>NW_027551558.1:14676865-14759323 GCF_008692635.1 Crocuta crocuta | reverse complement strand
TTTTCCCATTAAAAAAAAAAAAAAAAAAACATTATACAGGTAACAGCTCTAGGCTGTGCCTCAGAGTGGTTCTTCAGTCCCAGAGTGGTAACAGAATACCAAACAAAAACGAAACAAAAAACCCAAAAAACCGACACCGAAAGAAATAAAATCTTATCCACGTTGTTTTTCTAAAATTTTTATTTCAAATCTCTAGCCCCACAGAGGACCAGTATCTCCCAGAGATTTTTCAAGCACCCATGACTCCAGAGGTGATACTCAAAATATTAACTGGCACAGCCCAGGTACTCATCTCTCAGAATGAACACCGGCTGTCAACAATCCATTTGGCCATCCTCGTACAAACGGGTTGACTGGCTGCCCTGCAGAAGTTTCTCTCCCACCCTATGACCTCAGCCTGGACCTCGTAGCCATTGCTCTCTCCTCACATTTTCACCTACTGAGAAGTCTTTCAGTCCCATCTCGGCCAGGCTCTCCTATCACCTTCCTCTCCTCCCGCTTTGCTCCAGATTCTCTTTCACTGCCTAAGAAGCAGTCAGACAATATAGAATGCTCCTCAAAGGAATCAAAACAAGGAGACTCAATGTGAAAATCCAGAAGGATTTAGCCACCAGAATGAAATGATGAACTAGATATATAGATTAATACATGTTTTATCTTGCCACATACAGCAATAGTACTGAGGGGGGATGGAGGGTGTGACACTCCAGACTATTGTACTACAGGGCCCAGTGGTTAACAAAACATGGAGAACTGTTCAGACTTTATTTCTGGAAGGGAGGGGGGTACATGGAGAGAAGAATAAAACCAGAAGAAAGACTCTTTTGTACTTGCATCACCAAGATTCTGCAGATCTTATCAGAAGTGACACTCTGCCTTATTTCGTCCAGCATCATACAGTATTCATTAGGAAATCAGAAAAAGATAGCCAAAACTGATTTCTTAATTTTAGGGTGATAGCCCTAACTGTCGCAGTCAGTATTTTATTAGGAAGGTTCAGGGGCCCCTGAGTGGCTCAGTCAGTTAAGCAACCGACTTCGGCTCAGGTCATGATTACGCAGTCCGTGGGTTCGAGCCCTGGGTCGGGCTCTGTGCTGACAGCTCAGAGCCTGGAGCCTGTTTCAGATTCTGTGTCTCCTTCTCTCTCTGCCCCTCCTCAGCTTGTGCTCTGTCTCCCTCTGTCTCAAAAATAAATAAATGTTAAAAAATTTTTTTTAAAAAAAGGAAGGTTCATAAAGACAAAGAATCAACTTGCAGCTTCTAAATAGTAAAGGGCATTGCAGAGAGACAAATATATAGTATGTTTTGTTTGTTTAATGTAACCTTAAAAAAAAAAAAACTAAAAAGTCAGCACAAAATAAAGCCCAGCCATGAGGTTGTGCTAACTGGTTCCCATCAAAATGGTTTCAGCTCAAGTAACAGAGATCCTAACTAAGAATGGCTTAAACAATAAAGCTGATTGTATAAGATGCTCCAGACTTGGATGGGCAGCTCAGTTATCTCAAGGATCCAGGATATTTCCATGTTTTTGCCCTGCCATCCTTGCAGTGTTCATTCAGGATTACTTCTTGGTAGCAAGGCTGTAGCAATTCTACACACCACATCCAAGTATGACCAAATCCAGAAACAAAAAGTCTATCTTTACTTCCCTGTATCTCTATTTTCAAAGGGAAGAAAATGTCTCCCAAAAGACCCTCAGCAAAGAGCTCTTCCTACCTATTATCCCAGAATTACTTCCTGGTAGCAAGAGAGATCACAAAAATGAACTCTGCTACATTTAGTCCTCTGTAGGGGAAAGTCAGCTCTGCCTGCTAGGAAGGTGGAAGGGAAAGCTTCAGTGGAGAATGTTGGGTAGGCAATCCCATCCTTCAACTGGATTTAACCCAAATCCTTTCTAATGGGATGAAACCATGGGGTTCAAGGTCAAGAAGCCTACCACACCTTCACACCTAACATTTTATGTTCTTATCCCTCACTCATCTCCCCCCCACCCATAGCCTATATTCCAGCTTCTCCTTCCTATGTTAGTCTGTCCTTCCTGGGACAAACTCTAGAAGCTGCTTAGATCTTAAGGCAACCACTGGAATCAGATATTACCTAAGAAATGTTCATTCAAGCCAAGATCTGGAAAATGAAGACAACAAAGAGAAGGGATAAATGAAAAAAGGAATTACAAGGACAAGCAAAGGGGAGACATGAGAAGAGAGAGAGAAAGGCAAGACAAGTTAAAGAAAGGAGCAATGCAGAAAGAAGCCAGGTCTAGATTGTTATCTTTTTAGGCTGGTACCTGCCCATCTTGGTCTTTAAACCCTTTCAACTTGTTGGAAAGAGTTCAACTCAAAACACTTAATGAGCTCAGCCTTAGATGCCAATAGAAAGGTCCACTGGTTATACCATCATGTTCTAGACTTCCCCTGTCCCATGATCTGGAGCCCTAGGATCTAGTTTAAAGGATGAGTAATAAGAAAACATTTGTGACTATCTTCAAAGTCTCCTCACTTCAGACATCAGAAAATGTAAGAAAAGCTCAATCCTTTTCATGACCTAAAGTCTTCCTAATATTCTGTTCTTGGCAATAGCATTATCCACAGCCCATGAGCTCTCTTCTCAGACAGATAGGCATCAAAAATACATTAAATCCCAAAATTGGAATAGCACTCTATTTATGTGCTCTTGATTCCTTTTCTTAAGATTCCATGAATCTTGAAACACTCCTTATAAACAAACCTAAAAGGAGAAGAATATAAAAATCATCTTGTGTTTAGTGATGCTTACCACATAAGATACCAATAGCATTTTGGATCTGCCTTTTGTGAACTTTCAGGCAATTTTCCCCACATGTGTCATTAGACAGGGTCATTAAACTTGCAGGTAGTAATGAGTTACATGATGATGAGGTTTGGGTAGCGAGGTTTTAAGTTGTTTCATTCCTTTTCACTCCCAAAGCCATACCACAGAGCTCTTATCCGTAAGTAAGTAAACAAACAAACAAACGAATAATCTACCAAATGGCTCCACATTCTATAAAATAGGGGAGAAGGAGAGGAAGGGAAGGAAGAGAAAAAAGGAAGAAGGAGAAAAAATTTGAAGAATACCAGTATGAATACACTGCCTCTGTCTATAAAGTGATGGGAACCCTTTATAGGTCACATCTCTGTAGAAATCCCAACAGAATTCTCTTCTCCATGTATTCCAAGTAGAACATATACTACTTCCAGTCTAGTCTCCCAAATACCACAGCCAAGGAAGTGTTTCCTCAGAAAATGGCCCAGGAATTGCAGTCCCTCCGGAAAACGCGTGGAGGTTCCTCAAAAATTTACCAATAGAAGTCCCCTGTGACCCAGCAATAGCACTGCTAGGAATTGACCCAAGGGATACAGGAGTGCTGATGCAAGGGGCACGTGGACCTTGATATTCATAGCAGAACTCTCAACCATAGTCAAAACATTGAAACAGCCTAAGTATCCATCAACTGACGAATGGATCAAGAAGATGTGGTTTATCTATACAATGGAATACTACATGGCAATGAGAAAGAATGAAATCTGGCCATGTGTAGCAATACGGATGGTACTTGAGGGTGTTACGCTAAGCAAAATAAGTTAGGCAGAGAAAGACAGATACCAAATGTTTTCACGTATAGGTGGATTAGGGGAAGCTTAACAGAGGACCGTGGGGGAGAAGATGGGGAAAAATAGTTGGGGAGAGGGAGGGAGGCAAATCGTGAGAGGCTCTTGAATGCTAAGAACAAACTGAGGACTGCTGGGGGTGGGGGAGAGGGGAAGGTGGGTGATGGGCATGGAGGAGGGCACTTGTGGGGATGAGCACTGAGTGTTATATATAAACCAACTTGACAATAAATTTATTTAATAGTTTATTAATAATAATATTTAATTTAGTAGTTTATTAATATTTAATTTATTATTTTAATTAATTTTTTAAAAAGAAAGAAAATGGCCCAAGAAGGCCTCTATCTACCCTGAGCTGATGGAACATTGGCTGGTGTGGTAAGCCTTCCTTCCTAGGATATCTGGAAGGCTTACAGCAGCTTAGTTTTCTACATTTTCTGTTAACAGTACTAGATCAAAATCCCAGAGTCAAGTTACTTGGGGGAGAGAGTCTAATCAAAATTCCTAATAGTTAGCATTTGTAGTTATGCAAATATTTGGTGTTGAGATAAATTAGATCACTGGTGGCCACTTCCAGAAATCAAAAACAAACTTTAAAGAAGACCATGAAGTTCTGTTTTCCATCCATTCATTCAATAAATAAATATTTATTGAGCACCTACTGTAAGTCAAATACCATTCCAGTCACTAAAAACAGTGGAGAGGCACGTGGGTGGCTCAGTTGTTTAAGCATCCAACTCTTGGTTTCAGTTAAGCTCATGATCTCATGGTCTAGGAGTTTGAGCCCCATGTCTGGCTCTGTGCTACTAGTGTGAGGCCTGCTTGGGATTCTCTCTCTCTCTCTCTCTCTCTCTCTCTCTCTCTCTCTCTCTGCCTTTCTCCAGCTCATGCCTGCATGCTCTCCCTCTCTCACAAAATAAATAAACTCTAAAAAATAAAATAAGGGGCACCTGAGTGGCTCAGTCAGTTAAGCATTCAACTTAAGCTCAGATCATGATCTCATGGTTGGTGAGTTCAAGCCCTGTATCAGGCTCTCCGCTGTCAGCATAGGGACCACTGTGGATCCTCTGTCCCACTCGTTCTCTGCCCTTCCCCCACTAATTCTCTAATAAACTTAAAAAAAAAAAAGACAAAATAAAATATAAAAACACAGTGGTAAATAATCATATAAATTCTTCACTTAAGTTTACATTCTAGCAGAAGTAACAGAAGACATACAAGCTAAATAACGTATTGAATGCTGGACAGTGACAAGTGCTAATGACAGAATACAAGTCGGGGGAAAAGGGTAGGTTACGACATGTCAGAAGAAAATTTAAAGGCCTCCCTGAAAGGGTGACTTTTGACTAAAGCCTGTAAAGTAGTACAAAATGGTATGTGTGGATATTGAGGAAATGGTGTTCCAGAGGGATCATCTGTTTAATGCAAAAGGCTAGGGGTAAGCTTCTTGTGTTCCAGAAAAATAAGGTCAGTGTGCCTGGAGCAGAGAAAATGGAGTGGGACAAGGACAAGTAGTATAGGGAGCCAGGTTATTTGGTTTTCTTTACTTCTGAAAAGGTCAGATAAAGTAACAGAAAAACATATTCAAAAGGTTGTCATATTGGGATGCCTGGGCAGCTCAGTCAGTTGAGCATCCAACTCTTGATTTCGGCTCAGGTCATGATCCCGGGGTCGTGGGATCAAGCCCCACATCAGGCTTGCACTGGTTATGGAACCTGCATGGGTTTCTCTCTCTCCCCTCTCTCTCTCAACCCCCACCCCCACCTTGTGGCCCTCCCTCTGCATGCACTTGCTCACGTTCTCTCTCAAAATCAACAGAGATTAAAAAATAAAAATAAAAGTTTGTGGTATTAACTAAGCCGATGTGTATATATTGCCTATCCTAGTCCTGAATGCTAGGAGATCTTGAATTCCCATCACATTTCCTTTAACAATGTACTTACTCCACCTCATCGTCCTGGTTCCCCCAGCCCCATTTTACCTGTTTCAACATCATCTCCATACTCCACACCCCACCCCACCCAGCAAAGCCGCTCTCTTGTGGAGCTGTCACTTTGTAAAGGATATGATAAATGGTTCACACCACAGTGATAATAATCTCTTAAATTTCAATGGGCTTTACACATTCTAGAAGACTTTCACTTGCATTGGCTCATTAGATTCTCAAAATATTCTTGTGAGGTAGGAAGGGTTCTCTTGTTATAGGAAGAAATTGCCATTCAGAGGCTAAGAGGGCTATGCGAGGTCAGGCAGCTAACAGAAGGCAGAGTGAAACTATAATTTGAGTCTCCTCCTATCCTCTTCTTCGAGTTGCATAAAAGTAGGGACATTACAAACCCATGAATCAAGAGCAGTAGACTATATCAGACACCTCTGACAGCAAGACTGGACCAGCAACTGAGCAGCTATTACATTTCCATACAGCTCATGCTAACTGGTCATGGTGAAGCCTCAAAGAAACAAGAAAAATGGAGTCACAAAGCGAAGCCCAGCATTCAAGTGAGCAGGCTTTTAAATAATTCCCCAAAACCTCATTTTTCCCCCTGACCCTAAGCAAAACCCCGAGCTCAGCAAAATCCAGGGGAAGATAAGATGCATGAAGTATACTCTAACCCAATACAGCCCTAACCTATAGGTCATACTCATGGCCATGAGCCAAGGTGGTTAAGAAGTTTCAAAACTCTAAGTTATTTCCTTAAAAAGGAAATAATCTTTATGTGTATTTTTTTGGTAGAGAGTCAGCTTTTTTGAAGTAAATAAGATCATTATATGACCTGTGCCCCTTTCTCTGCCACAATCAGTCATTTCACAAATGAAGCAATGTGAGGGCATAAGTGCCCTGAGATCTGGGCAGCTATGTCCCTGACATCACACTCAAGAGCCCCACTCTGGCCCTCTAGCAGCCATGCCACAGCCCTGCTGAGTCTCTGAGTCCAACATCAAGGGGACATGACCACCCAACCCTGCACTGAACATGTTGATACTTAGTGCCCTGAAACCTCCTGCCCAAATACTCAGTGCCTGCCTTGTCCTCCCCATGACAAACCACACCCCCAGCTTGCATACTACAAGTTCCGAAGACTGCTGTTTGTACAATGTTAATAGAGCTTAGAGGTGCAGGCTGGAGCACACCATGCATGCTGGATGGAGTCAGGATGGAAACAGAGTTGAGGAGAGGCACCTGGATGGCTCAGTCAGTTAAGTGTCTGACTCTTGGTTTTGGCTCAAATCATGATCTCACAGCTTCGTGAGTTCAAGCCCCTCATTGGGCTCTGCACAGGGTGGAGCCTGCTTGGGATTTTTGGTCCCCTTCTCTCTCTGCCCCTTCCCTACTCATACAGTCTCTCTCAAAATAAACTTAAAAAAAAAACCAAAAAAAAACAAAAAACAAAAAAAAGGAAGAGAAGAAAGGAGCTGCAGGTCAGTACCTCCATTTGCACACTTACCAAAGTCCTGCAGATGTTCATAGTAATCTGCACACACACAAAAAGTGGTTATAAAGGGTGCCCTACCATCCCCACTACTGAGAGAACTACTCAAGGTTTTCAAGTTTTCCTAGATCAAGTACTTTGTTTTTTAGACCAAATAATATACAAACTGCAACCACAACAGTATCCACATAGCCTTAAGGAGATGGGGTACAGTAGGGAACAAGGGGAGAAAGCTCTTCAGGGTCCCTACTACTTCCCTTGTCCACAGTACCTCTGTGGTCTGTGAGAACATGAGGACTTCAATCTGTGAGAAAAAACCAAGGCAGCCAGAGGCAGAGGGGCCCTGAGGCTGACACTAAGACGGTAAACATAGAAGGTCCCTCCAACATGCCATCTCCCCACTGTGATAGCCCCCGAGTCAAGTCAAATCTAGTTAAAAGGTAACAAAGAGGTGGTATGACTGAGAACAGAGTCCACCATCATTCCTCAGCATCTTTCCAATCACACCTTGGCAATACTTTTGCAGGGGCTGTTGGATTGAAAAGACCTAGAAATCATCCTAGTTCTACACAGATGGCAGGCCAGTATTTTCCTCTTTACTTGGGACACATCCATGTTGACCCAGTTCTTTGCCCTTCAGTGAATTCCACCATGTTTATCAAAACCCTTGGCACCTGTCTCCATTTCCTTCCTCAATCCTGAACCTTCATGGAGACTTCCTCATCCTCATGGATCCCCCAGCCTGGACCTCAGCTTCACAAGGTTTTGACTCACTTATTTCCAGTGCTTTATCCCTTTGTCTACTTTGTCAACATGCAGCTGTAATTTTTATAATTTCCAAAACTACCCCCATGCCTCTCAAGACTTCCCCTTCAGAAACCTGCTCCCTGACTTCTTCACTATTC
Organism: Crocuta crocuta; assembly: GCF_008692635.1. Classification (NCBI taxonomy): domain Eukaryota; kingdom Metazoa; phylum Chordata; class Mammalia; order Carnivora; family Hyaenidae; genus Crocuta; species Crocuta crocuta. The sequence continues at coordinate 14,751,358 of NW_027551558.1, read as the reverse complement.
TACTGGCTTCTTCAAACCTGTCCTCCTTCAATATGCCCTGTCTTTCAGGTTGTCAGGTCTGTGCCCATGTTGTGCCTCCTGCCTAAAAGGCCATCCTGACAGTTGCCTGCCTGATAGGCCTACTCTATCTATTAAAACAGCAGTTCAGGGGTGCCTGGGTGGCTTAGTCGGTTAAGCGTCCGACTTTCGCTTAGGTCATGGTCTCGCGGTTTGTGGGTTCGAGCCCCGCGTCGGGCTCTGTGCTGACTGCCAGCTCAGAGCCTGGAGCCTGTTTCAGTCTGTGACTCTCTCTCTCTGACCCTCCCCTGCTCACGCTGTCTCTCTCTCTCTCTCCTACCAATAAATAAAACATTAAAAACAAAAAACAAAAAACAGCAGTTCAAATATGGCTTTTCCACTCAACATAAATTCATTATGCACTTGCTAGGGAGCAGGCACTGTGATAGGCAGCAGGATTACAAAAATGAGTAGAAGGTCTTCCTTTCCCTACAGGGACGACTGTCTTAGGAAACTGACAAGGGAACGCGTAATTCTATCCATGCAGGAATTCATCACCACTAGACCTGCCTTACAAGAAGTGCTAAATTAGGGCACTCTTCAACTGGAAATAACCAGATACTAGTTAACATTGTAAAAATCTATGAATGTATGTGTAAAATTCACTTGTTAATTATAAATATACAGTCAAAGGTTGTCTAAACTTATAATTGTGGTGCATAATTCACTTACAGTTTGTTTAAAAGTCAAACAAATGTATGAAAATAATATGTTGTTGGACACAATATACAAAAAGTATATAAGTGGTAACATCAATAACGTAAGATGAGGGAGGGGTACTGGGGAGTATAGTATTTCCGTATGCTAACAGAGGTTGTTACCAGCTTAAAATAGGAGATTACAAATTTTATATCTTTTATGTAAGCTTCATGGTAACCATAAAGGAAAAATCTATGGTAGATAAAATAGATTATGACAAAGGAGCCAAAGCATACCACCACAAAAGTCGTCAAATCACAAAGGAAGACAGCAAGAAGGAACAAAGAATCTAAAAGAGTCAGAAAACAACCAAATAGCAATAGTAAGTCCTTCATATCAATAGTTACTTAAACATGAAGAGATTCAATTCTCCAACAAGAGGCATACAATGGCTGATGGATGAAACAAGATCCAGTAATATGCTGCCTATAAAAGACTCACTGTCTCAAAAAGCTTTGAGAACACACAGACTGAAGTAAAGAGATGGTAAAGCTATTTCAAAAAAAAAAAAAAGTATGTTAGTATAACAGACAAAATAAACTTAAAAATGGTCAAGAAGGACAAAAGGTCATTAAATAATCATGAAGTAGTCAAGTCACCTAGAAGATGTAAGAATCAGGGGCTCCTGGGGGGCTCAGTTGGTTAAGTGTCTGACTCTTAGTTTCAGCTCAGGTCATGAACACTGCATTGGACTCCATGCTGACAGTGCAGAGCCTGCTTAGGATTCTCTCTCACTCCCTCTCTCTGTCCCTCCCCTGCTCATTCTTTCTCTTTCTCTCTCTGTCTCTCTCTCAAAATAAACCTTAATTTAAAAAAAAGAAGATAAAGATTTAGAAAATAGGTGAGCCTGGGTGGCTCAATCAGTTAAGTGTCCAACTTCGGCTCATGTTATGATCTCATGGTTCATGGGCTCTAGCCCCACATCAGGCTCTGTGCAGACAACTCAGAGCCTGGAGCCTGCTTCAGATTCTTTGTCTCCTTCTCTGTCCCTGCCCTTCCCTACTGTCTGTCTTTCAAAAATAAATGTTAAAAAAAATAAAAAAGAATTAGAATATTTATGCACCTATCATAGCATCTTAATATATAAAGCAAATAATAGAACTGAAAGGAGAAATTAACAGCAGAACAATAGTTAAGAATTTTAATACTCAACTCTCAATGGATACATCATCTCGAGAGAGAATCAATAAGGAAACTGAGGATTTGAACAATACTCAGACTAACTAGACTGGGACATATACAGAACATTCCATCCAACAGTAGCCAGAGCACATTCTTAAACACACATGGAACACTTTCTATAATAAATTTGATGTCAAACCTGAAAACAAGTATCCACAAATTCAAGATAGTAATTATATCAAATATTACTGCTGACCACGATAGTACGAAACTAGCAATCAGTAACAAGAGGAGAGCTGGAAAGTTGAAGTTAAACTCCACACTCTTGAACATCCAATGTATCAAAAAAGAAATCAAAAGAGAAATTTAAAAATTATTTTCAGACAAATCAAAATATAAACATGCCAAAACTTATGAGATGTAGCAAAAGCAGTCCTAAGTGGAAAATTTGTACTGATGCCAAATTAAGAAACAAGAAAAATATCAAAGAACACCTAACTTTACACTTTAGAAGAACTAGAAAAAGAACTAAGCCCAAACTTAGCAGAAGGAAGTAAATAAAGATCAGAACAATTCAATGAAAGAGGAAACAGGAAAACAACTAAAAGGATTAACAAAATTAAGAGTTAGTGCTTTGACAAGATTAACAAGACTGACAACCTTTAGGTAGACCAAGAGAAAGAGAACCCAAAAAAATAAAATTATAAACGTAAAAAAAAAAAAAAGACATTACAACTAATACCACAGGAAAAAAACTCATAAATTCTTATGAACCTACAACCTATAAAGACTAAATCATGATAAAATAGAAAATCTAAATAGGCCAATAAGATATTGATCAGAAACCTCTCCACAAAGAAAAATCCAAGACCAGATGGTTTCACTAGTGGATTATACCAAACATTTAAAGAATTAATGTCATCTTTCTCAGACTCTCCCAAAAAATTAAGAGGGAACACTCCCAAGTTAATTTTATGAGGCCAAGATTACCCTGATACTAACGTCACATAAGTACACAACAATAAAACCACAGGCCAATATTCCTGGCAAATACAGATGCAAAAATTATCAGCCAAGTTCTAGAAAACCATACTTGATAGGATATTAAAAAGATCATATACCATAATCAAATGAGATTCATCCTTGGGGCTCAAGGATGGTTCAAAACGGCCAATGATTAAAACTCATGTTCCTCTCAACAGATGCAGAAAAAGCATGTGTCAAAAGTAGATATTTTTTCATGATAAAAACACTTAAATTTGGTGTAGAAAAAACCATAGCTCAACATAATAAAGACCATGTCAGAGAAGCCCACAGGTAACATCATAGTCACTGGTTAAAGGTTGAAAGTGTTCCCTCTAAAATCAAGGAAAAGACGAGGGTTCCTACTATTACCATTTCTATTCAACATATACTGGAAGTCTTCATCACAGAAATCAGAGAAAAAGGATTAAAGAACTGAAAAAGAAGTAAAATTGTTTGCATATGACACGATTTTATAGAAACTACTAAAGACTTCAATCAAAAACCTCTTAGATCAAGGACTTCAGTGAAGCTACAGGGTACAAAAATCAACGTACAAGAATCAGTTGCAGTTCTATACACAAACGTATTAATTGAAAAAAAAAATAAAAGAATCCCACTTACAATAGCATCCAAGACAAATAAATACTTAGGCATAAATTTAACAAAGGAAGTAAAAGATCTGTACACTGACAACTTTATAAGACACTGATGAAGGAAACTGAAGAAGACACAAATGGGAAGATATTCCATGATCATGGACGGGAAAAATTTAAGTTTGTAAAATGTCCCGACTACTCAAAACCATCTATAGATTTAATAGAGTCTTTATCAAGATTCTAATGGCTTTTTTTTATTTTTACAAAAATAGAAAAAAAAATCCTAAAATTTGTATGGAATCCCAAAAAAAAAAAAAAGCCCTGAATAACCAAAGCAGTGCTGAAAAAATAAAACTGGAGGCATCACACTTTCTGATATTTTTAAAAAATAGTTTATTGTCACGTTGGTTTCCATAAAACACCCAGTGCTCATCCCAACAAGTGCCCTCCCTCATACCCATCACCCTCCTTCCCCTTTCCCCCACCCCCATCAGCCCTCAGTTTGTTCTCAGCATTCATATATTACAAAGCTATAGTAATCAAGACAGTGGTACTGGCATAAACACATGCACATAGGGGCACCTGGGTGGCTCAGTTGGTTGAGCGTCTGACTTCAGCTCCGGTCATGATCTTGCAGTCCAGGAAGTTTGAGCCCTCCATGNACACACACACACACACACACACACACACACACACACACACCCAAAGGAGCAGAATCAAGGGCCCAGAAATAAACTAATGTACATATGGTCAACTAATATTTACCAGGAAGCCGTAAGTCAATGGAGAAACATCTCTTAAGTAAGTGATACAGGAAGAATTACATATTCATGTACAAAAGAAAGAAACTAGACCACTATCTTACACCACTCACAAAAAATAACACAAATTAAAGACTTGAATATGACTTAAAACCCATAAAACTCCTAGAAGAAAATGGAGGAAGATGTCCTTAATACTAGTCTTGGCAATGATTATACAGCCACTTAAAGCATAGGCAGCAAGAACAAAAACAAATACGAGAACAAAACTCAGAGCTTCTGCACAGGAAAAAAAAACAAAAAAACAACAAGCTACAAAATAAGAGAAAATATTTGCAAGCCACATATTTGATAAGGGGTTAATATCCAAAATATATAAAGAATTCATACAACTCAGTCAAAACAAAACAAGTTATCCAATTAAGAATGGGCAAAAAGCTAAACATTTTCCCCAAGAACATATTCACATGACTAACAAGTATGTGAAAATACCTTTGACATTGCTAATCATCAGGAAAATGCAAATCAAACCCCCATGAGATACCACTTCACACCTGTTAGAATGTCTGTTTTCAAAAAGAAAGAAAAAGTTAGGTGCTGGTGAGGATGTGGAGAAAAGAAAGCCCCTGTATACTGTTGATGAGACTGTAAATTGTATAGCCACGATGGAAAACAGTTTCATCAAACAATTAGAAATCAAACTACCATATGATCCAGCAAACCCACTTCTAGATATATATCCAAAGAAAATGAAATCACTATCTCAGAGAGATTTCTGCACCCCATTATTCACTACAGCATTTACAGTAGCTAAGACATGGAAACAACTTCAGAGTCTACTGATGGATGAATGGAGAAAGAAATCACACACACACCAGAATATTATTCAGCCACAAAAAGGGAAGGAAATCCTATTGCTTGTGACAACATGGATGAATATTGAAGGCATTATGCTAAGTGAAATAAGTCATGACAGAAAGACCAATACTGTTTGATCTCACTTATAAGTATGATCTAAAGAAACAAAACCCACCAAAACAGAACAGATTAAATGGATGACAGAGCAAGGGAGAAGTGGACAAAATGAGTGAAGCTGCTCAAAAAAGGTACAAACTTCTAGTTTTAAGATAAATAAATTTCATGAATATAATCCAGAATCTTACTCCTCCCTGTGACCGGCCCTCTCAACCAAATCCATTATAATGGAAAGATCAACATGTCCCAAGACCTAGTTTGAAGTTTGAACTTTTCACTACTTTTGAACCTTGAGGAAATCACTTAATATCTAGGATTCTCAACTCCTACAATTGTAAACTAGGGGAAGGGTCCTAATTCTTGAAAGGGTGTAGCTGTTAGAATGTGTGGGGGAGAAATGTCAAAAACTACTCCAACATAATGAATATTGGTTTAGTTGAAATACAGAGATTACTTGGGAAAGGCATCTAATGGAACAGGATTTAATTAGCTGATCTTCTGCCACGCCTCACTGCTTTACTCTTGGAGAATGGGGCACACAAAGGCTTATCTGACAGAGGACGGACAGTCGTGGTGCTGAGGACACAAGGTGGACCCATGTGACATGGGGCCTTTCTGGGTTACCAAGGTGGGTAACATTAGAGCTTTGCAGACAGAGTTAACCAAACTTAAGGCCCTCATACATGCTCAGTGAGCTAACCAAATTCAAGACACCCCTGAGTAAAAGAAAGAAATTAAGGAGTGTTACAAAGCAACCCAGTCTTCAGGGCTTAATTTCACGGTTAATATTTTTAAGGTAATCTTTTTTTACTCAAAATAATGTGCATTCTGTGTTTGTCCACTATTTACCTTTCTTCCTGGATTTAATTGCTTCTTCCCAATATCCTTTCACTTCTAGCTAGAATACATCCTTGAAGAGTTCTTTCTCAGCAAATCATTGGTAGTAATTACAAGGAGATATGTATGCCCCCAAATAGCTGTATTTCAACCTCACATTTACATAATTTGGTTCCTTATAAAATTATACTTTTACTGTCTTTTCTTCAACACTTTGAAAATATTAATTTACTACTTCCCCCTGTCTAGTATAGCTGATTATATACATAGATAGGATTTTATACATTCTATTAGGTAGGGTCCCATAAAGTATGACTATTATCCGATTTCTTTGTTCCTTTTGGGTGCTATGCTTTAACTTTGGAAGCTTTCAGAGTTTTCTTTTTCATATCCTTCACAGTCACTGTGGAACGTCTCTGTGTGAAGTCGCCTCCTGTTCAGCCCTCTGTCCTTCTCACTCAGGGTCTTGTCCCTTCTGTGATTCTGTTGAGGGGAATTTATCCTTCAATCCTCCTGATCTCTCAACTTGGCATCTATTCATCATTTTCCAGTGTCTTCCAGGGAAATTCCTTGTTCCAGTATTTATCTACTAGCAGGTTCTTTGGCCGTACCCCTTCTTTTTATGCAGCCCATACATTGAGTGACTTCAACAATTATATTTAGGTACTCAGTATTTCCAGTTGGTGCCTATTCATATTTGCTTCTCCCTGCTGTATTTTTTCAATATTCCCCTTCATCTCTAAGAATAATTACTATGCTGATTTTTATATTATTGTTTATTCCGTTTCCTCTGGTTTAGTTCCTTTTGTTAAACTTCTTTCATAGAACTTTTACACCTAACATGTCTGACCATATTTCCTTTTACACTCATCCTTTATGCTCTTAAGACTACCAGCAGCTTTGCAAATATCTACCTGGGAAAGGTATAAAAACTTAGGCTTTGCTTATTCTTCAGGTGAATGAAAGGAGGATGGTCTTCAAGATAGAAAGTCTCAAAGATTACCCTCTGAATTCAACCATTCCCAGATCCCTACCTCCACCAGGCATTCCCCTAGTCTCCAGGGAACATCTCCTCACTTCATCTCCAAGCATGTTCCTGTATGCACAGACATCTTTGGTGTAATTGCCTAGCCCACTGGATGGAGGAAGGCTGAAGAAGGAAATGCTCAGGGGTCACATAGGTGTGGTGGTAGTGGCTGCTAGCTTCTCACTTTGGCTCTGGAGCTGCCCTCCCACTCTGCCTGGTACTGCTGCCTTTCTGCCCACAGAGGCAGGCAATGGGTCACCAGAGTAGCACGGGTAAGAAAAAGGACACATGAGGAATCACTCTGCCAGCCAATCTTTTGGATGTCCCTGGCCTTCCTCCTCAGTCTGTCATTTCTCCCATGCTGGCAGCCAAACACATTCATTTCTCTGGGGTTCCCAGTTTTTCTGTCAGTTAATAAAAATGTTTGAGATCCACCTCTTTCCTTTTCCTGTGACATCTCCCTTGTTGGGTTCAAAAAATAAAGCCACCATCACCCAAAGACTGAGCCATATGGGACTCCAAGTATATATAAGGCCATATAATAACAACTTTGTCAAGAGAAAGGTTTTTAAATACACTGTAAGACAAGTGTAGTGATGACTGAGTGCACAGCCAGACTACATGCCAGCTCGTAGCTCAGGCTACTCAGCTCTCTTGACATCTTCAAACCAAAAAAAGAGAATTTCTGAATCAATTTAATTTAATCAAGGCTCACCAGGGGCACTAGAGATCAACAACTGCTCAAAGGCAGTAGTAACTCCTGAGAGGAGTTCGTCACAGAAGCATATGCCTTAGGATATACTCCCTGCCTTCATCTAACTCACCTTTTCTTTTATGAAGACCCCTCCATAGCTCTCTATAGGTCCCTTTCTTTATCAAATCTTAGTCTAGTTTTTTTATTCCATCCCAATAAAAAAAAATGTAGGTAATGGCTAGAAAAGGTTTTTCATAGGTTCTTGTATCACAAAGGCTACAGTCCAGGTTCTTCAATGACTTCCAGGTAAACATAAATTACTCTGAGATTGAACAAGACATTAGGGAAATTCGGGATTATACAGGACAGAGTCAAGCTCCTCTTCTCTGCTAAAGGCAATCTTGTATTTGCATGGTATCCTATAGAAAACAGAAAAGCAGCCAGGACTTGAGCCTTTTGGAAATTTGCCCTGCTGGAGACTTGATTTTCTCCTACTCAAACAGTATCAACTTAAAAGCCAAATCACTTCTGGATAAATGGTCAAAGGGTTCCTCATACAAGGCGCTTTAAGGAAGCATTCAATAAAAATCCTGTCATTTTATTAACGCTGAGAGTGAAAATACATCTTTAACCTATTGAACAATCTAAGACTTCCCAAGTTCCTCCACTGTCAAGCTGGGACCCAAGACCATCGTCACAGGTGGTAATGAGGAGTCCAGACAACAAAGGATGCGCTGACCATCCATAATAGCCAGAAATTATGAGCATTTCCTACTTTTCCTCCTGTCTATGGTTCTAGACCTGAGTAGACTCACATGCACGTACACACACGCACATGTGCACACACACACGCCCCCCCCAAACCATTATGGAACTTTCCCCCCTTTTCTATCCCAGCCTGTGGCAAAAAGTTATATCCTTGGTTTTCAAGTGAGAAAAACATCTACTCAGACTCCATCCACCTGACCAAAAAGAATTGGGGGTGGGGGTGGGGGGGTGGGAAGGACCGTGACCGAGATTCTTTAACCTCTTCTTTCTTCTCTTTCAAAGAGACACTAAACCACAGCTCTTTCTTCACTGATTAAATAGAAAAAGATTTTGGGGAAACCTGGCTCGGGCTCTAACAACTTAGGTATTATCACCTCCCATTTCCCCATTTTATAGATGAAGCAAATGAGGCCCCTAAAAGTGGCTTACAAATATTCCGCATCAAGTGTCAACAGGTGAACTAGAATGCAGGTTTTTATACTTTCTAAAACTTTTCCCCATCCTCCATACTGGCAGTTGTTTGCCAGATGCTCACATATTCTTAATTCATTATAATCTGTGCAAAGACTTGAGAGGAGACTGGTATTCCTCAGTTTTTATTCAGATCTCATCAACATTTCGCAACATCACAAAAGCTTCTCTATTTCATTGTAGTGGGTTTTCAACCACCTTTAGTTGACTTTTTGCCACCCTTTGTTAATGGGCAGTTCACCAAGCCGATACAAGGTCACCATCTAGTGGTAAAATCCTCTAACTGCAAGCTACTCAGCCCATCGAAGATTCTTCTCCGCACCTTTTTTGCCTTATTCCCACACCCACCTGCCACCGCTGCATTTATTTCCAAACTCCTAAAAGTAATTTACAAAGGAAATAAGGAATTTCAAGTTATATCCAAGTACTCAAGATTATTTTAAGATGGAGGCAGCTGGGTGGCTCAGTTGGTTGAGTGTCTGACTATTTTATAGGCTCAGGTCATGATCTTACAGTTCATGAGATGGAGCCCAGCGTCAGGCTCTGTACTCAGAGCATAGAGTCTACTTTGGATTCTCTCTCTCCCTCTCTGCTTCCTTCCTGCTTGTGCTCTAGATAAACAGACCAACAGACAAACAAACGGACAAAGGTTAAGATTATTTTACCATTTAGGGGCACCCAGGTGACATAGTTGGTTAGGCATCCAATTTCAGCTCAGGTCATGATCTCACCAATCTTGGAGCCCCCATCTGGTGAGCTCAAGCCCCGCTTCGGGCTCTGCACTTTCACACTCTCCCTCCCTCTCTCTGTCCCTTGCTCACTCACCTATGCACTCTCTTTCAAGGAAAAAAAAATGTTATTTTAAGATTTAGACATTTACCAAGGCAATTACACTTAGAGTCCTATTAGATAATGATCGAGCCAGCCAGCAATCTACTTTTAGCAGCCTAAATCTTGAAATACAAAAAGACATCAAGAGAACACTAGATATGAACTACAAGGTGAATGACTGCAGAGGACTGTAACTTGAGGGGAGCTGAACATTATTGTCTACTTCGTTAGAGGAGCTCTACAATCCTAATGACTTCCTGAAAATTGACCAAGTACCTCTCACGGAAAAGCAGCTACTTCTGAGAAGGATGTGAATTCTGATTATACTCTCAAAAATGTATTTATTGAGTATCTACTATATGCTTAAAAATATGAGGTATGTTAGGTAAGAGTGAACATTCCTCAAGAAATTGCTTTGGCCCCTCACTCACTCTTTCATACGATCTGCTACTTCAAGTTAAGCAAATAAGCTTAATGGCAAATTCTATCACCTTTTTCCAGTCCCAAATATCACGAGCTTCTCTGCAGCCTGTAGCACCATTAAGCAAGTGTTCTTCCTAAAATAAAACTCACCTATCCTTAATTCCTTGACCTCTACACTCTTGCTGTACGCCAACCTCCCTTACCACCTCTTTAATTGTTAGTGCCCTTGTGCCGCAAGTCTGTGTCCTCCCAAGGTCTAGTTTGGGGCTCCTTCTCTTTTCATTCATCTTGACAATCTATCACATTTGTAGCTTTATCATGTGCCTATCTCTCCTTGATTTTTATTCAAAGCCCTAGATTCACATTTTTAACTGGCTACTGATGATCTTCCACTAGAATTTCAAACTCAATGTGCCTAAAATCAGATCAGCAATTTCCCTTCCAAACTCTGCTTCTCTTTGTTCACCATTTCAATTCACCAGTCTCCGTCCTTTGCTGCTATTTTAATTTCTTCCTGCCTTTTCTGATATGCTCTCATTACTTTCTGGGGTGATCAATTCTGTATCTTCATTGACCTCTCCCATACCTTTCTCCCTCTTCCCAAGACTGCTAGTCTGAGTCAGGCCCTCCTTCTCTTCTACTCAGACTACCTACATCTTGCAAGTATTATTTGTTCTGTGCATATGGGTTGGGAACCTATTATGTACCAGTGATTTGCGAGGCACTGAGAATATAGCAGGGACCAAATCAGACAGCAGCCTTGCCCTGATGAGGCTTTTATGTTATTATAGGGAAAGAGGAAAAACAAAAATAGGAGCAAAGAAGAAACTGTCTCCTTGGTTCAATAAAACAAGATCATTATCATCTCAAACCTTTAGTTTCTTATTCTGCTCTACCCATTTTAAATAACCTATTTATAGGTTATAATAAGGGGTGCCTCGGTGGCTTAGTCGGTTAAGCATCTGATTCTTGATTTCCGCTCAGGTCATGATGTCACAATTTTGTGAGTTTGAGCCCCACATTTGGGCTCTGTGCTGGCAGTGCAGAGCTTGCTTGGGATTCTCTCTCTCCCTCTGCCCCTCCCCTACTTGTGCTTGCATGCTCGCGCTCTCTCTCTCTCTCTCTCTCTCTCAATAAACAAACACTTTAAAATAACCTCTAATAATATTTGAAATTTTACATAGTTTCTGGCAAAAAGGGGAAAAGCAAAAGTTTACATTGTCACCCTCAACCTCAAACTCTTGCTTTACTTTAAAATTCTTTTTAGGGGGGGCGCCTGGGTGGCTCAGTCGGTTAAGTGTCCGACTTCGGCTCAGGTCATGATCTCACGGTTCGTGGGTTCCAGCTCCAAGTCGGGCTCTGTGCTGACAGCTCAGAGCCTGGAGCCTGCTTCAGATTCTGTACCTCCCTCTCTCTCTGACCCTCCCCTGCTCACGCTGTGTCTTTCTCTCTCAGAAATAAGTTAAAAACATTAAAAATTTTTTTAAAAATAAAATGCTTTTTAGGGGCACCTGGTTGGCTCAGTTGGTTAAGTGTCCACCTTCAGCTCAGGTTATGATCTCAGTTTGTGAGTTTGAGCTCCACACCAGGCTCTAGGCTGACAGCTTGGAGCCTGGAGCCTGCTTTCGGCCCTCTGTCTCCTCTCTCTGTCCCTCCCCTGCTCATGCGCTCGCACTCTCTCTCATGCTCTCTCTCAAAATAAACAAACGTTAAAGAAATTTAAGTCCTTTTTATAACCAGAAATTCTAAATTTCTGAGAGTGAATGGAGTTAATCAGGCAAAAATCATACATATGCTTAGCCATAGCATAAACTATGAAATAACCAGCTTTTGTTACTAGGAAGCAAATTAGTCGTGTTGGCCAGTTTTGTTCATTTAGTTGGAAACCTAAAAGGATAAGTTATGTTTATTGTTTTTACTAGAGGACCTTAGTCCATCAAATTGACGCTTATTGAGCCCAAAAATCATCAAAGAGATTTAGGTTTGTTCATACTCTCAGTATTAACTGCTAATATTTAAGGCCTTACATCATTCATTCACTTAGCAAACATTCATGAGTCTTTACTGTGTGCCAGACATTGGGCTGATTTCTGGGGTAGAAAGAAAGGACATTGTGATGATCTTCATAGGACAGTCTCACAGGACTAGAATTTGTGTAACAATGAGAGTTCAAGTAGAAACTCAGATCAAGCCCTGTGGGAAGGGGAAGGTTAGGAGTCAAGCAAAACTGCACCACAAGGAGGTATTTAGGTTAGGTCTTGAGGGATGAGAGTTTTTCATTCAAGGTAGAATTGGATATTGCAGAGTAGAAAAAAAGATGTGCTTAGGGATGGAACACAAAAGATATTATCCACTGAGGCAATTGCCAATCCATGCATAGGAGTCCCAACTTCATGTCAGAGAGCAGGGAATGCACCAGTTACCAAACTTGAACAGAAATATCAATACTGTGTCATACTTGCAGATACTTGCCAGTTTCCATCATTAGTACATGTTTGACATGTACTCAAATGACCCATTATCACGCAACACAGGTAGACACACACAGTCCACTCCCAAAATACAAGTCGCTGGTAACCTTTTAGCCATTGACTCTGCACTTAATCATTTCACAATTCCTCCAAGACATTAAATTAATCAGTGTGCACATCAGTGCACACAATTAGGGGCACATCAGTGTGCCTCATTTTTCCAAGGCAACCATGAATTTATTAAAAGAAACTTCAGTTCTGCCTGCTGGTTTGTGTGATCTAGTGTTTGGTTGTTTGTGTTGTTACCACAGCAACAGGTGGACAGTTAAATTTGGCATAGAACATGTGATACTGCTAAAATGTTGCTTTATGAAGTACTGTCTGGTACAATTTCCACTCGAAGCGTTAAAGATAATCTAACAAGCGACTGTCTCTGGGGAGGAATCAAACAGAAGAGGGAGTACGATAATGGGCTGGGTTTCAAAAGGGGTTTATGGACCACATCCTGTGGCAAGGAATGGATAGCTCTTACTGGAGGAGTCTTTGAGGCATACAGGGGGTTAAACAGTGCTAACAATGCCAATGTGAACTTGACTCTCCCAAAACAGGAAGGGTACTCAGGCTTTCCAACCTAATTGGCCATGGATCACTTTTTCACCTAGAGGTTCATGGGACTTCCACGAAACCTATGCTGAGAAAATGCTGAGTTAGATATTAGACCTTTAAAAAAAAACACCTGTTTTAAGGGCCTTACACATATTACTAAGTGAAAGAAGCCAACTCTAAAGGCTGCATTCTATTTGATTCCAACTATGGAACATCCTGGAAAAGGAAAAACCAAAGAGAGTTTAAGAGATCAGTTGTTGCAAAGGTTTGGGGCAGCGGGGGAAGGGAGAAAATTATGAATAGGTGGAACATAGCATTTTTAAGGCAGTAAAATTCTCTATGATACTATTACAGTCATTATACATTTGTCCAAACCCATACAATGTACAATGCCAAGAATAAACCTTAATGTGAACTATGGATGTCAGGTGAGAAAGAGGTTTCCATTTAGGTTCATCAATTGTAACTAATGTGCCACTCTGGTGGATGTTGATGGGAGGCCATACAAGTGTCAGATTAAGGAGTATATGGGAAATTCTGCACTTCCTATGTTTTGCTGTGATGTAGTTGCTCTTTAAAAAAATGTTGCTCTAAAAATAAGTTCTTTTTAAAGTATTATATCCTATGTGGGGAAATTATGAAATTAGAGAAATAGCCTCTCCCTGAGCTGTTATCCCCAAGTTCCCTTCTCTATTTTTTAGAAACGGTGTTTCAGTTGAACAATACTAGGCACTGTGGTGAAACAGGAGAAGCAGAAATCTTGGTCCCCAAGTGTTTGTAATATGATTGGGAAGGGGGAAAATTTGATAGACAGGGACAGATGTGCAACACTTAGAAAAACATACTTAACTAATATTTATGGGGTCCTTCTCTTCATAGAGTTGACAGTCTAGGTAGAGAGGAAAATATGTCAGCAAAACACAATCAAGATCTCCTGGAAAGACAGAGCTGAATAAATCTTAATTTAGAATCTGCTGTAGAAAGCTTTTCTGAGAAAGGGACACTGAGCCACAATAGAAGATATTCATCAGTTGAAAAGTGAAGAGAACTGTGTTCTAGGCAGAGAAACAGGAAGTGTAAAATCCCTGAGGCCGGAATAGCTTGCAATTCCTGGAACTAAAAGCCACCTCTTTTAAAGAGGAGTGTGAACGAGGGAAGAAAGGAGGAGCAGTCAGGGCTCAGTGTGTAGGACTTTGAGGACAAGTGAAGGAGCTTATCTTCCATTCCAGTGGAAATGGGAAGTCTTTGAAGGGTTTTAGGCAGTGATAGGTCACAATCTGCTTCATGTTTTTAGTGTACTGGATGCTAGGAATCACTCCCGTTTGCCGGCTCAGTCACTGACTCATTCTCTGATCAAATTGAACTCCAGAGGAAGAGGGAGCCACTTGGGTTTAAGTTTAAGTGTTATTGCAGTCAAAAGTAACAGCTGGTATGGGGGGCTGGGGCAGGGACACATTTATTAGGAAGCCCATATGAAAGTTACAAAAAACTTCTGTGAGTATAGCAATAACTATAAGGGTTTGCATTCACAAAACTTGGTTTGAGCCAGCAGGGAGGAACATACAGTGAAAAGGAGGGACAAACTGGAAGCCACATCTATTTCTTAGTTTCAGAGCATTGTTTTTATGCCTATAGCTCTGTTATTCTAACAACTTTCTCTCAAAGCTGTTAATGCCATAAATAGTCCTCAACTAATGCCTTAGCTGGGAAATATTTAATAGTTAAAAAGCAAGATAGGCCTCAAGTGAATGGCAGAAAGGGGAAAGAAATGGGGGCAATGTGGGACAGACCTCACCTCCCACCCCCTTTTGGGACAACGCTCAAGTAGCAATCAGGAGACTCAGGCTAGACACTACTGTCACAGTCTAACTGTGTGATTTTGAGTCAATCATTTCACTTCTCTGAGCCCTTTTCTTTACCAGCTATAACTAGTGAGGCTTTAACCATATGCTCATGAAGGTCTTTTTCCACTCTAACTTTGATGCTATGATTCTCTTACCTAAAGAAAGTTCTTCCTTGAGACCTCTCACAGCACAAGTGGGGGGTGAAGAGGGAAGGAGGCAAAGGGAGGGGTGGAGAGGGTGTTCCGCATTTTAAAGGTCACTGAATTCACATGAGCCTTATAACCTGCCTGTGTCACTCCCCGGTGACAAGGTGGGAGAGGTTGTTCAAGAATGGCCCAGAGGCAATGAGAATACTCAGAAGCATCCGTGCAGCCTACTTAATTTTTAATTCCTAACCAAGTCCATGCTGGGCAATTCTACCTCACATTCCCAAAGCATGGAGGGCCACCCACTGCAGAAGCAGAGGTGCCTTTAGAGGAAGTATTGATCAGGAACTCCTGGGAACCAGCCATCTAATCAGATGGTGTAAGATTGCTTTTGAAAATACCCAAAATTTGGCTTTTGTAAGTTAAAAGATTTCAGTAAATGATTTTTTGAAATAGGTCCTCATTTTGACACATCATCCTTCCATACACAGAGGAAGAGTCTATGGGAGGGGTGGGGTCAAGATAGGATTTGCTTTGTATTGATAATTATTGAAACTGAATAATAGGTACATGGGGAGTCACTATACTATTCAGTTTCATGTCTGTTTGAAATTTTGCTTATTAAAGTTTTAAAATAGAATGAATTTGCTAACTCTAAGGCCTATCCATATTTGATTTTCCAAATAGATGTTAAATTCCATGAATAAAACTAGATGGTTAGATAGGTCAGGGATAGGCAAATATGGCCTGTATGCCAAAACTGATCTATTGCTTGTTCATGTAAACAAGGTTTTGTTAGGACATCAAAAAAAGAGCATGTCTGTGTCCTATCTATGGGTGTTTTTATGCTGTAACAGCTTTGTTGAGTAGTTACAAAAGGGAGCATATGGCCCCCAAAGTCAGCTATGTACTATATGACCTTTACCGAAAAGGTTTGCTAACTTCTCATTAAACCTAACAATTATAGCTTAAGCTACCCTTGACTATATAGTGTGGGGACTACTAATACTTGACTCTAATCCTAATCCCTCAGACTGAATCATGACCCCAAATATTTGACAGGTATTGAATAGCTAGTCAGGACTATCTGACAGAATGTTCTGTGATGCAGATGTTCTATACCTGCATTGACCAATACAGCAGCCATAACACTATATTGTTACTGAGCATTAAAATATGGCTAGGGCAACTGGAGACTGGACTTATTTTTCATTAATTTAAATATACATAACCACAGATAGCTAGTGACTACCATATTGTACAACACAGAGCCTGAATTCTGATGCCTTAGACAATGAAATGCTGATTAATGTTTAAAAACAAGGTGGGTACATACCTGTACACACATGCACATACCCCTCAGTTCTTAAGTTTGACAATTTCCATGGTGTCAACTCCCATTATGGTAGATTTCAAGCTACCAAATGCAGAATCAACAGGAGACCCACAGGATTGGCTCTCATGAGCCAGGGGTTTGCCAGCTCTAGCACACTAGTGATGGCCCTTAGTTTTTGGAGCTAAAGCATACGAGGGAGCAAAGAAGCTCAGGTAAGTTAACAGAGATACAGAATTTGTGGCTCTGAATTAAGGCAGGAAGAGTGTGGGTGCCAAGAGCAAAACTGCCCAAAACACACTTTGCTTCTTAGTATAAAAAACCAAATGGGACCTAGGAAGGTATTGCAGAGTAAAAAATTAAATTGCTACAAAATAGCCTTCTCACAACCCAGCCTCATCTTTTCTGAGGGACACCTGTGTCAAAGCAAGTTCCCTTTCCCTATTTCTGGGACTATTGATGCCCAAGAGAACCAAGAACAAACAATGTTACTCACTTCTCAAATCTAGAACGCTTGAAGATGCCTTGGGGCGCCTGAGTGGCTTAGTCGGTTGAGCGTCCGACTTTTGCTTAGGTCATGATCTCGTGGTTCGTGGGTTCGAGCCCCGCGTCGGGCTCTGTGTTGACTGCCAGCTCAGAGCCTGGAACCTGTTTCAGATTCTGTGTCTCCCTCTCTCTCTGACCCTCCCCTGCTCACGCTGTCTCTCTCTCTCCCCCAGAAATAAATAAAACATTAAAAAAAAAATTTAGAATGCTTGAAGACGCCCAAGAAATTTTAGTGTTGGGGCACCTGGTTGGCACAGCAGAGCATGAGACTCCTAATCTCAGGGTCATGAGTTCAAGCCCCACATTGGGTGTGGAGCCTACTTAAAATTAAAAAAAAGAAAAATTTAGTGTTATCAATAAAAATCCTCGCAGCAGCAGCCCTGCTTCAAACTTACTAGCAATAAAAGGACCAGACTGCAGAGGAACAGTAGCAGAGGTAATGACATATTTGCAGGTATGCCTCCTCCAAGTAATTTGTCACCAACTCAGAAGAGAATCAGGGATATTCTAGGCTGACAAGGCCTGGACTTCCATTACTTTTATTTCAAAGTCGTGGAGAATGGGGATTCTTACTCTTAGGGTGCATTGTCAGAGAAGGAGCCACCCATTCATTATAGTCACTGTTTTAAAAGGAAGAAAGTATGGAAGAAGAAATTGAGCCATCTTGCATAGGACACAGTGAAACCTGAAGAGCAGGGAATGGAATAGAGTAGGATGAGCTTGATCAAAATGCAAAGGGCAAGGAAAGAGAACAAGATTTGGAATACCAAAGAAAGAAGCCAAAATGAAATACAGGCAAATACTGTAGTAGACATAAAAAGACCCAAGCACCAGAAAAGGGTGAGAAAGGAGGAAAAAAATCAGCATAGCAAATAATTATTTAACTGCAATCACCAAGCTAGGTGTTATGCTGCAGAAACAAAGTAAATAGTGTCTAAACCCTGAACCCTGGGTGCGGCCTTACGAGGGAGAGAGCCCACTGTAAACAGAACATTACAATATGGCATGATGGCTCTGAGGGGGAAAGGGAAAGCTTTGGAAGCAGCGCATCTTATCCAGTCCTGGAGAGTCAGAGAAGTCTTGTTAAGAAAATGTTATTACTTAAGATTAAAAACTAAAGAAAGAGCAGGAACCAACCACAGATGGTAGGGGAAGAACATTCTACATAGCCAGAATGGCTTAAAGACCCCAACGACCAAAGTATGCCCAGTCCATCAGTGTGGGGCTATTTATCTCTGTTCAGCTGGGATGGTTCTTTTTGTTCCTGCTGTCTAAGTATAATTATCAATAATTATCAATTGACACCTTAAGTGTCCCCATTTTTTGGATGCTAAGTTATAGGTTATTTCCAACCTCTGGTGGGACTTGAAAGAAAAAGGAACCTGAAAAGACAAACAAATACAGTGGCCACATGCCCCCACTACCCACCCACCTACTTTCTCCTGCAAAAGGAATTTATGCTGAATCCCCAAGGCGTGGAAATGGTCCAAGTGTGTTCTGGAAGTTTAGATCAGCAGAAAGAGGAGAGGCAAGCTGAATTAAGGTCAAATGCTACCAGGAGGACAAACGAGGGAAGTTAAGACTGAAGAAAGAGGCTAGTGTTTCTGAAAGCCTGAAGCAACTGGAGCAACTAAATCCATAGTTCTTTCAGATAAAACCAGGAAAACACCAGACAAGTTAGCAGGAGATTTTCACCCTTTATCTGGAGCAAACTTTCAGGGGAATTTAATTTTAGTAAATGGGCAGAGTCAGTTCCTGACTTCCTCCCCCAACAAACACCACAGTAGAGAAGTCAGAGGGGAGTTGAAGTTTCGAAAATGTTCTGTTGCTATCACAACGGAAGAGAATATAACCTCTTTATTACTGGGGCAGGCAATTATGGAGTACACTTGGAAGCCTAAGCCCTTTTGTGAGTTGGAGATGACATAACAATAAACGAAAGGAAGACAGTTTTTATCGCCAGAAAGTGTTAGTTTTCAAACAACATTTACACATCTCTATGTCTGGGTGCGGTTTTTCCGTGATCACCACAGGTCTCAGAAAAACAAATTGAGAACCTCTTCAAGGTCACGGAGATTTGGAATTGCCTCCCAGTTTCCAGTGTGTAGAGCTGACCTCAATAGACTGCAATAGGACACCTGAGGTACCCAAGATTGTCATGGACCATTGATTCCAGCTAATTCTGCCCCTCAGCCAGAGAGGGAGCTAAGAAATCCTGCCTATAGCACCTTTGTTTGCATTCTTCCTGAACCCTCTATTCCAACTTCTTTCCCATCCCAGGTCCCCAGACGTACTTGGTATTTTATTTTGGTTCCTTGGAATTCCCAAGCTACCCCCACAATCACCAGGAAAATGACCAGTGTTACTCTGCACTAATGGCTGGACCCACCAGTTGGCCTCATTCCACTGGTCTCCACTGGTCTTGGTCTTCATATGCACCCACATTTCCATTCAGGGCCAGGATACATTTGAGCAGTTGGGGGTCCTTTACAGAGAAGCCATAATTAGCCAAAATATTCATGGAGGGAGAACTGTTTTATCACTAAATCCGATTCTAGTGAACAGAAGATTTAAGACCATGCCAGAATTGAAGTGGGCTGTGGTATAATGGGGAGATGTGACGGAGACCATTGTAACCTATTGTTTATGCCTGAAATCCATTAAAAGCTCAAAAATAGTTCAGAAGTCTTCCATTCATTTCACAGATTAGTATAATGAGGTCTGGGGAGATTACCACCCAAATTCACATAATTTATTATAGCCAGAGAATACTTATTACAGTAGGAATGCCATATGTGATAGGCAGAGATGGCCCCACCTTGAACTGCTTCTGATGACCCAGCAGGGTCTCTTCTTGACCTTGATGCACAGTTATTTGTTCAAAGTATAAAAATTGGTCCCCACCAAGAAGTCAAGACGGGAAGTACTCAGATGGAGAAGTGGCCTAAGGATATAGGGTCATTCACTCCCATTTCTTAGAAATTTTTCCTTTTGGGTCAAGGTTATATTTTCTGCAGCCCAGAGGACTTGCCAAGAAAAAGTAGCGATCCTCATCACTTCTTCTTGGTTTGTCCAAGAAAAGGACAAAAATGAAATTGGTCATCTTCTCCATAGTAGGTATAGCCAGTGAAATTAATAAATTGATGAACTTTAAGCAACAGCAAATATTCAGAAATTTGCTGCTGCATGGCAGGATCATCTAGAATCACTATTAAAATGCAAGGAAATTTGATAATTTTTAATGGAATGGTAGAAGGAAAATAGTGTTTTTAGGTTTTATTAAGATCCCCAACCTATCACTCCTTGGAGTGGACACCAGGCTCATTTTCCTGGTTAAAAATATCTATTTATACTAAAGCACACTATGGAAATGTCATCCCAAGTGTTATGATGATCAATAGCAAGATTGCTGGTATAACACCTACAAAATCATGACTAATCCAGAGGACCGTTCAAGCAACATAGTCTCATAATTCATAATGTATTTTCAGAATACCTTTGCTTATGTTCATTAAGTACTGTGAATGGGGATAGATCTCAAATTCCTTTCTTTCCCAACCACTTTCCTCACATCTGCAGTTCTCTCTAATCCACACCTTTCAAAACCACTCTCTCAGCTCCATCCCAAAGCTCTGATTTCCCTCATCACTTTAGCCTCCATACAACCATCACAAAAAGCACACAAGTTTACAAAATCAAAGTGTATCAAGTCCACCCAGCAGGCACAGAACACTATCAAAACACAGGAAAGAAATCTGAAGAAGCAAAGCCCAACTTAATCTTTCCCCCACCTTTAGCAGTCCAGTCTAGTCTCAACTCTCGTTTATAAAGAAGTTTGACCCATCATGAGTGAAATATGGGTATCTTTACTAAACATTTGAAGCTATTTAATAATTATTGAAGGTAAAAACATGACTCCCTTAAAAGTTTTTCATTACCTTGTTAATGAGGAAACCAGTAAGATGTTACAAGCACAAAGAAGAATCAAATACAGACAGATATGGATCATCAGGTGTGCTCAAACCCTGCAAGTTCAAAGACAATGAAAGATACCCATCCCAGAAGATGAAATCCAGAAGAGGGTACTATATAACATCTAGAAATCCATTGAATGGACCCTGTAATCACATTTTATCCATTTTGAAGTTGTCAATTTTTTCTGCAACATCCATCATTTCTACTTTGACAAGGGTTCTGTTGTCCATGCCGGTACCTACTAAAGTCTTCTTTCTACCGGCATTTGCTTCATTTCTGTGCCAACATGGCCAATTCAGATGTGAAAAGAATTATTGCTCCTCTTGGGAGAATTCACCAGTACCCAAAATAGTCTGTGGTCCCACCTTGCTTTCCAGAGTGCCATGGAAGAATCCCACTCCCTGAATTTCATTTATATCTTGCTAAGTCCCCAAGAAAAGGGCTCTTTTCCTTCTAATCATATATGGTGGTCTTAGTAATACAACTTAGCTAGTCTTTAGTTTTAGCCCTGTCTTTCTGACATCCTTGGTACTGGACTAGAGGATGAACTGACTATCCATACTAACTGTATTCCAAAGCCAGCACTCCATGCGTGTCAGCTAGAAGGCAAAAATCCCTGGCTTACAAGTCATATTTCATTACCTGTTCCAGCCTCCATTCCTCTCCATCCTCCTCCCAAGACATCTCCCTGGTCCCCCATACAAACAGAGGATTAGAAAGTACAATCCACCATTACTTGAGACTCCTCTGAATCCCAAGGTAAGAATACTTCCACTAAAGCTAAGAGTCCTTCTACTCAAAAGTATCTTCCTAGAGAGGCAGTCCCATGCTGTAGAGAGGTCAGCCCTCGGCCTCCAGAAGACCAGGAATTAAATCCCAAATCTGTGATTATCTATAAAATCTGATTATTAATACTGACCTCTCAGGGTTGTTTTAAGGATAAAAATGAAACAGTATATGCAAGCTACTCAAAGGGAGGTTTTTATTTTCATTATTATTTTTGTCTCTAGGGGTTGGTAGCTGCCCTGGCTTTGTTCGCATAAATATCATTTATCAATTGCATTCTGCATCCAATCTACATAAAAAGCTTTCAGATTCCCCTCCCATGTGTAGGCTTCCTATTTCACCTTGCTCCAGGCTCAGGATCTCCCATTTTACTTGCTGATAAGTGTGTACACAGTGCTGATGATGTACTCACTATACCATATCCTGCACAGACACTAGCCCTCAGCACATCAGCACTGATGTGACCATAAAAGGAAAATTTGCCCTCATCCCCTCTTACTCAAAACCCATGGCATTCAGTCCCTGAGCCACTGAAATTGCCTTGGTTTCAAATGGAAGTTTGTCAAAATCCTTATAAAGGGCTCACGTGCAATTCCATTACCAAGAGGCTTGTCTAGAAATGACAATGGTAATGAAAAATATTGACTAGTGCAGCAAAGTTCAATTTTCCAGCAGTCAAAATTATACCTTTTCATTAAATTGAGTCCCGAGAGAGGAAGAAAAGATAATTAAACAGACTTATGATGAAAAATTACAGATAACATCCTGTTCAAAGTAATCTGAAGAGCAGACCCTCAGAAGGAAATGTAATGTGCAAAAATCTGGGGGAGCTGCCTCCATGGGGCATTTAAATTGCCATTTCTTCCCAGAGCAACCTCCTCCTCACTCCTCCTCAGAGGCGGCCTCTGAATCAGTGTCGGAGTAGAAGGCAGCAATCCTGGTCTTCCAGAAGTCATCTGTGGAGCTTCACAGCAACACATGGAGCCCATGAAAGAAGCTACAAAAGACAAAGTCCCAACTTACACAGCACACTCCTTGCTCTGCTGAGACCCTCCAGGGTCTGGCTATTGCCTGTTGTATCAAGACCTAACTGCTTACCTTGGTGCACAAGAGCCTCTCCAGGCCAGCATAGGTCAGCTTTCCCCATCTGTGTTCCACCATCCCACAACACCATCCTCTCTGCCCATTCATGTCCCTTCCTCCCACCTCACTTTTATTCATGATGTGCCCAAAATCACTTTTTAATTCTCCCTGATGCCTTACTTCTCCAAACCTTTACTACACTGAGTTCTTTGTTTGAGATCTGGAACTACACTCTCCTTAATTAGGCTGTGCATTTATTAGAAGGAGGAATGGGAATGTTTCATTTCTGTATGACCCATACTGCCTACCACAAGGCTGGATTCTTATTAAGTGTCATTGAGGAGTTAACACTGAGTAAACAGATCTGAAGTAAAGGAATATATTTTATGGAAAAAGTGAAGGGAAAATATTTGAGAAGTAACAACCAAAAACTACATTGGGCTTCTCATCTCAAATTTCTTACAATAATTCTATGCAATTATGCTTTATTTCACAGATTAAAAAAAAATTCCAGGGAGGATAAACAACTTGGTCAAGGGTAGGACAATTCCTAAATAACAGAAAAGAATTTACACTCAGGTCAATCTGGCTTCAAGCATGTATTCATTCCGAGAAACTTTATTGTCGCTATCACTGTCACCATGGCCATGCTCATCCACAGTGGCAAGACATTTAGCTTCAGAGACACATTTAGTTGATAACACATTGCGCAGGTGACAGGCCTGAGGTAGACAATAGAAGATACAAACGTATCCATGACAAGGCACAAACCTTCCTCCTTTTCCTTGACCACTGTTCATGGGTTGGGGCAATAGTGAAGACCTGGGCCACCTGAACACACAAATAAAAGGTAGTAGAAGGAAATGGCAAAGTCCTTGCTCTGCCATATCCTAGGAATGTGTCCCTGGATAAATCTATTTCCCTGAGCTTTAGTTGCTTCATTAGTAACTTAGAATCCTTTGAGTCTCCATGTGATGATATGACATTGAACACTATTTAAAAGTTGGAAATAAAAATCCCAAATTCTCACATTAAAGAGAAGATCCAATTTTACTTCTTTTGGAGAAGATGTTTCACCAAATAATCCGCGTGTTTTTATTTTTCAGGAAAATATATTGTTTCAAAAATGAAAATTCTGGCTCTTGCTCACATATAAAATGGACAGGTGTCAAATACTTTGTTTAATGACAACCAGTACAGTGTTGCAATCAATTCGAAGGCTAATTCAAATAAACACAGACCATCAGGAATGATGAAATGAATTTACAGATAGATATGGTCATTGTTATATAACAATCACATTCCAGGAGACTTATTTTCTTGGCATTTCTACAGACAGGAATCATTTCTGTTACACTTAGAGTTCTACAATTTAGACTAAAAACCAAAACAACAACAACCAAAAAAACCACAGGGGCACATGGGTGGCTCAATCGATTGAGTGTCCAACTTCAGCTCAGGTCATAATCTCACAGTTCTTGAGTTCAAGCCCTGCATTGGGCTCTGTGCTGACAGCTCAGTACCTGGAGCCTGCTTCGGATTCTGTGTCTCCCTCTCTCTGCTCCTCCCCCACTTGTGCTCTTTCTCAAAAATAAAGATTAAAACAACAAAAAAGAGCTCAAAGGGGCACCTAGGTGGCTCAGTCCATGAAGCATCCAACTCTTGATGGCTCAAATCATGATTTCACAGTTGATGAGATCAATTCCTACAGACTTGAACGGTAAACATAGAACCTGCTTGGGATTCTCTTCCTCTCCCTCTCCCTCTCTCCCCCCGCCCCTTTCCCACTTATGCATTCTCTTAATTGTTTTTAAATGCTTATGGTAGGAAAACCTATGGAATCAGATAATCTCCTGCTAATCTTTAACAATTCTTTTTATAGTTATAACTTTTTTTAATGTTTTATTTCACTTCTGAGAGAGAGAGAGAGAGAGAGAATGACAGACAGCATGAGCAGGGGAGGGTCCGAGAGAGGGAGATACAGTTTGAGGCAGGCTCCAGGCTCAGAGCTAGTTGTCAGCACAGAGCCTGATGCAGGCCTCAAACCCATGAACCCAGAGGTTATGACCTGAGCTGAAGTTGGACATTTAACCAACTGAGCCACCCAGGTACCCCAACAATTTTTCTTTATATAATTAACAGGTATCCCATCTTTCCAAGACCCTGTCCCATGCATGAATACAACAGTGACAGGATCAATGGTAGACAAGAAGTGATCTTAATAGTCAGAGCCCCCAAAACCTGACCTCACAGGACATCCCCTATTTTTTGAGTCAGCCTCAACATGGCCCAGTTAGAGCTCACCATGTATGACTGCTCAAGATTTTCTCCTTGCCTTAAGCTAGCATCCTCTCTGAAGGAGATGGAATAGTTTAGGATTAGGCCCCTGCTAACTAACAAATCAGTGTTGCCCAGGAAACACAACTGCCAAGACATCACCAGAGCATGTGATAATGCAAATTCTCAGGCCACGTCTCTGACCTCCTGAATCAGAATATGCATTTTTAACATAATCTTTCTAAGGTCTGTAGGATAATAAAAGTTTGAGCAGTGGTTTAAGTAATCAGATCACAGCTCTCCTAGTAGTTACCGGTTACCTTGAACAAGTCAATTCACTCCAGGCCTCAGTTTCCTCATCTGTAAAATAAGGAAGCTGGGTCACTGGTCTTAGATGCCCCCTCTTGGTTTCTGAATATGTCTTACAAGAGTTTCCTCCCCTCCTTCATGTCAATTTGCAAAGCTAATTGCCTTCCACCAACTTCTGGAGCTTGGGTTATACAGAGATTTAATAAGCCTTGCTTACATTTTCCTCATGTCCCTTTCTCAAGATAAATTGAGACAGTGACCTTAATGACATTATTCCTCTTTCTGGAGTGCCAAAAACATGCCAGGATTCCCTGAGAATCAAATGAGTAAGAAATCTCACCATCTGCTTTCAAGTCGGGATTTTTCAGTTTTGTTCTAAGTGTAATGCTTTTAAAGTCCCAAAATAATCAGTTCTGACAGGAAAGATTCAGATATGCTTTTCAAATTATAAAAACACATACAACACACACAAATTTCCTGACAACCTGATAAAATGAGAAAGTGAATTACCCGCTTGTTATTTTTAACTTATTTGTTTTCTTCAAGAAAGCCTACTGGTTCCACAGGGAACCTCTAACTCCAGTGCAGCACATTCAGGCAGAGAACTTTACAAAGCCCTGTCCTCACCATGGCAACATAAAACACTCTTTGTAGGGAGTCAGAACTACATTCAGTCCATGTTTGGGGAATATGGAAGGGTAAACAGGAATTATGTAAAGAGCATCCAGTAGATGCAGGAGTGCTACCCACAGGCAGAAGGTGTGCTTTTCCCCATTGTTCTTCATTATGTTTGTATCACTACTATCCCAGGATAGGTTCCCAACTCAACTCAATGTCTACTGGAGATTTATGCAGAGCACAAAGATCCTGGTTCCAATGGGTTCCACGACAATATTCAAGCATGATTGCGACAATTATTTGAGGTATTACATGCAACCATTTTCCACATGTGTCCATTCAGTATGCCTTCAGCCCTCTGATACCAGAACCCTCCTGTTACTAGACTCATCTCCTCTCTCACTCCTGATTCTTCACCCCTGAAATGCTCAGAAACAAACCAAAACAGAACTAAACAAAACACTGAAACAAAGGGGAACTCAGAATTTTAATATCCAGCCAAACTGTGGTTTAAATTTAAATAAGGCAGGATCATGTGCATAAGTCTTTCTTAAGGAATTCAGCAGAAGCTTAACTCCTTTAACCAAGAAGTTACTGTAAAAATAAAGGCAACTGACTATTGGAGCAGAGCCTCCTCTTCTTAAATAGATTTTAAGACTGAAATGTGGATGTAAAATAGAAGACAATATGTTTTAACCATGTGGAATCCTAACAAACATCAACAGAGGAAAGAGGGGAGAAGATGAGAGGTAGTGTAGATCAAATGATTCTGAAGATAAAAGTATCATTTAAGCTTAAAAAAAAAAAAGATCACGTCACCAAGACCAAATTATACTTAACGGTACAAAGGATAACAGTAAAAAAGTAACATTCAGATTGAACCACAGTATGTAGTTGCAGTCTATGCTGAATATTGATTCTCAGAAACCGGTTAAAATAGACAAATTAGACAAATGCATACAAAAAAAATTCACCATCTATTATACAAAATTGTATTCAGGCCAAAAAGATTCAAAGAGATAATAAAGAATATTTTTCTAATGCCAAAAGGTACAATTTCAAAAGGAGATAAAATAAGGTGAACAACTACAAGCTCTAGAGTAATCTCATAAAAATAAGATCTCTAGAAGAGTGAAATAAATAGGAAAAAAAAAAAGCACATCAGTCTTAGGGGACTCTAATCCCATTCCATAATAAACGAAGGAATGAAAAAAGTTTATAAAATCTTACCTAATAAAGTAAACCTAACTCATAGAATTTAATATAAATGCCCATGTATAGAATTTCTATTCACTCAATATAAATAACCTCTTTTTAAGATCCATAAAGTGGATTATTAGGTTGCAAGAAAAATGTTAATGAATTTCCAGTAAAATATAAACAATATATTCTGATTCCTATGCAACAAAGGAGAAATAAATGAAATCCACTTCAAGAAATTAATAAAACAAGTAAACCAAAGAGAAGGAGAGAGCAAATAAAGACAAAAAGAAAAAAAGAACAGGAATTAGAATATAGAAGTCCATAGAGTGGGAGCTGAGAGTTCATTCACATCCAGGAAAAAAAAAAAAAAATTACATCTACAAGTCAATAACAACCTGAGACAAGAAAATTAAAGAATTCAGTTACTTAAAAAATTCTAATGGCTAATAAATATATGAGAGGTTAATTTCTTGAGTTCTTAGGGAAACCCAAACAACCACTTTGAAAAACAAAGTATTTTTCAACAAAACAACCAATAGGGAAAAAATATCCAAAGAAATGAAATACACACACACACTAAAAGAAATGTCGAAGAATGTTCATATCAGCATTATTCTTAATAACCCACGTATCAGCAAAGATGGATCATTTTTGGTATATTCATACAATAGAAGATCATGAAGCAATGAAAGTTAGTGAATTACTACTACATCCAACAGTACCTGAATCTCCTATTTGAATCTCAAAGCGATGCTAGACACAAAAATACAGGTTTTATAGGATTTGATTTATATGAAGAATATAAACAAGCAAATCAAATTTATGGCAGTGTAAGTCAGAAAAGTGGTTGCTTTGAGGAACTGGGGTGGGGATCTATGAAAGGTGTTCCTGGGCTACTAGTTACATAGGAGTTCACTCTACTATAACTTAGTTGAGGTACAAGATTTTGATGTATACATTTGTCAACATGCTTGTTATACTACATTTTAAAAAGACAACTGAGTCAAAAAAATTCTTGTCTGCTTAGTAATATTTCTATTATGTTAAGCCAAATTGTGGTGTTTGTTACAGCAGCTAAAACTATCCTAAATACAGAACCTTAAACATCATCAATAGCAATTTTCTAGTTATGTCAACTGTGGCCTGGAAAATTAAGGGACTTACCCAAGGTCTCAGGAGTAGGAAGTGACAAGCTCTGGTCTCTTAGGCTGTAAATCCAGCAGGACACTTTAGTTTTCTTTTTCATCAGGTCTCGCCGTCACAATTTATGCATGGCACGTAACACTCTCTTCCCATTTGGCTTCTAATAAGTAAAATTCTAGGAAGTGATACCTGCTGATTCAGCAAATAACTTCACATGACCGTACCTACCCTAAAATTGCTCCTGAAATTACCTATATGTCTTCTTGAAAACCTCGATTACTGACTTTGGTATAGAACACATTTTGCCAAGTAATACTTATCCCAAGATGAAAACTTCATTAGCTAATCCCAGGTGCTTGGTTACCCAAAAACCTTATGTATATTGTGCAACTTTATTTAACCATCCAGCATGGACTGGATTGTGATTAAGCCAAATTGTGCCCTAGGTCTCTATGAAGTAGTATGAAAGGAAAGTTCTTTAAAATAAACAGGTCTAGACTAAAAAGTCAAATATATGAACAAAGAAAACCCCATGTTTTAGGGATCCCCTATCAAAAGCAAACCACACAATCCTAAGAATCCTTCAAGAGAACCTGGTAGCATTTCTGGGTGTTTCTCTGCCAGTAAAAATCTCGGCCACACCTAGGCAGCTATCGTGGGTTTTTAGCATAAGTGAGACACCTGCTCTAGTTAGAGAGTGGCTGGAAAGAATCCCAACCACCTGCCATATTCCCCAGGTAGGGCCAGTGTTCTGGAATAGGAAAGTCAAGTGCCAAGTACTCCAGATAAGAGCTGGTCTCAAAAAAGAAAAACTCTGCAAAACGGGTCTGCAGCATGATAAAGCCAGACATCCCAGACTCCACTTTATATAAACTGTTTTTATAAAGCTGTTTTAAAACTGAATTGTGTCCTTCTAAAATTTGTATACGGAAATAAGGCTTTTTAGAGAGGTCATTCAAGGTTTAAAAATAATTTTAAGACTGATGTCCTAATCTTATAGGACTAGTGTCCTAATAAAAAGAGGAAGAGGCACCAGAGATTTCTTTCTTCCTCCTTGTGTACAGAGGAAAGGCCATATGAGTACACAGGGAGAAGGTGGCTGTCTGCAAGTCAAGAAGAGAGCTCTCCCTAGAAATCAAATCAGCTGGTACTTGATCATGGATCAAGTCAGATCAAGTCATGAATCTGGTCTCCAGAACTGTGAGAAAGTAAATGTCTGTTAAGTTACCCAGCCTACAGTATTTACTTTTAGCAGCCTGAACATCCCTGCCAATCTCAACAACTCTGGTTTCCAGACTACCTCCAGGCAAATGATATTGTTTCAGCAGCCTAAGCAGACTAACACACTTGCCCATCTCGACAAGTACATTGTCCAGGCCAAATCCTCCTTTGGTGGCATTTGCATTTTCAGAGGGAACACTTAGAGACCCACAGTTCTTCAGTAACCAAGAAGTTTGATCTGTGATGGTCAAATTCCAGATACCATGACAGACCCTGCAAGGAATCCTATGTAGGAAATGGACTGGTGATTTTGGATGGGGACAGGTCCTTAAGTGCCCAGCTGAGAAGTGTACAATTTACTTCTGACAATGAGTCACTTCAAGTTTTTGAGAAGGAGGTTACTGTGACCAAAGCTTTACTTCAGGGAGATAACTGCCAGCAGTGGAAAGAATTTTTATTATTACTATTAATTTTAGTGGCTTTTATAATAGCTAGCATTTATTGAGCACTTACTCTTTGCCAAGCACTCTATATGCATTATCTGTATTTAATTAAGTGTGAGAAAATTCTGAGAAAGATGTTGAAATGGATCAAAGAGATTATGGATTTTTTTTTTCAATAGAAAAGCAGGTATACTCTGGGTTGTAATTTTTTAGCTATTCTACCACTCTACAACATGTGAAACTGATAACAGAGTGAATAAATCTGTCAATTGAAATGCAAATGAAATACAGTTAGGGGAATGCAACTGACTATTGCGTTGTGGATAAACTCAGTTTACACCTATGTTTAAATTCATTTCGGCATTCCCTATTGCCTATATGTGTGATTCTTTCAATTCTCCTTTAAGCCAGTTGTATCATCTTACTGTTTCTCTTGCTAATTAACAAGTTATATAAGATCTTTGACATATATTCTTTTTATATTCGTATGTCCTAATTTTACCTCTTAGTAACTCTCAGAATTCTGTGAAATTGCCACTATCATCATCTCCCAGCTAATGGATAAAAAAAGCAGAGCCTTCAAGAAGGAAGGTGACCTGCCAAGGTCACCCAGCAACCCTAAAAGTAGGATTGGGATGGAAGACTTGCCTTTTGAGGCCACCAGATTGTCACCTTCACATTCAACCCTTGCAGCTGGTCTCTCAATACTTCCCTATCATCTCTCCGAGTGAGAAGTACCTCTGTTGTACCCTGTTGTTCTACTGCCCACAACATTCCCACCACTGTCTGAGCCATCTGATCCAATTATTACTGTAAACCAGTACTGGAGATATAATAGCAAGAATTGATGTTCTGGGACTGGGATTTGGGGATATAATCTCCATCTTTTCTGTATAACCTGTCAGTCACCACTTTTTGGGCAGATGTATGTGGGGGTAGCTGTGGACAGGGGGAATGGACAGCAGATTAACACTGTCCACCACCATAAACGGAGACTCTGCCTCTAATGATGGCATTGGAAGTATTAAAGACATTGTTGATGAGGATTCATAATCACTCACTTTGACATACCTCTAGTACCACATTTCTCTAGAAGTATTGCCAGCCTTCCATAATGAAATCATGATTACAGGGACAATTCCTGAGAAGTGTTTAATACTGTACATTTTAAGCCCTTTCATATCTATGAAATAGCCTTGGAAAATAGGCCAAATTTTTATTAAGAAGAAATCAATGTTCATACAGGTCAAGTGCCTTTCCCAAAATCAGCCAGTAAGATACTGCAAAAACTGGACTTTCTTAATTTAGATGAAGTCTCTCTTCACTGCCCCAGACCACTCCTCTTCCATCCTGTCCTTCCCCTCACACACACATAGTCACCCCTTCACAGTATTAAACTTGGCCTCTCTCAGCAGGTCAGTACACACAACCTCTCAGCTGTTCCTTCTGCCTTCCACACTCCCACCCTTAATCCTCAATTCTACTGCTCTAGGTGAATTCCTCTTCCTCCTTAGGGCTTACAGGTTCTTTCTTTCACTATTCTGGACTAGATTATTCGTCCCCTTGCACTTGCTCCCATGCTGCCCTACACTTCCCTCATGAGACTATTTATCACAGTGATAAATTTTAAGCTCTGTAAAGGCAGAAACATGGCACATACAAGATGATCTACCATGCCTACGGAGTGCTGAAAGATCCCAGATGTTGCCTCAGAACAGGTGCAACCTCAGGTTAGACCCAGGCTTTCTCCTTGGAAATTCATTTGTAGGTCAACGGCTGGGCTTGAACACGGCTTTTTAGTGAAACTGAGCCAGCAAGTCTTCAAGTCCCAACAAGCCATGTTTTCTGTAAGAAGCCACGACATCCCCCTCAGGACCAGCATTTCCCCAGGTTCAAATATATCCCGAAGAGCCAATTAAGCTCTTCAGAAAACTGTTTTTCCAGATCACAGCCACCTAAGGAGCCCCTTAAGCCTTCCATGAAGTCAGAGGATAAACATTTTGCCCTTGGCTGGGTCACTGATGAAATGGGATGCATCAGACCTCCTGCCTCGGCTGGATGGGACCTTAAGTTTCACCGGAATTCTCTCCCCTTCTTCTGAAATCTGGCTTCTGACTACCCAAATCACTCCAACTCTTCATGGAAAATAGCTAAGACTTAATGAACTCTTCCTAGGTGTTAGGTATGTCCTGGGTCCTCAGCACTTGAGGTATACGAAATCATTTAATCCTTGCAACAATCTAATGAACTAGGCACTAGTATCACGCTTTTACAGATATGGAAATGTAGGCACAGAAAGGCTAAAAACCTATTCAGGTCATACACCTATTAAGAAGTAGGGCTGGCATTTGCAGCAAGGTGGATGGAACTGGAAGGTATTATGCTGAGTAAAATAAGTCAGTGAAGGACAGTTATCATATGTTTTCATTCATATGTGGAACTTGAGAAACTTAACAGAAGACCATGAGGAAAGGGAAGGCGAAAAAATAGTTACAAATAGAGGGAGGGAGGCAAACCCTAAGAGACTCTTAGATACAGAGAACAAACTCAGGGTGGATGGGAAGGTTGGGGGAGAGGGGATAATGGGTGATGGGCATTGAGGAGGGCACTTGTTGGGATGAGCACTGGATGTTGTATCTAAGCCATGAACCACAGGGATCTACCCCAAAAACCAAGAGCACACTTGACATATTGTATGTTAGCCAGTTTCACAATAAATTATATTTAACAAAAAATAGGACTGAGAAGTCTGGCTTTAAGGACCAATACTAGCCCTACCAGTTTAGGGCCATGCCCCTCAGGAAGCCTACCTGACCATTCCATCCCAGGTACAAATCCTTTCCCTCCTCTGAAGTCCTCTGGCAATTATTATTAGCACAGTTCATCTGGTAGTTAATTCCCCATCTGGTGTTCTTGTATGGAACTCAAGGCCAAAAGATGCTGTCCCTTCTCCTGTCCTCAGTCCCAAATGGGGTCTTCACCATGCCCAGTATTTGATCTTCACAGAGGGGACGTAGTGGGTAGAAGTCTAAGGGAAGATGGACTAGATGTCCAGAAGGAGAGCTGGATTACTGGCTAAGAGAACACCTGTCACTCAGAAGATGCTGGCTATACTCCTAAGCAACAGCTCTGCAAGATCATTCAGCAGGTTAGCTCAGAGCCGAGAAGAGAGAAACCACTCATGTTTCTCAATCTCTCTCTCTCTCTCTCTCTCTCTCTCTCTCTCACACACACACACACACACACACACACACACACCATAGCTTGCCCTCCATTACTAGGACAAGAGACCTGAAACACCATTAGGAGGCAGCAGAACAAGGTTAGGCTCTGGAGTCCAGAGCCTATTTCCTCATCTACGTTTGATAAATGCTTCATAATTAATGATGTGGAGATGACAAATCTCTATCCTATTAGGCCAAATCTTTTGCAGAAATCAATAGCCTGTCAGAGGAAATCCTTTTAGGCAGAAGCTGTTTAATCATCTTCATTACCATCATCATTATCATCATGATAGATAGCATTTATTGAATTCTTATGTGCAAGGCACTGTATATGAATTATCTCATCCTTCTATAGTAGAAAAGCCTTATTAAATATTGGGTGGCACAAAGAAATGCATTTCTTTTAAGTATCAAACCAAGCCAGCACCTGTCCTCAGGCAGTTTTATTTGCCACAGCCTAGCAAAGGACCCACAGAAAGTACAACAAAACTATTATCCACAAAATTGAAAATAAATTTTCTACATAAATGATCATGATTTATAATGGCCCAAGGAGTAGATTCAAAGTGGTCCTCAGTTCCTCATGATCTGTGAAACTACAAGGGAGTTACCTCATCTCTCTAAGCCTCAGTTTCCCCAAAGATAAAATGGCAGCTCACCAGAGCTGTGATCATCAATAGGAACATCTGAAAGCACCTAACATGCTCAGCCCCCAGGAGAGGCCTGCTCCTCTTGACCATGTGGTATCTGGCACTTACCTCTTTACATGCCAATACATTATTGACAAATTTTTAGCAAAATCTAGTTCTTCCCTGGCTTACTAAGCAGAACAAAGTGTACATATTTTTAACATTTCTTGATATCTGTAATTTTGATATTCATTTTATTCATCTTAGGGTGATTTTTTAAATTTTTTTTTTTTTTTTTTTGAGGGACAGAGAGGAAAACACAGAATCCAAAGCAAACTCCAGGCTCTGAACGGTCAGCACAGAGCCTGATGTAGGGCTTGAACCCATGGGCAGGGAGATCATGACCTGAGCCCAAGTCAGGTGCTTAACCAACAGAGCCACCCACGTGCCCCCATCTTAGCCTCATCTTAATGTTGATTATTGTACGATATCATAATCGAGATGGAAGACTATTTACTTCTGCCATCTTCTCTTCAGAAACTTCTCATATGGTCAGATTTTTGTGTATTCATTTTGTATCCTGCAACCTTACTGTATTGGTCTATTCTAACAGTTTTCTGATGGACACTTTAGAGTTATCTATATACAGTATCATGTCATCTAAGCATAGTGACCGTTTTACCTCTTCTTTTCCAATTTGGATATCTTTTCTTTTTCTTGCCTAATTGCTCTGACTAGGACTTTCAATACCATGCTGCTTACAATTTTTATTGTCCCCCAGGCCTGCATTAATTACTCAATTCTTAAGCCTTTGAGGGGAGGTGGAGATCAAGGAAGAGAATAAAGAGTTTTCTGATATTCCTTTTTTCCCTTAGGTTTCCAAATATATGGTGTAGATGCTTGCAGCTGAAACTCAAGTATAGCTCTGAACCTTTAACAATTCTCTTTCAATGGCAACCAAGTCCTGGCTGAAATTTAAAGCAAAGAAGGCTTTTGTTTGTCTATTATTCCTCACTTTCCTTCCCCCCACCCCATTCAAATAAAACCCATGCTTCTAAGTCCAATTGAAATCTTTCCTTGCCATGGAATCTTTCCTGACCAGCTGAGGGCATGCTGACTGGTCCTCTTTGGACACCCAACTCTTACTCTTTATGCCATCGGACCCACAGTTACCCATCTAGCTCCTTGAGATTACCTTGGCAAGGTTACCTCCAAATGGGTTTTAATTCTTCAAGTGGGACCTTCCCTCATTGTTCCCCGCTCCAACCACATATAGAACTTATGCCACTTGCAAATTTTACTGCTAATCCTCAATCATAATTTTGTAGATGTTTCTATAACCACCCCATCCCCACAATCTATTTTTAAGTTATTAAAACTTAGGGATTTCTGGTTCAGTCTGTACAGTGGGGCGCACCTGGGTGGTTACACCCCGAGCAAAGAGGATTCCCCCCCACAACTTCTACCACCCACACATACCCCCACCTGGTGACCATAACCAAAGGGGAATTGCTGGCAGCTGAAAAGCTCTTGCCTCCAACTTGGCCTCATGTCTCCAGAGTGGAATTATTCAGCTGGTTTGGGTGCACAACTAACTCTGAATCAAAATAAAACCCCAAGCTTCCAGAGTGTGAAGAGCTAATAAATCCTTAGTGAATAAGACTTTCTAAATTGAGTTTCTTTTTATGAGGCAATCCATGAGCACTTCTGGCTTTTTCTACTGGAGCAGCAAACTGCAACTATAAATATTAACAAGATGGTAGGGCTGGAGATATGGGGGCAGAAAAATTGGGAATCAAAGATAGTCCCTCAACAGAATTGCCCAGTTTAGTGGGACTCCCTCTCACTGCCCTCTTGCTCACTAACCCAGGCTGCTTTTAGAGAAATGTAGTTTCAAGAAAGACGCTGAACTCTGATGGAACAGGGTAACATCTCATTGTGCTAAAGCCTTT
This sequence comes from Crocuta crocuta, assembly GCF_008692635.1. Classification (NCBI taxonomy): domain Eukaryota; kingdom Metazoa; phylum Chordata; class Mammalia; order Carnivora; family Hyaenidae; genus Crocuta; species Crocuta crocuta. The sequence continues at coordinate 14,715,262 of NW_027551558.1, read as the reverse complement.
AATATTATTAATTCCATGGTTGATTAGCAATTCTCTTGTTGAATCTGTCCCTAAGACAGATTCTCTCACTACCTGGGTTGCCTGTGGAGGATGCATGTGTGTACATGTGTGTTGCCAATTTGTTTTTATTGGCTTTTGTTGGATTGTTTTAGTGAATAAACACAGGGCATCTGAACTTCTAAAGACTTCAAATCATTTAATGTTCTCATTTTAAATAACTCATTTGACAATAGTTTTAGATGTCCAAGTGAAAAGAGAGGTAGGAAGGCAAAAAAGAAAAACGGAAGGCCAGTTACATAGGCAAGTTTAGAATCAAGAGCTGAGGGTTTCTGAATACCAGATACTATGTTTCTGGAGGCTTCCACAAAGTAATTTCACACAAATAATGGCTATAGAGAGAGTTCTATGCCACATGGTTTATGTGAATTATCTCCATTATGTTGGTATTCCTCCCACATTACAGATGTGACAACTCAGGCCCAGAAGAGAAACTATCTTACTCAAAGTTTTACAACTTAGAATGGAACTGTGGAGATTCAAACCTAGGTTACCTCATTCCAGAGATGGGGTTCGTAACTGCTGTGTGGTGCTACTTTCCGCTGCCAGGAATCAACACACCAAAGCACAGAGGTTCTGAAGTAGTTTCCAAACCGCTTCAGAGTCCTATATTGAGGCCCTCACTCAAAGTAGAGCCCTCTCCTAGGCAGTGTCTGCAATTCAGGGGGGAGAATTTGCAATGAGAACATCCTCTTGGATTTGCCTTTCCCAGAAGACAGGCAACCTGCACTTGTCCTTGGGCCTTGTCCTCCTCTTGAGAGTTGCAAAGCTCAGCACCCCCCCCCTTTTTTAAAAATGGATTTTTAAAGTAGGTTCCACACCCAGTGTGGAACCCAACTTGGGGCTTGAGATCAAGGTGCCCCAAAGATTTAATTTTTTAAGTAATCTCTATACCCAACATAGGGCTTAAGCTCACAAGCCGTTATCAGGGGTCACATGTTCCACCAGCTGAGCAGCCAGGTGTCTTGCTCAGTACGTCTTTATACTTCAACAGGACACAGGGATGTAATTCACAAGGGGCTAAAAAAATAAGTCAAGACCATGAAGGATAATGCGCTTTGGAGGTTCCAAAGTGGGAGTTAACATGACTGCATCCCAAGAAACTCCATTCTGCTCTTGGGGGAGCACTCTGCTCTTGCCAAGTGCCTGTGGGTTATGGATTTAGGTTGATGCCAATATAAGGATTATATTCCATCTGCAAGGATCATCAAAGCCTCAGCCAAAGGATTCTATCACCACAGGGGACAGTAGGTACCCTTTCCTGCATCCACTTATCCCCCCACTCAGCCCTTCTCACCTTTGCCCTTTTTGATTGTGCCACCCCCCAAATCCTACTATTTGTGGTTAGAGTGGTAGGTACCATCGTATCAATTGTTGTCAAGTGTCTGGGGTCTCCACTCAGCAAAAGCAGCACACTTGCAGGGCAGCCAGATTCAGATGGATTATGCATAGGCTAAAGAAGAGTGCTTTCTGCTACTGTTTTGATGAGAAGTGCCATAGAGATCATAGATATCAGGGTATCAAAGGAAGTGGATGGCAGACCTCCCAAGCAGACATTCATAGTTTAAGAATTCACAAAGGGAATGATGAAGAACCATGCAGCATGGATCCCTCAACAAAATCAAGGATACGAAATTGGATTAGACAAGAATTTTAAAGAGAAGCTGGTTGAGAGATTTCTTTAGAGAGAGGGGTTGTGGGCTCCAATTCCCCCACTCACTCTCTGTTCAGGGATAGGGATGTGCTACTTCTAACAAATCACTAGATAAGAGCTCTAAGGCAGACACGGAGGATACTCCACAGTGTGATTTCTCCAACTGGGGGATGCTAAAGACAGGCTCCTCACTCACTTCTGGGTAGTCTATGAGAACTGCAGACTGAGGTCTGATGCCTGCCCAGGAAATGTTGAAGAGAAGAGCAACTGTGTGTTGGGAGCTAAGAGAGGCTGGTGCTTTTGAATAAGCCTGTACTTCCAAGGAAGACAGCTCTCCCTGGAGTCACATGTGTCGCACCCGACAAAGAAAACTGACATAAGGTCATTGTGGGCCCTGAGAGGTAGGCTAGTAAAGATGGGGAGACCTCAGCTGAAAGATGCTGGAGATGTACCCAATGTCAGGGAGCCAAGGAAAGAATCCTAAGGGAATATCTGGTATAACAGGACAAGAAAAGGTGCCCAGCAGGGAACATCAAGGAACCTACGGAGTCCTCAACAAAGACAGATTTCTTTAACCACTTTCCAGGCCCAGACAGAACTCAGCCAATGAAAACCAGCTATTACATCCCCACTTCTCAAACCAATCCCAAGGGATCAAAATAGCCAAGAAAGGTTGAAGGAGAAAGGAGGAGAAGCTTATGGCAAGGTCCCTGTTCCCACTTGAAGACTTCCAGGGTGTGGTGGGTTTAATCATGGGGCTAAGGGCAGGGGACTATTTCATGGTGGTCAAGTTTAGAGTTTTAATTTATATTTTGAACTAGATGTTAGAATCCCTGAATGGAGTCATGTAACGGGTAGAGTCCATTGAACAGTATTTCCTAAGGATGAGCATAAAAGCCACACAGCCTGCCAGAATATTCCTCCAGGGAGAGAGGAACATCTCCCCACTAAATGAAGCCTAAATGCAGGTAATGTCATGTTCTCTTTCCCACATAAGTCCTGCTTCTTCCACATACTGGTTCTAAATCCAAATGAAAAAAACCCCACAATCTGGTCCTCCTGGACAATAAAAACAAAATGGTCCAGTGGGTTTTTTCTCCAGTTAAAACAAGGTCTTTTGTCCTTCATTACCCTCCACCCCCTAGCCCCTGGTATCTGACCATAAACACCACCTGACAAACATCTTCTGAAGAGCATTCAAGGAGACAGTTCCCACCTGGAAGATCAAGAGGGACACTGAAGACTCCTCTCCCCATTATGCTTTCAAACCCCTTGCTGGGCTCTGCTGAGATGCTTTCCAGGAGACCTCTGGCTCCTGGTATCTCCCTCCTTCATTGGCTTGTCCCTTTGTAGAAGTTTCATCATTCCTCTGTCATCACCGCATGTTAAAATTAACATTTTGAGAAAGGTCAGACATTTTATGTTCATCATTCACACCTTACTGTGAAATTTTTTATTTCTCAAGATTTTAACCTGTACTCCTTTTTGATAACTAGACATTTTATGCATGACTATTTAACATTATCACAACTTCGGTATCATGACTAAAACCAATCCAAGTAGATATAAAATTCAATACATTTTAAAAATAAAATACATTCCCCAGAAATTCTGGTTCTTCCATCTCACCTCATTCCCTACATGTAACAGGTCATTGTGCATCTATAAAGGTGTTGTGGAATGCCAGCTGGAGATCAGAGCAGGGAGAAGGGAGCTTTGAAACCCAACAGCCCAGTACCTCTTAACAAGCTGCATAAAACTGAGCAAATCCCTTACCTTCTCTGGGCCTATTTTCTCTTCGGTAAAAATAGGATAAAAATAAACACCTTGAATGTCTGCTGTGAAGCTTGAACCATCACCAGAAAATGTGTCAAGCCCAACACCACACTGCACATATGAGATTTTTTTCTATCATTTTCATCAATTTGTATGAGGGACCACATAAGCTTCACCTGTACACTCTTGCATACCAGGAGAAACAGAGGAGGAGGCAGTAAGGATATACCTAAATGATGTACCTAAATGATGTACCTAAATGATGTACCTAAATGATGTACCTAAATGATGTACCTAAATGATGTACCTAAATGATGTACCTAAATGATGTACCAGGAGGTGAGCTGGGATTTTCTCCAGGAGTATTGTGGATAGTGTAGGCCTGCTGCCACTTGCCTGACAGGATCAGCCAGTGGGCAGTGGCCCCCGAGCAGAAGCTGCTTCACCCTTTAGTGTCTTGGGATTTTAGGAGAGAATTACCCTAAAGAACCAGGGGCAAACCAAGCTGCACCTCATCCAGGTTAACCCAGAAGGCAAGGGATTGGGGGAGAATCCAAAGGTAGTGGGTCCCAGAGAAGAGCAAAGAGTCATGGAGAGAGAAAACCAGAAATCCCCCAAAAATCATCTTTGTAAGTTTCACAGTCCTGCCCCGGCCTCTCTCCCCTCCCATTGCCACTGTCCCCTACCCCTACCAGCCAGACACACACAGAATTAATCTGAGTCATACAAAGCCAGTTTTGTCACGCTCCAGGCTAGGAACTGACAGGCATGTTATCTGCACCCAGCTATTCATAGGCACTAACAGGAAGGCTTCCTGCTATCATTGCCATCTTCCCTTATCAAACAACCCCAGGCAGCAGCTACAGCTACCCCAGCAGGAGGCATCCACTAGGCTCTGGATAAGCCTGGCCCTGCTGGAACATTCCTGTGCATGGATTAGAGCCCATCACCCAAACTGCTTAGGGCTCCAGCAGTAAGGTCTCCTCCTTACCGGGGAGGGAGGTTGGGGCCTCTCTTTCCCTGCTTCAGTGAGGAGAGAAGATTCTATCTCCCACCTCTGCCCCATGCCTATCATTTCTAGCACCACAACAGGTATTATCTTATTTAAGGCAAGGTGAGCATTTTTTATACTATTTTAAGACCTTTCGACACAAACAGAATTATATACATTTTACATTTGGGAAAAGTGAAGGTTATAGATGTTAATTAACATGCCTAAAATCACAAGTTTAGCAAGCAGTAAGTGAGGATTTTAACCAATTTTGCCTACCTGCAAAGTTGTCATTCTTTATTACAAAACCAAAATATCCTTATACCAACATACAGATAAGAATGTGGATGACTACAGTTCCCAAATACAAAGTAAGTGCTACCCATTCCTCCCCTGATTCCCAGGAAAGTCTCTCTAAATTAACAGCACCAAGCTTTGATGCCATATGTAGGGTCCGGGGACTCAAAGGGTCAGCCTCTGGGACACAGATAAACAACCAAAATGCTCCCTTTTCCCTAGGACAGAGCCATTGCTGCGAAATAGCACCTGGCCACATCTCACAGCCTACCGTGCATCCAGGGTGGCGATGCAGCTTTTCTTGCCAATGTTAGGGGAGCAGAAGTGATATCCACCAAACAGGGGCTGAAGTTTTTAAGAACTAAACGCAGCCTCTTCTCTGTTCCTTCCCCCTTTTTTATGGTCAAAAGTAGAGGAGGCCCACACGTGCTGGTGGATTTCTACCTTAGTTGCACATTAGAATCACCTGAGACTTATTGAAAAAACAATCCCCCCTGTGAAGGCCACACCAGTTAAATCAGAATCTCCAGGGTAGGAACCAAGTGTCAGCTTTTAAAGCTCCACAGGTGATTCAGATGATCAGCCAAGTGTGCGAACCACTCTCCAGGGGGATGGTGAAGCCACAAGATGGAACAAACCTGCATTTCTAAACAGTGCAAGGAAAAAACCCACTCAGTGAAAATAAACACATGCATTTGACTGTTACTGAGTGAGAATAAGCTTTTAATATTATAAGCTACTGATACCTCGAGGTTTCATTTCTTATAGGAGCCAGTATTACTATCCTATAGCCCATTAGGAATCCAGAATTGATGGAAAGTTTTACTTTTTATTCCAGAGAAAACTCAAGGTATTCTTTGCTGTTACTATAAGATTTGCCATGGGATTGGGCTCAATCCATGATGCCTGCAAATTAAGACACACCTGTATATATCCAGAGGCCTATGTGGTCAAGCCACACTTTGCCAAAACAGCAACATGTGACAATTGCTTAGGAAACTTTCTCGTGCATTGTTTTACCCTGATAAGACCTCTAGGAGGAGGACCTCTTCCTAAGCGATATAATGACACCATTTACAAATGGAGAAACTAGGAGCCAGAAAGGGAAACTGACTTGCCCTAAACTTACGTGGCCATTGAGTGGCACAGCCAAAACCAAAGCTCAGTTTTGTGATTTATCCACCATGCCCTAAAATTCTGACCTATTTTTTGGAAGCCCCAAGACAGAAGACAGGGACTAACTTGCTAAGCAGAGGGCCAATGTTTGGGTTAGCCTGAAAACCCTGTATGGCGGCCTTAGATGGAAAGAGGGATAAAGTGCAAGCCTTATACAGAGCCCCTTGGACAGAAATAGGGCAAGTCTACAAGCTCTAATATAAGGGATACAGCCTGGCCAACAAGACTTAAAGCCCATAACTGAAGTACTGTCCTCCCTGTGGATTCAAGCATTGCTGTCATCCAAAGTCTTCTGCTAAAATCCTAGGACCCCCTGGCCCCCCAGGGTAAGGAGTTTCAGAAGCTTCCTCCCAACCCTCAATAGAAGAGACCTGGAAAGTATGTGAAAACTTATTTTTAAAAAAACTAGAAACAAAAATAAAAATTTCATGAGGTCGCCATGGGCTCGGCTTGCAGCCCATTCTATTAGACCACAATATGGTGCCGAGAGGAGGATATGTGGCAAATAAAAGGTGGTGGACATAGTCATGTCCCTGGTGATGTCAATGATGTCAGTGTGGTCCACGCCCCACTAGGCTTAAACAGCAACAGGATCCCAGTGAAATTCATTCCCTTTAGCAATATAACCTATTCACACTGCTTACTGGACTATACTCTAGCTCTCTACACAGGTCACTGGGACCAAGAACATGCACTGGCAGGTGCCCTCAAAGGCTTTATGTAAATCATTTCCTGTCTCCCAGGTCCTTAGTAAAATAATTCAGAGGTAACCTTGAAGGCAGCTGTTACAGAGCCACCACATTACACAACTGTGATGATACCATTCTCATCAGACTCTACAGTAATGACTCCCCCTAGAGTTTTGTAGTATATAGTTTGCACAGTAAAATACTTCCAGGCTTATCTCTGCTTCCTCCTCCTTTCTGCAGGATGTAAGCTTATTCTAATAGACAGGAATTTGCTCATAGAGAGATATCAGGTAGCAACACTAAATGAAAATTAGGCAACATCTCAGAAGAAAAAAGAGCTGTCCTCTCCATTCACTCCAAGTAACATTCTTAGATACTCCACATTGACACTGAGTTACTAGGTCACAAATCTGTTCATCTTGCCAGTTATAAAATTCTCAGGGTCAGAGACTCTACCCTACCCAGCACCTGGCATGGAATCTGACTCATAGTAGATGCTCAAAATACTTTTGTTGACACACAGATGGATGGATGAATGAGTAGATGCATTTGTTAACAAATTTATTGAGTGCCTATTCTATACCAGGCACTGTGCTAGGCACAGGAGATGCAACAGTAAAGAAAACAGGCAAAAATTCCATCCCTGCCCATATGGAGCTTACATTCTAAAAACTAAGTGAATGAATATAGGAGTAAAAGCACTGAATAAATATAGGCTTTAAGGAGATGTCTGTACAATAATGGTTGACAGCTACTGAGTGCTAACCACATGCCAAGGGCTGATTCCTCATAATCTAGGAAATAGTTTGATGAACCCTGTTTGAGAGCAGGGCTATAGAATTATACTTTCAGAGTCATGCTCATCTCTGCCATTTGCTAACTCTGTGACCTTGGGGAAGTTACTTAGCCCCTCTGAGTCTCAGCTTCCTCAGCTACCAAATGGGAATAACATAGCTGTTGTAAGGATTAAATGATATAATTCCCATAGAGATCACTTAGAATGCTTCTTCACACTCAAAGCACCCATAGGTAAATGGCTATTGTTATTATCCCATTTAACTCTCCTATCAGCTCCATGAGATAAGTACCATCAGCATTTTGGTAATGCAGAAATAGAGGCTTAGAGGAGTAAAAAAAAAAAAAAAAAAAAAAGGTATCTAATATCACACAGATGGAAACTGGCAAAGCCAGATTCAAATCAAGCCTATTCAATTCCAAAGTCCATGCTGTTAACCATAATGACTTGTACAAAGGCCAGCCTTGCCAGAGTAGGCATCACAGAAGGCCTGGAAGGGCTCTAGGAAGAGTCTCTACTCAAAATTCTTTCCCATGAGCCAACCACAGTGCCTGTGAGCCTTTGGAGGTAAAGAAATTCACTCCAAGCTCTTTTCTATAAAGTAAGGACTCCGCCCCACACCACCCTCCACCCTCCAATTAATAAACAGGTAGCCAGCTACAAAAAGATCATCAGAGAATGAAATTCTGGAGTTACTGACTTTATCCTAAGTTTTGTTTTGTCTGGGGGGTTTGGACTGGAAACCAAGGCGTCATCTGGGACAATCAGGCTTAGGCAGGAGCTAGACTGATCTGGGAGCAGGAGGGCTCATGAAAGAGAAGTAGTTACAGAAGGAAAATTTACCACAAGGGTACTGAAGGCTGTGGGATGTCACACTTTTATATAATCTGGAGCAGAAGAAAAAGGAGGTAAACATGGTGAAGTGTTGGTGCTACTGGGTCTCATATGGGCAGACTCAATGCAGATGCGACCTTTACAAAATTGCCCCTCGACTCCCTCTCATAAAGAGAGAAGAGGCAAGTCTTCTACCCTGCTCTAGGCACAAAGCATCCTCACCTTCCATTTCTGGTGAAGCAGGACAGGGACCAAGGGGACAAGTGAGATGGAGAATGAGCTGACCCAACCCTCATCCCCACCAAAGAGGGGACAAAGCACACCCCCAAATCCTAAGAAGGCTGAGCTACAGTGGGCCACTGATTTAACTCAATAGAAAGAGAAGAGAAAAAGTGAGAAGATAGAGGAGGAAAGAAGAAAGAAGAAAGGGATAGAGAAGGACTTCCTGCCCTCCCAGACCTAAGTAACAGGCCAGGAAGAATTTTATCCTTCTGTTCCTTTGGATGGCTTCCCCCCATGCACATTTTCCCTATTATCCTTTTCAGGATCTGGAATGAAAACTATCCACAAAACAGCTCATTCCCTATATCCCCCTCTCTCTGTTCATAGATCACTCACCCATATTAAAGGTATCAATCACTGCATTTTCCATAAGACAAGGAAATGATCAAGTTGTAGACTCAAGGGACAAAAAGGTAAGGATGGAATTGCTGAGGGACAGAAGAAAGGTGGGAACACCTAAAGCTCACTGCTAAGGCTTATAAAACATTTTGTGACCTGACATCTGATTTCTGAAGGCTCTTCAGCATTATTTCCTCAGGGGCTACAGAAGTAAAGGGGAAATGTCCAAAGATCAGTTTCAGGGTGTAATGATGCTTGCCAATTTTTCTCAAAATAAAATTTTCTTTAATATCAACCAGGTGTTAAGATTTATCAGCAGTGCTAAAAAGTCTCTGTTCTTTAGCCCATCCTAAAAAGCCATTCAATAAATATTGGATAGAGAGGTTATGGATGGATGGGCAGACAGGTGATAGGATGGATGGATGGACGGATGAACGGAGAGGTAGATGTATACGAATGGATCAGTGGATGGATGAGTGGGTAGAAGAATAAGTGGATCCCTATTCCACATATAAAGATTCATCCTTTGCTTTCAGACAGAGGTACTTTTAAATAGTGGCTGTTAGTAATTAGTGTGTAGCATTAGAAATGATTCCATAACTAATGTAGCTTTTTATGTTACTGGAGCATATTTAGACTAACCCATCAGCCGCATATAAGGACTCAATAATTTCTCATTGAGTCACATTTTTCAGATAAATCTTTTATCCTTTCTACATCCCCTCCATTGGTTATCTAATTTTCTCCCACAGAAAATACCACCTGCTAGAAAAGAACTCCAATGACTCTAACCTCTGTCCTGATCCCCCATTCTTTCTCCAGCTGCCTGCTTTGTGTGTTCACCTGGATGCCCCAGTACCACTTGAATCTAACATGCCTACGTGAATGTTGATACCTCCATTTCCCACCTCAACCCAACTCCCTTACCTAACTCCTCTATTTCTAAAGACTTAGTGTCTCAATTCTCCAAACTTTTAATAATAAACTTAAAATCAGTTTTTATTATTTCCTTCCCTCCATAGCTGATCAATCACCCCGTAATTTTATCTCACTATTTCAAAGGCCTTTTGAAAATGCCCCAGGCTGATTTCGTCTCTCTACAATCAGTGCTATGCACATATTTTTTCATTCATTTATTCATTAATGCTACTCCAAGTATTCATGTCTCTATTTGCTCAGTGCTGAGCTCTGCACTGGGGACTCAAATATGAATAAAACACTGTCACTGATCTGAAGTATCTCAAAATCTCAGTAAATACTTCATAAAGTAATACATTGACTATATCCCCTCCTCAAAAATTTTGGCAGCTGTTTATTGTCTGGGATCCATAATCATTGTCCAAAATCTGTCTTGTCCTTGGCCTTGAAGACTAGTTTTTAGTGCAAATTTAATTAAGTGCTTACAGAATAATTACTGTGAGTTGTAAACAGCCATATTGGAGCCTGGGCTCCTGCCCTATCCCTTCTCTTCTCAGAATTATGATGCTGGGACCTAGGATGCTGACTTGGGGCTCAAGGAAATAGCAGAACTGGCTAAAATTAAAATATTGGTGATAAATCAGATAGTCACCTGGAGCCAGGAATGCTGATGCTGAGAGAGCAGAAAAAAAAAGAAGACTGATAATAATAGTAAAAATATTCTCCTGAAATCAATAAGTTCAACCCCAAGTTAGCAGTTCATGCACTGTTGAACCACTCTGGGCACGGACCTTAAAAATGCTAGAACGGCTCCTGGGATGACCTCCTTGATCCATCCTGCTTAATATTCCCTCTGATTGGAGCCCCAAAAGAAAATTCTCAATTAAAAACAAAAAACAAAAATATATATGAATGAAGAAGAAGAAGAAGAAGAAGAAGAAACCGAGAAGGAAAAGAAAGGGGGAAAAAAGGAAAAGAAGGAAGGAAGGGGGAAAAGTTGACACCACATGAAGCTGTAGAGACGTCAACTGGATCTTCTAGATGGAGAATTTACTGTCTCTACAAAATGCACTCTCTCTCTCTCTCCCATTGTGAGATACAGAGGGAGGGAAAAACAAAAAAGAGACATAGTAGAAAATATGAACCATGAGAGGCTGAAGCCCTATTCTCCTCCACACTCTAGATTTTTAAAGGACTTGGAGGCAGAAGATTCTCCAAGCGCTGTGACTGAGGCAATCCACAGGAAGGAGGAGGGACCAACTTCAACATGTAGAAAATTTACAGATGGGCAGCACAGGCTTGGTGCATGCCCTTCCTGAATGGACCACAAGGTCCAGGCCCAGGTAGAGACCAACTTAGGTGATTTCACTCATAGGAACATAGAATGTAGAATTAGAAAAGATATCTGCAAATTATATGAGGAACCAGAAGCTGATGAATGCTGACCAGTGAAGAGTGGAGCCCCGGAATGATTGACTGACTGAGGCTTTTGAAAAAGTCATTTCACTTTTTTTTTCCCATTCTGGATTATCTTCCATAAAGAAATTAATCTAAGAGAGTACTCTACTTAATCTTCTTTAAAATCTAAATATTACCAAAAGGCTTGGGTTTGTTGGCCCTGTATCTCTTTAAGACATATTTATTCCAACCAGATGCTATTAAATTGTTACACCCTGGTCCTGGGAGAGATTGAGGACATTCACTAGAGATTTAGACTCCTGAGTACCTAAGGAAGAGAAAGGACAGCAATAAAGGTGGACATGGGCCCAAGATCATGGGCTTGAGGTAAAGATTGCTGCTGGATCCCAAAGATGTCTCTGACTCTCTCTGAACTCCAGATTTCCCTTTTATAAGTTAAGATTCACCTACCTTGCCAGATTATTAAAAGAATTAATTAAGACAATGTGCCTGACAATGTACCTTACTTACTACTTCTCTTCCATTCTTTTCTCTACTTGGTTTGAGAGTTTCCCTCAAGCCAGTCCTAGAGGATTTTTGACCATCTTCTTGTCTATCAAATATTGACTAGATGGCCTGATGACAGTGAAGGAGACAGATTTAAATGTTTGTCTTCCTAGCTGTAGTTTCTCTCTTGAGGAATAGGAAGAGAGAAAAAGAGGAAGCTAAAGATCTATATCATCTGTTGAGTTAGTAATGGAACCATTGGTGAAGTATTCCAGAGCCAGTAGGCTACTTCTTCGATGATCAGTCCTTGTCGCTAGAAGATGCCTTCTGCTTCAACCCAGGCTTCTCTCCTGGGAAGTTCCTTGACCTCCAGACTCTGCCAGTGACTTGCTAGACAATCCTCAGCAACCTGTTTATCCTCTTAGAACTCTTCTACCCAATGTGTAAAATGAAGATAGTAATACACCCCCATCCTCCATGTAGCCCACCACACAGAGTGGTCACAAAGATCATACCAGACAACAGATTTCAAAGCTAAAAATGCTTTACAAGCATAAAACCTGATAAATATAATTTTTATTTGGTTGGCTTTAGGGAAATAATGCAAACAATTTGTGGGGAGGATACTGATTTCAAGAGGAGCCTGCTTTTTCTATGAGCTGAAAGAAAGAAAAGGGTGAGCAGGTGCAAATCCCACCCCGTGTCCTGAGAAACTGTTCTGTTTCTCCATGTGCCTGGAGGAATGGGAGGATCAGAGGACATGTGTATATTTACAAGCTAAGCAAACAGAAAAATGCCACCATAAAACTAAAGGGGAGGGATAATAAAATAAAACAATACAGAGTGTCCTATAACCACGGAAACAATAACAACGCTAAAACAGAAATAGCTTATTAAGTTAAAACAACAGTAAATCTGTCAGAACAGGCCATACAAACTCTCGTCTTATGATAGTAAAAAGCCTCTTCCAGGCCTATTGTCTTATACTTTCATTAAACTACAGTTTTATACGCTAAATTATTGCCGATTCTTGTTCAATTCCCAGAATGAAATCTAGTTAAACTCTTAATTTGGGAGATACATCTTTTGCAAGTGACAGATCCTTAATGGACACTCCTCAAAGCCTGACAACTTGAGAATGCAGGGAACCAAGGAAGAAAAGGGCCGAGCTCAAGAGTTTGGATTTGGAGCCCAGTCCAGATGTGGCCACTTGTGACCACACGGAGGGGACTTTCCCCAAGTATCTTCTGACTAAGGAATAATGGAACAAGGAAACTGATGTTTCTCTCCTCCAGCCAAGAGGGTTCATATCTTGGGGGAAGTTTAAGTTCAAATGAGTCAACTCTATTCCCTTATTAGCAAGCTAGCCCTACAGTCTCTAAAAGTCCCCATGCCCACCCAGCACTATATATATATAAGCAGCATAACTGAGGGATTTTAGTATGCCCCTGACGGTTAAGAACCTGGGTTCTGAACCACTTACCTCACCCCAATTCCTAGACTGACCTGCTCTCAAATCTTCTTTTTTTTTTTTTAAATGTTTTATCTATTTCTGAGAGAGAGAGAGAGAGAGACAGAGAGAGAGAGCGAGTGAGAGAGAGAGAGAGAGAGTGAGCAGGGGAGGGTCAGAGAGAGAGGGAGATACAGAATCTGAAACAGGTTCCAGGCTCTGAGCTGTCAGCACAGAGCCCGACACGGGGCTCAAACCCACAAACCATGATATTGTGACCTGAGCCGAAGTCGGATGCTTAACCGACTGAACCACCCAGGCACCCCTTAAATCTTCTTGTCTCTAAATGGACGGCTTCCTTGTTTTGTTGTTTGTTCCCAACTTGGTACTGACTATAATTATTGTTTTTCCGCTACTGTATCTTGGGGTTTTCTGTGCAGCAAGCCCACCTCCCTGACCAATGCAACCCCAGGAGCGTCTGTTGGACTCTGCCCCCCTGAAAGATGGGTCTTCCTGCTCCCAGGATTTTCCAGGCCTGATGGGGGGAAGGGGTGCTCTAGTGCCTACACAGCAGAGGAGGTGATAAAGGGGGGAGTTGGAGAGATTAGGGTATTCTGAGGGATCTCGGTGATGCATGCTGCCCCAGGCCCTTAGTACAATGGAGGATTGTATATTGAGAAAGTTAATATAAAGGGGGCACACTTTGAATAAAGTTATCTAAGTCTTGTTTGGTTATGACAGCCTGGACTTTTACTGATACCTGGTGGATAAGCATTCTTAAGGCAGTGTCTCAGGAGAGCATTCTTGTTCTCACTGCCACCCACATATCCAGCTTTATTTTTTTTTTTAGTTTTTAAATGTTTTTATTTATTTCTGAAAGAGAGAGAGAGAGAAAGAGAGTGAGCATGAGCAAGGCAGGGTCAGAGAGAGAGGGAGACACAGAATCTGAAGCAGGCTCCAGGCTCTGAGCTAGCTGTCAGCACAGAGCCTGAGGCCAGGCTTGAACCCATGAACGCTGAGATCATGACCTGACCTGAAGTTGGACGCTTAACAGACTGAGCCACCCAGGCACCCCCACATATCCAGTTTTATAAGTTATTTCCACTACTTGAAAACTGCCAAGGATGAGCTTAAGTACTTGATATTGGCATGTGATTTTTCACGCCACTTAGCACCCCATAAACCACCACCAACCCCTCTTCTACCTATGCAAACCCTAGCCCTAGCTTCACTTCCTCCTCCCCACCTTCCCATTTCCACACACAAACCAAATGTTCTCACCCTGGCCCCATTCCCCTTTCCCCCATGTCCACCTCTGCACCCCACCCCCCCACTGTAGGCCCGGCTCTACCCTTCTGTTCTGAATTGACTTTGCCTGCAGAGCAAACTTCTCCCATCTTTCACAGCTCTAATAAAATCTCACCTCTTCCTTGGAGCCTTCCTTGGTTCCTCCATGTTGAAAAGTAATCTCTCTCACTTTGCTTCTGGTCCCATTATAGCATTTATCCTTGTGTACCTAGTATAACTGGGTGAATTACTGAGAAAGTAACTGGCATAAACATGGAAGGATAAAGGAGCCAGCATGCTTTTTTCCCGAGCTCCAGGTTAGTGTTTGCACACGCACGCATGTGCACATACACAGGGAATTCACATTTCAGACCCACTGAGGAAGATTGAGCTGGGGTTGCTGAAGAGGAGACATGGATATGAGTGCTCAGAGGGGAGAAGGCGAAGCCACTGGCTTGAGGAGACACATTTCCTTTGAGACAGGGGGTAAGGAGAGATGCCAGTGGCCTCACAGACAGGCAGAGCCTTGTGTAGGTGGGGATAGGAGGTTGAGGGGTGTTGGATGGTAGGCTCCAGGAAAAGAGGAGCATCTCAGTGACTTCCCCCAGAGCCTGAGGACCGGGAGGCAGAGGGACAGGATCACACCCCACAGGGCCACTGTTTAGGCAAAAGGGTAGTGCCAAGATGGAAACACCATGGCCTGAAGACCTGGCCCCTCCTCACTGTGGAGTACCAGGATTCATCTGTGTATAAAGTATGCCCCAATAATGATTGAGATTTAATTTCCCACCAAATAGGCAGATAGAGACTCAGAGCAGATAAAATCTGATCTGGAAAAGTAAAGGATTATGGCGTGGATTAGATTAAAAATTCATACCTGCTACATTTGTGTTAGATCACTTATGGGCAGGCTTGCCTTCCCAACTGCACTGAGAACCCCTAGAATCGGAGTCTTTTCCTTCCTCATCCTAACCTTCCCCACCTCACCTCAAGCTTTCCTGGTCTAGATTACTGAAAGCAGCCCCTGAGGTGGCAAAATAAAAACTAAAGGAAATGATGCCATTTCACTGGCAGTTTGCAATCCACAACTGTAAAAAGCAAGTGACTAGGTCATCTTTCCATAAATCCCCAATTCTGCTGGAAAAGCAGACAAAGGCAGCTGGGGAGCCAGACTAGAGCTTTGTTTTTGCAACTCTTTCCATTGCAGTGCCCTTTATATATGCAGCCCGGGTGGAATGCATCATAAAAGGTGACATTTTATCACAGCAGTTTGTAAATTTTACAGAAGCAGGCTCCCTGTAAATCACCCAGCTTATTCCCTTGCTGACTTTATTACAGCAAATCCAGTCATGGATAAACTGTATGCCAGTTTACTTGAAATTTATCTTTTTTATTCAAGCTGAACTGAGTCCTTTTAATATTCTTCTCTCTTCTAATGATAAGGCATAATGATAACCTTATTTTCTATTCAGACAGCTTTAAGGACTCTCATTTCTCTGGAAATGCAGTTCCTATTCAGGGCCTCTTTTCCAGAGCCATTTCGAATTTGTGTGTTGTGGCAGAAAAAGTGAGTACCACCCTGTACTAGGTTTTTTTTAAGTCCCTGGAACCTACATGTATTTTTGGTCTTCATTTTCCCACAGCATGTCTGCTCTGCTCTCGCCCAGGGCTTTTCCCTCCTATGACAGCTGCCCTGAGACCTCCTTCTACCCACCTAGGACACCTACCCAGAGTCCTGTCATCCAGATGATATATTTAGGGTTAACGCAACTACATGGAATTGCTCATCCCCTGCCCCGCCCCATGCTGTCCGTTACATGTGACTACCAAGCACTTGTAATGTGGTTAGTCCAAACCAAGATGTGTGTGTAAAATACACCTCTAAATACACCCAAGATTTAGTATAGAAAAAAAGTAAAATATTTCATTAATAATTTTTGTACTGATTATCTGCTAAAACAATAATACTTTGGACACATTAGTCTAATAAAACATATTAAAATTAATTTTACCCGTTTCCTTTTACTTTTTTAATGTAGCTACTAGAAAGCCTAAATGACATTTGTGGCTTGTACCATATTATTATCGAAAGATGCTGTTCTTGGCAACATCCTCTCTCCTTGCTAGATAGAAGTTTCACCCTCTCCAGGGAGGCTTCTCGGCCCTCCCTCATCACAAAGTTCTCTTCCTCCTTGGCTTCTATGTTACTTAAAGTGAAGATGCCATTGTTTAGCAAGTGATTGCTAATTTTGCCTTTCCAAGTCCAGGTTTCTCCAGATAGCTCTTGAGGCTCATGAGCATAGAGGAAACAAATTTTGAGTTGAATTCCCTTGATAGTTGATAGTTCTTAGTGCACAATAGGGTGCCCAGAGAATATGTAAGTGAAAAGAGGGAGAACAGACAGTTCTTAAACCGCATGGATCCAGTGGTCAGGAACACAACTATTTAGAAGACTATTATAGTCTTCTTGATATACGGGTTCCTGCCCTGATTACCTTCATATCCTCTACAGAGCCTAAATGAATGCTGCAAACAGAGAGAGAGAGAGAGAGAGAGAGAGAGAGAGAATGTACTGAATTGACTCAGGTCATATTTTAGCAGCAGGAGAACCCAACCCAAGGTGAAGGGTTTTCATCAGGCCAAAGAACCAAAGGCAGACCCAGAACTGGGCTCCCAGAATAGTGGTTACAGCCACAGATGGACTCTCTGATTAATAGGACAACTGCTTTCTGTCTTCTACAGACCATTACGTACACTCTACCCAGCCCCACAAGGCTATTTCCTAGTATTCTCCATCTACCTGTTTCTGCCATTTGGCTGAAAGCTAAACACCCTAATCAGGAGAGCAATGAATAAGTATTAGAAAAAGGCTTTCACAGCTATTGGGCTCTAAAGCAGAAAATTACACAGTCTGAATAATTCAGAGAAAATGACAGAACAGGCCAAGAACCTTGTGAACTTGCCAACATGCTCCCATACACAAGTGTCTTGTCTTCCAAGAGGCTCTTGTCAACGGGAACCAAGCTGACCACATACCCCTGGCTACCTGTTATACTGTACACCTCAGCTGAAAGCATTGTGTGGTCATTCAGGGTCTGTGGCCTGCCTAAAGTGCAATGTTTACTTCCTAGACAGTAGACCTAAGATACCTTGGACCTTAGTGTGCTCGACAGAATGAAGGCATAGGAGTGTGAATTACAGCTCTTCTGCTTATTACCAGAAAGATTTGCTTCTCTCTAATCTCAGTTTCCTCAGTAATAAAATGGGAAAGAAAAAAAAAAATCCTGCCTCCGATGTAATATGCTCCGAAAATATCAGTTCCTTTTCTGGATTCTTTTTCTAGGGAAACAGCATTTGTAGAGTTTACAGGTATACACACATATACCTGATGTCCAAAAATGTCCTCTCCCTCTCTCTCTCTCAAAAATAAAAAAAAAAAAAAAAAATAGAAAAGAAAGAAAGGAAAGGAGGGAGGCCACTCCAAGAGCATGATAATACATGAATAAAGGCCATAAAGAGACAATGTGGAAAGGAAGAGCCAATGATGAAACCAGTTATGTCCAAGCAGAGGATTAAAGATGGAGAATTGTAAAAAGGGGGCTGATAGTGGAGAGCCTTAAATGTCAAGCCAAGGAGTTTAGATTTTACATTATAGTTCATGAGGGGTCACAGATATTTATGTGTTTTTGGTTTTTGACTATTTATTTGTTTATGGGAAAGATGTTGCCTATATATATGCTGAAAGAGAATTCTCCATGAATCTGGAGTTTATGTATATCTCAAGCTACCTCTTCAAGAAATTGTTTGAATAGCAAACATCCTGAGAAACTAGAACTAGTGTATCCCTTCATATTAGATGAAGGATTTGTTTACTGGCCAATATAGTAAAGCTTAAAGATCCCTCTCCAGAGACTTTCCAGCATAGTAAAGATTAAGATGTCTCCTTCTCAGCCTAGAGAAGATTGGCTTACTTTCCGGAGAAAAAGTAAAGTCTCTCTTTTTGGAAGTGAGGCATGGGTAGGTTGCCAAGACTCTATATAAGATCAGAACCTCATTATTGTGGGATCCCTCTCCTGTGATGTACCCTACCACATGTGCAATTACCATCTGGCCCTCACCGGATCACCATGTGGAGACTGGGACGTGAAGAACTGGTGCTAAGTAGCTGTAGCGTTTGCTGTGTATAATGAACTATGTTCATCTCTGACCCTGAGGTCTCCTATTTTCTGTTAGTACAGACAAACATACACATACACACATACACACATACACACACACACATACACACACACTCACACATACATACACGTACCACACCAAACCATGGCAGGATAACTTGTTAGCTGGCACGTGGAATAAAATCTCAGACCTTTCACAATTTCTGATTTAACAATATAGTGGGCTTAAAGTAATTAAGTGAAAAACACAAAGCTGTTGATTCAGCGTAGACAAAGTATATGACGTCCCCGTTCACCAAAACCAGATGATACCAGAATTAATTTTATGTTCTTCTACAGGCAATGGCTAAACTTTCTGACCATGGTTCTCATCTGGTCAACAAAATTCAGGCTTAGGAAACCTCTTGTTGCCTCCAAACAATTCAGCACTGTGCAGAGATATAAAACCCAGCAGGCTTTCCCAACACCAGGAAAGTGATAGGAATTTTTTTAATTATAAATGAGAAGTTTTAGCATGACATGGAACAGTAGGAATGGGAATTAAGGTAGTTGGGGCTTCAGAGATGCAGTCCATTTAGAAATGTCATCTAACCTTAAATAATTGCATGTGAAGACACTGAAAAGTCTCCTTAATTGATATTAAAATATAGTATTCATTTTTAAAAATCCTAAGGCAGTTTAGTATGAGATGCAAACTGCAATGAACATAGTTAAGAAACAAAAGACCAGAGGATTAAAAGAAGAGAAGCTGAATAGAAACTAAAAATGTCTAGAATTTTTTTTCACTTCTTAACAAGAAGAGATAAGGTAATAAAATCACACTGTATCATGATTATAGTTTGGCCTATAAGTTATACTTAAGTTAATTCCTCTGGAAATTATACATCCATTCCACAGAGTGGATTCAGTCATCCAAAATAAATCCTTTTATCATCCTTATCAAATCCCAAGGAAAAGCACTCTTTCAACCAATTGTAACAAAAAGTTCCTGAAGCAGATTGACAAACCCAACCATTTCAGTTAAGAGTTAGCGAATGTCCCCCCACAAAACCTGAAGACATAAAAAAGCATATTTGCAAGAACATGATACCAAAGTACTTATAGGCCATGGTTCTGGCTTTACCATCCAGCCTGCTCTAACCATAGCCACCAAACCATCTCCCTTCATATGATAAAAAATTTACTTGACACTAATGTTTCTCTCCTACCAACAACCACCAGTGTCTCTGCCTCCAATAACCTCCCCACTTTATTTCATCTCAAGTCCAAGACCACCACCCCACACACTGCATAGGGCAAAGACAATTCACCGTATGTTTTTAACCTTGATCCCAAATTTTCATAATTCATCCAAGAAAGCTTTGTCTTAGTTCACCAACTAAGTTAGTTGTAACTAACTTAGTGCAGGGCTTGCCTCCTCCTATCTTTTCTCAAGGAAAAGGAGCTACTGAGAAGCATCAATATCCAGATCTCCTCCAGGAAAAGCTGTCAATGTGAGAAAAGGGCTGCTCTCCTCTGAGAGATATATCAGTCAGGGTAGACAGTGTCCCCAATTCCATTAGGTCCTCAAGGACCATGCTAGTGTGATGAGAAAAGGCACTCAGTTGGAAGTCAAGAGAATTACATTCTTTTTTTAAAAAATAGTTTGTTGTCAAGTTGGTTTCCATATAACACCTCATGCTCATCCCCACAAGTGCCCTCCTCCATTCTAAAAAGAGCCCTGTTACTAGCTGACTTTGAACCTTAGGTAAACTGCTTGACCTCTCTAGGCCTCAGCTTCATCTGCAAAATGAGGGTGTTTCATCAAACACCAGCTTTCAAAAGCTACACTTTCATGAGTAAAAGGAGTAGTGACCTAGATAAAGAAAATGAAAGGAAACAAATCTCCCAAACCCCCAAAATAATAATAGAGAATACAATCAACACAAAGGTATGCTTTATATTTTTCTTTGCCCTTTTCCATACACTTTGTCCATTTGACCCTTCTAAATATACAAAAGGTACCACATTTTTAGTACATATCATAGGTGAACAAACAGAAAAATCACAATGCTGGTCAACGACAGAACTGGCACCAAAATTAAGTATGCTAACTCCCAGGCTAGGACATTTTAGGTGCTCCCCTCAAGTTGTAAGGAAGGAGAACATTAGAAGCCATATGGCTTCAATAACTCTCAAATGGTTTCCTACTCCACCAAGATGGCAGCTACACCCATATCATAGAACATGCTGGTCTTTAGAATGGAAAAGAGGCAAAAGATTACCTTTGATGTTTTCTGGGTGCTCTGGAGGATGGTTGTTGCAAATCCATTGGAAAAAACTAGAGATCTTGCAATTCTGGGACACTTCCATCATCATAGAACTCTCATTTTTACTTTGTCAAAGGATAAAAATATAATGTGTCAAATATTTGGATGCAAATGAAATGTATACAAAATACCTGGAAAATTAGCCAAACTCTAATGTGAAAGACTGGTAATGTGACTATAAAATGTTATTCATGTAGTGCTATTCTGGAGTTCCCATTCCAGAATTCAAATCATTCTTTCTAAGACAACTTCTATTTTGTGTAATCTGAAATTGATTTTCAAGTCATGGTTACTTTAAAAAGAATATGTGGGACACCTGGATGGCTCAGTAGGTTAAGCATCTGACTTCAGCTCAGGTCGTGATCTCACCGTTAGTGAGTTCAAGCCCCACATCGGGCTCTGTGCTGACAGCTCAGAGCCTCAGAGCCAGACACAGATCTGAACCTCCCCTGATAGCACACACCCACACTCTCTCCTCTGTCAAGAATAAATAAACATTAAAAATTAAAAAAAAATTTTAATTAACAAAATATTTTATTTGAAAATAAAACACAAAGTTATTACTACCTAAATAGGAGAAAAAGTGTTGTTAATAATTTACAGGGATAAAAAAAACCCACCCATTCAACTATGGGGTAAAGTGAACGTCTTAAATGATCTGTGTGTAGATTTGGCACAACTTTTGTACCAAGTAGAATAAGGTCTCTAAAGTGGCACTACATGCTCAAGTCTCTAATTAGAAGATGTAGTTACTTAATTACATATTGTTAGTACCTGATTACATAGATTTGTACTAATTTTGTAATTGTGTTTAATTACATTAATTAAGCCAATAATCAACCCACAAAAATACAAAGAATTTTTTATGAAGAAAATCCTTAGCCAACTGAATTATACTTAGCAAGAAACAACCTTAAAAGCAAAGCTGTTTCTCACACTTGTCCCACCCACAACCTCCTGACCTGTAATTACTGCCCTAAAGTGTGCCTCTATACAGATGTGCTCCCTGTGTAGACTTGGTCATAGGGGGAGAGAAGCCATGACTTAAGCTATGGAAGGAAACTTTAAGATGTACTCAAACTCTTTGTCTTTACAATAAGGGAAACTGAGCCCCAGATAGGCTATCCAATCTGTCTGAAATTACACAAATAGTGAATGGCAGAAATAGACTTGAAAGCCAGTTCTCCAAATTCCCAGTTCAGTGTCCTTTCACTTCACCAGGCCTTCATGCAGGAAGCCGTGGATGCCTCAGGTCTGGAATTTGGGATTCTCTGAGGTGAGGGCAATTGAAGATGCTAATCTGAACACATGAGGTCCAAGATCTTGTTTTCTGTCTTTAACTCAGCATTATCCATCTGGGATTGGGTTTGACAACCCAAATTCCAAAGAGCTGTGCCTTAACTAGGCACGAATTTTTAATTTGCCTTATATGACATAAAACTCAGAGAAGATAAAGGAGACCTCCACATAGATTATCTGGACCCAGACACCTCTAGCTTTCTGCTTTGCCATTCTTAGGCTTAGAACCTTGCTCTCATTCTCTCCCAATGGCTGCATTATCTCCATTCAGGATTTCTGCATTCCAAGCAACAGAAGGAAGTAGAAGAGGAAGAAAGATGGAGTGTTGCTTATATTAAGGAAGTAGAGCTTACCCGGAAACCTTCAGTTTACTTCTCATGAGCCAGAACTTTTGCACATGGATGGTACTAGCTGCAAGCTAGGTTGGGAAATGAGGTTCTTTAGTTGAGCACATGCCATTGAGCACAAACCAAGGTTCTGTTAGTAAGAAAGAGAGTATGAATATTGCTAGGAGATCAGCAGTGTCTGCCACATTTGATCAGTCTGTCCTTAGGAGTGTTAGATATACAGAAAGGAAACAAAGATACAGAGATGCTAGATTTGGTTTTAAAAAAAAGATACTGTGTTAGGACTCAGAGAAGCTGGGCTGGGCTTCAATTTCCTCACCTGAAAAATGAGAGGTTTGGACAAGGGCAGTGATTATTGGGGTTTTGGCATATTGGTGGGGGTTTGGAGCCAATGGCCAAGAAAGAATTCTTGAAGACGTCTTTGGTGCAAAAAGGTGATTTTATTAAAGCACAGGGACAGGACCCACGGGCAGGAAGAACTGCACTGGGCTTGTGCTGAGTGACTGCTTATATGGTGCAGAGTTGGGGGAGGTAAAGTCAAGAGGAAGTTTCTTCAAGGGATCTCCATATGCTAAAGAGGATTTACAGATTACTGGAAGCCTACTATTGTCAAGCTAAGGTTGTTTTTCCCTCTAATAGAGCATTATCATTAAGATAGTAGGGAGTTCCTGGAGGTTAGGCTATTGATGAGATATTTGTAAACTGATGGAGACTATCAGTTAAACCATTTGTTTTCTGTCCTTTCCTTTCTGCTTGGGCAGCCAGGAGTGCTTGAGGAATATCACACATCTCCCACCTGGGGGTGGAGGTGGGAGGTGGTGCTAGTTTGTGCTTGGCCCTCAGCTTGCCTTATGGTCCCTCATCAGTGATGTCCAAACTTTGTTTAGCACAGAATTCATCTTTCAAAGGGAGCCCTATGCAGAACCCTAACTATGAAACAGATCACAGGAGAGCTGCTTCTCTCTCGACAACAGTAGGTAGGGAAGCAGGGAGGGAGGCTATGGTGGACACTGCCATGTGTTACCCAGATTCCCCTTTAAGGAAGGACTGGTTGCCACAGCTCCTAGGTGCGAGGCCAACAAGATGCATTTAGCACTTAGCCCTTTGACCACTGCCTCAGTTGGAGAGAGTCCTTTCAACCAAGATCAAATTCCTTTCACTGATAGCCCCATTCAATGACGGCCCAGCCACTTTGGCCCAACTCAGGACAACAATGAAGGGCCATTCTAGCTCCAGACTCCTGCACAATTGACAAACACTATTGCTGGGCTGCATCACAGCTCAAATTCTTCCTCTGCGCACTCCTGCTTTCCCACGTCCTCGACAGGTACTGATCCAAGGGTTCACCTTAATAAACATCCTCCACCTTACACTCTATCTCTGGATTGGCTTCCTGGAAAAGCCACCTTGCTACAAGGAGATCCCAGCGTGAAACCATTTAGTTGATTTCCTTCCAAAAGTCAAATGCAACAGGGCTGTCAATCAAACCAGGGAAGACTGAAGTGTGGAAGTACAGGGAGTTCAGGGACAACTGGAAGCTGAGTTTCTTGGTCTGGGGAAGCCATTGTGGGAAAGATGAATGAGAGCAAAGAAACGGAGGAGCAAGAAATAACAGGATATACCTACAAGAAAAAACCCCAAGTGGAACATCTTTTTGATTGTCGGTTCTACTGTCAGATTTAAACTGCTATCTACTCTATTAAAAATGGATATTGGCAGGAATATATGTAATCTAACTTCTTTGCTAATTAGCAGTCCATTTCCTCTCAGATACTTATCAAGCCTCCAGGGAGAGCTTCTCCAAGAAGAGAGTCTTTGGGAGGCCTTTGATACAATTACATTGCATGGTACATATATATTTATGGCCTGCTTCCTTCTTTGGAGAGGACAACCCAAAGTGCTGATGGAAATCTCTCCTCTGATCAGCCAGAGAAAGTCACTGCCTGAGACTCCTGACCTTTGTTGTATGTCATGGGTTGGAGGCTGAAATTGGTCCTTCTAAGAAATAGGCCCCCCTGTCCCCATCCCTGGCCAGGAAGAAACTGCAAGACAGTGTGCACACTGAGACTGGGAGGGTACAGTTGGTTATTCTAGTGGCTGCCTTCCAAAAGGGCTACTTTGAATCATAGAATCCCAAGGATGGGAAAGACTTTAACAATCACCTTGAGAATCACAAGCACACTTCCCTGACCTGATTCCATCTCTGCTAATGGCTTTCCCAGCTGGATATGAGCAGCACTGGAAATGCACCAAGGCAACCCTATTTCACCTTTGCAAAGCTCCATGTATCAGAAAGTTCTTGCTTATATTGATCCCAAATCTGTACTCCCATAGTTTCCACACATTGGGGCCAAAATAATTCAACTGCATTATTTACATGAAATTAAATGTCATTCCATATATCATACCTCTTTGAATATAAGTGGAATCCCTTCCTACTTCCACCTGAAGTCTTGCAATTTGTCCTTAAAACCCAGCCCATGGGTTTCTAGGAATCCAATGATCCTGTCACCACCAACATCATCACCTAGGTGTGCTCCCAGTGCTCTGAGTTCATCCAGTCATCACCGTACATCAGGCCACAGGTCCTTCTAGACTATGAGCTCCTTGACAGCAAGGTCTGTTTCTTTCCTATCATTATACCCAGCACACAGCCACACAAATAAATAAATGTCAAATAAATAATTCTTCTAAAAATAATGAATGATAAATGTCACCTCTGAGACTTCTTCAGACTCAATATACTGTAATCACCTTTCCCACGTTCCACTGAATTTTCTCACTGCCCCAGACATTCTCTACAGACAGCCATGTGAGCCTCCCAGACCCCACCCCACCCCCGCCTTACAGGGACTTTTATCAGTCAAGGGCTCCCACTGCTGCTGCAGAAATCCACTGTCATGTTTGCACTAAGGCCATACTCCCCCCAAGCTGCTCCCAGCCAATGACTTGATGCCATTATGGATATTAAATCCTGGAAAACACAGGATACTTGGACAGCTAACTGTGGCTAGAGGATTCCCCAAATGCCTTGCCTGTCTTTCCATAGTCTGCATGGCCATCTAGAATGCTTCCACTCAACCTCTCTTCCCTCTCTCCTGCAACGGGATAAGACGTACACTGCACTCTGATGGCTCTCTCACCCTTTCCTGGCTCTCTCCCTAGTGTTCTCTCAAGGCATTTCCCTTAATAAAATCATTACACCTTCAAACCCATATTGGCATCTGCTTCTCCAAAGTCCCAGACTAACATATCCATCCAATTCAACGTTTACATTGCTTTTCAAGAGGGTTACCCTCACCTATATACAACAGCTCTGTAGTCAGGAGAACACCACCCAATCATTTCCTCCTTTATTTTCAGAACTATGCTTTCATTAATACAACCTAAATGGTACTCACTTTCTTAGCACCTACCTCACACTGTTGACTCATATTGAGAATAGCATCCAGCAGCCTGTTTGAAGAGGACTAAAATGCTCAGCTCCCAGCCCATTTCAACTCTTGGTTAAGATCCAACACAAATTTCACTTCCTCTAAGAAGCTGTTCTGACACATGCCTTCCTTCCTTCCTTAACACTCAGCATGTACAACTATTATGTAACACTAAACATATTTTTCATTAAACATTTGTCTCTCCAGAACATGACCACTCCAGGGCAAAAAGCACATCTTAGTCTTCATTTAAATCCAATACCTATATGGCAGAGGATGATTATCTATGTGATTAATAAACAAATGTCATTTTTCTTAATGTAACTTCAAAGCTCCTTGAGAGCAGAGATGAGACTTTTGTCTCTTAAATCCCCTACTGTGCATTGCTCAGGATGTAGATGTTCAATAAGTATGTATTGCACTCAACTGAACTAAAAAGCAATTGGGACACCTCAGTCCCATGTTAAAACCCCAGGTAAGAAAGGATGCTCAGGGCTAAGGAGCCAGAAGGGAAAGAGATTAAATATGTTGGGCTTTCTTCTATGGGTGGGAGGATCTTAACCCCCAGCAACCATTCAAGAACCTGCTCCCCCATCTCTGATCTGGGCTCCACAGAATAGCCATAATACTCTTTCAAAATAATTTTTCACAATAATCTTTTCAAAAATCAGATCGTATCAGTCTTTTTTTCAAACTGTTTTGATGGCTTCACACTGCACTGGGAATAAAAATCCAAACTCAGTTTTGGGGTCACAAAGTCTGCATAATCTGCCTCTGGTCACCTTCCTGACCTTGTCTCATGCCACTGTCTTCCTCATGTGCCATAGTTGAGTGCTCTAACTTCCTTTCAGGTCCCCAAATCCAACCTGCTCTCTCTCTTCCCAGGGCTTCCGAACACTGCCGCCTCTGCCTAGAATGCTCCCTTTTGCATTACTGTCTCCTTTTCCTCCTGCCTCCAACTTAAATGTGCCAGTGCACCCATCACACCTGCAATCTTCCATCACTACACTTGATTCACTTCCTTCGTGGCACCCATCACGATTGACCCATCACTGAGTGGTCTGTGTTCACTTTTCTCAGGAATAACTTCCATCTTTCCCCTAAGGACAAGCAGTGCCTAGGAGCACTAGAAAAGAGTCCTCCTTCCATCTGAGCCAACACTTTGGCTTTCCCTGGCTCTGCTGACCCTCTCAAACCTGGCCACTCCTCCCTTGATTTATTCTCAAACTTGAAATGTCCATCTGACAGCAACTGCCTTGGGCTCCCTGACTCATCCCAAGATGAATCCCTGTCAACCCCATCAGGCTGTAAAGTACTCATTACCCAAGAAAATTTAGGACTACTCCATGCCTTCTGGAAGCCAGAGGAGACTTGTATGGAAAAGGAGGGGGGATATTTGAGAGGTCCTCTTTCTGCCTAAAATGACTGTGCTGCCATTTCTATGCCTCTGAAGCCAACATGTTGGGGCAGGGCACCCTGCTGAACTTCTTCCTTCCAAAGTCCCTTCAGGAAGTGAGGTGTGTGTGGCCCCTCTGGTCTCAGACCCCAAACCTATCCAAGAGCCTCTACGCTCATCCTCCAAACCCAAGGTTTTAGCAAGGTTCAGTACTAGCTCTAAACTCATGTGCTCTCTCCCCCGTTCCTCTCCCCAAATACCTCACCAATAGTCCAGAAAGGATTCTCTTCTCCAAAAACTACTCAGTCGTCATCATGCATTCTCTCCTATTCTGTGTTTTATGATTTAAAAAAACACCAAAAAATAAAACTCTACATCACTCATATATTTTCCTTAATATTCAAAACTTTATTTAGAAGTTCAGAATATTCAAAACTGGAATTTAGAAACAGCAATAACTTTCTTCTTAAGCACCCGACTCTGTGGAAACTGAAGGTAAAGAAAGCCTATATTAGAAAAAAGAAGGTGGGAAGGGAAGTTCACTAAAAATTTAAGATTAGAGGCAGACTTTGCAGACTGGATGAGACTTTACTAGGTAGGCTGATGTGGGCAGACAAATAATCCCATGCAAAGAACAACTCGGGGGGAGGGGGTGGCATGACTAAAACGGACAGTGCCATCTGGGGGAGAACTGGGGACAGGGATTGGAGAGGCTTGAGATGGGCAGATCATAGGAGACACTAATAAACTGGTAGAGGAGTGTGGAGTTTATGCATAGCCCTGAATGGACCATGATAGGTTCTGGAGCAAGGAGGGACATAAG
Organism: Crocuta crocuta; assembly: GCF_008692635.1. Lineage (NCBI taxonomy): Eukaryota > Metazoa > Chordata > Mammalia > Carnivora > Hyaenidae > Crocuta > Crocuta crocuta. The sequence goes on along the minus strand of NW_027551558.1, from coordinate 14,687,025 downwards.
GATAGCAGGATCTTAGGAACATTAATTAGAGGACTCTGTGTAGTGGCCTGGGTGGGTCAGCCACTCAACTCTTTCCATAGCGATTGTGAACAAATAGACCATTACACATTTGGCTAAGTGACCCCTTTGCAAGATAATTGATATTGAATTCAGTCACTGAACCAGTGCAGCTATGAGGCAAAAGTTGTATGGACGTGGTTGGTCTGTGAAAGAGGGTTTGAGCAAGTACGGTATGAAGTAGGAAAAAGAAGAAATGTAGATAAGATGTTGTCATAAATTATGCAGAATTTTTTGAAAATTGAAGAATACTGCTAGTCATAGGCTATTGGTCACTGTTGGAAGAATCCTTGCTCCCTTCAGAGTCTAGCTTTCAGATTCTCTTTGCCCTGTTTCTAAGTTTTCCTTGGCCCACAATTTAAAATCACAGGGCCTCCTCACTAAGCCAGCTTCCTCAGCTCATATTTAATGAAGTCTAAAAACCATCCTCATGAATGCTAAGGAAAATGCTTGCCAAGTAGCCCATACTTACTCTTGCTTAACAAAGGTCTGGCTGAAGGGCTAACATAAGAAGCCTTTCCCACTTAGCTCCCTGTGGTTTGCATAGAAAAACACAGGCTTGGCCACTGGCTTCAAAATGACAGACCAACTCTGCTATCCACAACCACTGGCTTGCAGGAGCTGTCGTTTATACGGTTGTCTGATTGCTTGTGAGCACCCAGTCCCACTGTGGACTTTCTTCAGACAGGCTCAGTGAAGGAACATTCATCTCTTGTAACCATAGCACCCCCACATGGCTTCAGATATTTAAAAGCACTTGCATATGCAGGTGGTAAAGAATGACCATTTCTTTCCTCCCTGTTTTCTGACATCCTTCATGCTACTGGGAATAGAGTCTTCCAGAGTTCTGGGCACCTGAAAGACACTGTGATGGGTAATCCTCCTGACACATGCCTCCAGGGAGATAGTCATGTGGTATCCAGAGCTACTTGTAGCATAGATAAACTCGGGAACCAAGGTGTTAATCTGGCTATTTCTTCAGAGCAAGAATGGAGGCAGGTTTGAGGAAAGCAGAGATGGACAAAGAGAGCACCAGGGCCCTGTGACTGGAAACAAGGAGCTGGAGGGCTTGTGAGCTGGAGCTAAGACTGCTCAGCTCAGCCCCATGGTCCAAAGCTCTATAACAGGACAGGAGGGGCTCCCTCTTCCTGACACACAAATGTGATCTCAGGGACAAAAGGCTCCTGAGGTACTTCTCTGCCTGAGGCAAAACAGACATTCAAGGTATTTCTCACTCACCACAGATTCTAGTTAACTGTCTCTAGTCTTTGGCATTTCCTCAATGTCAGAGCTGGATTGCTTCCTTAGATATATAATAAGGAAGCACATCCCTCCACATTAACGTTGTGACTTCTTCCAGGTGGTCGGTCTCCTGGAATGATGCCAGGAGGAATACCCTCTCTGCAGCTTATTCTCTTTTCCTTTTCCCCTGGGTACTGCTAAAATACTGGACAAGGCTTCATTCCGCAAAGGTATACTAAAACGATTAGTAGAAAATGTGACATTACACATATTTCCAACATGGAAGATTATGCTGCAAAGACACGTGGGAACGCCTAGACTACATCAGCCTGGAAAAGCCATTCCCTTTACTCCTATCTGAAACAGGCAGGAGCATAATGTTCCGTGAGTCAGGGCTTTCTTTTAGAAGTGACATCTACCAAGATTAACTCACCTCTCACAACATGGGTTTGATAACTCTATGAGCCATGTTCCCCTAAGTGATCTGTTCAGCTGTTTATCTTGGTTAATGATTTTTCATCATTGAATAAGCCCTGTTTCTACAGAATGAGTGGGAGAAATGTAATCCCCTTCGTAGGAGTGCTTTCCCTTTTCTCTATCCTTTCCTTCTTCAGTTAGAGGCCCACTATCCACAGGAGCCACTAAGGTTCTTCTCCACAGACTCCCGCTACACCATGATAAAGCTGTCAATTCCTAGGCATTCTGTAGTCTCTGCTCAAGACAAAGACATGGGTAGCCATGTTTATGCCACAAGTGCCTTCCCACCCACCTGCTGGCCATAGCTTATGGGGCCGGAGGTGAACTCCTGAACCAGACAATCAAATAGGAGGCTGGCCAGCAGCCTATACAAAATACTTCTTATCTATTATATTTGAACTAATAAACAGAAAAGTCTGCTCCATCATTAGGAGAAGCGAAAGCTAAAAAGATGCCTTAGAAGTGGGGCTGAGACACGCTGAGGCCAAGTGCAAGCCACATAGTTATGAGGCAGAAACAACTATGCATAAGAAATAGAGGACCTGGTGGCCAAGGGCGAGACAAGGCAGTCATGTAGAGGGAGGCAAAGATGTCCTATGGTGGGAAGGAAATGGGTCCCTTGACCCTGGGGTGATTTCCGTTCTAAATATAGTCTCATCCTTTTGCTTCTTCACCGAGGCTCTGCTTCTTGTCACCAGAAGATACAAATACACACACACAAACACAAACACACATACATCACTAATACATGACTCCTATATTTTGGTCTTCTAATATCCATATGCTCATACATGTAAATACATTGAAATACACATATACACTCACGATTGGACAGATGTATCCATGTAGCTGGCTCCCGTCCCAGTGATACTTCATATTAGCCCCTAGTTCCTGTTTGAATGCAATCTTAACACATAACCCACTGCAACAACACCTCCCTCGTCAAGCACAAAAGGCACAGGAGACTTTTCAAAGAATTTTACATTTTTAGTAAGATTTTTAAAATTAATGAGCTCAGGGGCACCTGGGTGTCTCAGTCAGTTAAGTCTCAGATTATTGGTTTCAGTTCAGGTCATGATCTCACATTTCATGAGTTTAAGCCCCACATTGGGCTCCAGGCTGACAGTGCAGAGCCTGCTTAAGATTCTCTCTCTCTCCCTCCCTCTCTCTCTGCCCCACTCTTACTTCAGTGCCTGTGTTCTCTCATTCTCTCTCTCTCTCTCTCTAAATAAATAAATAAGCTTTAAGAACAAATTAATGAACCCACACACAAGATGTATGCTGCTTATGAGATGCATGTTATATCTCAATAAGCAACTGTTTTTTAAAAGAATGAACTCAAAGAGGCTTGCAACTCTCAGAAATACCCAAATGGGGCGCCTGGGCGGCTCAGTTGGTTAAGTGTCTGACTTCAGCACAGATCATGATCTCGCAGTTTGTGAATTCAGCCTGTCAAGGTGTGCTGACAGCTCAGAGCCTGGACCGTGTTTCGGATTCTGTGTATCCCTCTCTCTCTGCCCCTCCCCTGCTTGTGCTCTGTCTCTTTTTCAAAAATAAACATTTTTTTTAAATGTGTAAAAAAAAAAGACATATCAAAACAATACCTTATATTCGTCTCACATTTTAAATTTATTTAGGCCACTTCATATTCAGCATGCTAGCAGTTCTTGAGATGGGTCGAGTCACCAACATGAGTGAACCTTGTTTTTAGAACAAAAAAAATAGCAACTCGCTTGGTATGCTGGTGGCAAATTTTGTATTTGAACCTTTTCCTCCAACAATCGTAATCTAGCAGCAGCATTTGAATTATTCTGCCCTAGATGATCCTAACATTAACACAACTCAAGAATGCAGATGGTAACAAATACAATAAATCTCCTGATCTTGAGACAGTCACTTCCTAGCAATGGGACAGATGTCCTGACACCCAGATCACTGATTTATGCTTAGTATATGCTGAATTGCACACTTCCTCAGCTGTCTAGGGGGTGTGTGCAGAACCACCTCTCACCTAGCTGATTCATGGCTTTATGGCTCCTTCTGTAAATATCCCCTGGTATTGGACACCTGAGATGACCAGTGACAACTCTGACAGCTCCACAGCAAGTTCCTAAATTCTGCTGTCACCACCGGAACCACTGTTCTCACCAGAGTGATGATTCCACGATGCCATTCTGATTATCAGTGGCATGGATAAAGGGGTCACGCATACACTGAGTTCCCCAGATGGCAGGTCTTGGACATCACATAGTTTTGAAAAATAAGAAAGAAATCACTGTCAAGAAAAAGAGAAAAAACTCCAAATGCTGCTGGGTTTTGTTTTTTAAAATTTATAAAAATACTATTGATTTTTAATTGATTTTCTGGAAGGTGGGCATCCATATAAAGAATGTGACACACATTTCACCTATAGCTTTATATTAAAATCCAGGCTTAAAATAATAATACTGTTGGGATTTGGATCAAGTGTATGTTTCCCACAGAAGCCCCTCACCCTGTTTGATTTGACCCTCTCAAAGGCTTTTAAGGTAAGACAAGTTCACAGATGAGAAAACCAAGGACCAAGAAGAGATTTAGTGTCTTGTTCAGAGTCATTCAGCAGGCTAGTGACAGATGGGAATAAGATCCTAGACATCAGGACCCATTGAAGAAGTACGTGGTATTGACCTTCTCCAATTACATAACAAATTATCTCTAAACCTGATGACAGAGAGAGACCTTAAAAATAATAGTACTGAATTAAAGCCTGAAGCTAACCTAGGATCAAGCACTACCAGCCACCAGCACCACCATCTCTGACTGCTGCAGCAATGCAACCTTCCATCAGAACAGCTCTGACCTTCCAGAACTATCCTCAGCAGGATATTCCTCAACACGGAAGGAAACCAGATGCTGCCCACCATGTACTTGGAGAGGGTAGCTAAGCCTCCTTTAGATTTCTCTTCTGCTGCATGCCTAAAGAACAAGCGGTTAAACTCTGAGGCCCTGTAGAGATATTATCTTAATACCTTGTAACCATTTGCTATTCACAGCCTCATTAGATAGAAACACTGCAAGACTTTTAAGGTTTGGTGAGGGGAAACATCTTAGTGCGACAGTCTCATCAAAGGAACATTAGCATGTCCCGTTGTCCACAGTCAGGAACAGCTGCAGCCAGTATCAAATTACAGGAATGGGTTTTAATTCCTAAATGGCAAGCCTACCACTTAGAATAAAGACAAATGAACTCTGTGTGCACACAGATAAACATAGAACTGTGGACTGTACACCTCTGTATACATGCATCTGGTGAAGTAAAATTACAGTTTTTCCTTACGTTAGTTTTGTCTCCTGGCTAATGCCCACGATAAAGTCAAAAAATCAGCAACACGTTCAAGCTTAACCAACAGTTCTCGATGACATGAGGCCTTTCTTCAGAACAGACTGTTTTAATACCACTCCAGATAAAGGGTAAGTAATATCGAGTTCTGGATTTTATGTAAAAATTAAAGGTAACATTTGCAAGTGGGGTCCATTGACCCCTGCTTCAGAATCAGCCAGTGTGGCTATTAAAATTGCAGGTAATTGGGCTCCAGCCCGTCCTACTGAATCAGAATCACTGGGATTGAGTCTCAGAAAACTGAAAATTTAATAGGCATCCAGGGGATTCTCCTGGATCTAAGGAAGAGCTGGGAAAAGACAGAAAAAGTCAAGACTCAAGGTCAGCCCTGCTAAGGCGTATGTCCCTAAGAGCCAGTCTTGCTGATCCTAGAGAAGCCCTTTCCCCATCATCAAGTGGAGGCCAGGCATGGTCTGGCTCCCCTGTACCTGGCCTCTAACTTGGGAGTGACAAGTTTTAGCCCCTACATACCTCCATGCATCAGACTACAAACATCCCAACCTCCTCTGTTACGGTGTCTGTCAAGCCACCAGTCCAGTCTCTCCTTCAAGCTCAACTTTCCCACAGGGAAGCTCTTGTCTTTCTGCTGTCACCTCTGCCAGCCTGTCCTCTGACCAGACTCCACATTTGGTTTCCCCTGTATTGACCATTGTCAGCTGATGGGAAATCATGGGAGAGACATCAGTTGCTGTGTGTGGGTACTATCATTATGCGGATGCCATGATCATTATCTGGACAGATCTTATAAAGAAAGACCCTTTCCTGGGCTAGTATCCAATATCTATAAGGACCTCATCAAACTTCACACCCGAAAAACAAATAATCCAGTGAAGAAATGGGCAGAAGACATGAACAGACACTTCTCCAAATAGGACATGCAGATGGCCAACAGGCACATGAAATGATGCTCAGCATCCCTCCTCATCAGGGAAATACAAATCAAAACCACACTGAGATACCACCTCATGCCAGCCAGAGTGGCTAAAGTGAACAAATCAGGAGACTCTAGATGCTGGCGAGGATGTGGAGAAATGGGCACCCTCCTACACTGTGGGTGGGAATGTAAGCTGGTGCAACCCCTCTGGAAAACAGTACGGAGGTTCCTCAAAAAATTAACAATAGAACTCCCCGATGACCCAGCAATAGCACTGCTAGGAATTTACCCAAGGGATACAGGAGTGCTGATGCATAGGGGCACATGGACCCCAGTGTTCATAGCAGCACTCTCCACAATAGACAAATCATGGAAAGAGCCTAAGTGTCCATCAATGGACGAATGGATCAAGAAGATGTGATATATTTATACAATGGAATACTGCATGGCAATGAGAAAGAGTGAAACCTGGCCATGTGTAGCAACATGGATGGAACTTGAGGGTGTTATGCTGAGTGAAATAAGTCAGGCAGAGAAGGACAGACACCATATGTTTGCACGTATAGGTGGATTAGGAGAAACTTAACAGAGGACCATGGGGGAGAAGAAGGAAAAACAGTTGGGGAGAGGGAGGGAGGCAAACCATGAGAGATTCTTGAATGCTGAGAACAAACTGAGGACTGATGGGGGGGGGAGAAGGGAAGGGGGGGTGATGGGCATGGAGGAGGGCACTTGTTGGTGTTATAGCACCGGGTGTTATATGGAAACCAACTTGACAATAAACTATTTAAGGAAAAAAGAAAGAAAACCCTTTCCTGTGTGAAAGAGGTAGGAGCTCATCTACAGGCTAAATCATTATTGGCTTTAATTAGTTGGGGATGTGATTAAGTGGCTCTTAAACTGGAAGACTGAACCCTCAGGAAAATGGCAAAAAGGTGGTGAGGCGGCTGTGATCTATCTTGGAGGGAAGTAATGAATTGTCATCTGCAGTTGAAGAGAAACAAGAATCTGGGCATGAGGAGCTCATGCCTACAAGATTGTGCCAATCCTCTCCTCCCTTATTATTCCCTGGACCTTGTACCTGTGGCCCCTATACACACACACACACACACACACACACACACACACACAGTTCAAATGTACATTAAGATTATCAGAAAGGATCGGAGCGCCTGGGTGGCTTAGTCGGTTAAGCGTCCGACTTTCACTTAGGTCATGATCTCGCGGTTCGTGGGTTCGAGCCCCGCGTCGGGCTCTGTGCTGACTGCCAGCTCGGAGCCTGGAGCCTGTTTCAGTCTGTGACTCCCTCTCTCTCTGACCCTCCCCTGCTCACGCTGTCTCTCTCTCTCTCTCCTAGAAATAAATAAAACCATTAAAAAAAATAATAAAAAAAAAAGATTATCAGAAAGGATCAAGACCTGAAAGTCTTGAGTACAAACTACTTACGGCAGAATCATAAATCTGAAGTGCATAAACCATTCCTATTTGTTGTTGCCTAATATTTAGTAGTTTTAGTAGTGCTTTAAAATGCCAGCTGCTTCAGCAGTACTAAGAGAATCAAGAGACAGGAGTTTTATTCTCTTGGGAAAGATGTCCTTTTAGGCCATGTATAAGTCAAACTTCAAAACTGAATTATGAGCATATCCATTCTTGGATAAGTAATTTAAATCAGGGAATGGAGGAGAGGAAGATATACTCCTGAGGCTAGCAAGGTAGTGCTAGCAATAACTTAATTATAAGAACCCAAAAGGAAAGGTGGAATACACCACGCAGGATTCAAGCTTCAAAAAAAAATTTTTTTTCTGCTTAATAAAAAGGAACAAGGAATGAAGCAGCAGGTTGGGGGAGATGTGTCTGCCAGGGGAAGTCTACTAGTTTTTGTTTATTTGTTTGTTTATAATGTTTGTTTATTTATTTTGAGGTGGGAGGGGCAGAGAGGGGGGAAAGAAAGAATCCCAAGCAGGCTTTGCACTGTCAGTGTAGAACCCAATGTGGGGCTCCATCTCAGCTGTGAGATCATGACCTGAGCTAACATCAAGAGTTGGACACTTAACTGACCAAGCCACCCAGGCATCCCTGGTTTTGTTCGATAAAAGAGACAAATTCCCTTATGCTCGGATGTTAAAAAAGAGCCAGAAGTTTATTGAGAGCTAATAAGGTGTCAGGTATTTTTCTAAACCTTTTCATATATCATCTCTTATAATATATGCAAAAACCTCTGAGAAACAGGTGTTCTTATATTGATTCACAGATAAGAATATTGAGTCTCACAGAGATTTAAGGAAAATAAGCCTAACAGCAAACATGTAGTAAGTGGGAAAATCAAAATTCAATCTAAGGTCTGATTCTCAAATGTGTCCACCTTTAACCATGTTATAGGGCACATACTTAACCCAGAGAATCAACCAGAATCACTGCTTCCCAGCAGTACTGATGCCACCCCTGGGCCTGTAAATCAGACTATTTGGACACTGACAGCAGCCAGGCTGGATAGGCGATGGTCTAAATGCCTTGGACCTCCTGGCCTGCAGTGCTGACTTTTGCGGACTTGGTCAATTTTCCTAGTACCATCCTGTGTTTGCTGGCACTTAACACTAATCTACCCGTCAGGCCCACAGAACATCCCATCATGCTGAGACACCGGGAATGGGGCATTTATGATCCATAAGATGGTTTTGCCTATAATAAAGCTTGAAATTCTTCCACGAGTTCAAACCTACATATATGACCACATTCTCCAACTTTTCTGAAATCACAACTAACAGAAAATTTGCTATTATAAAGCTTGAATGCTGGGTTGGTTGATTTTGTTTAAAAAGGGAGCCAATGGTGTGTAGCTGGGCTGTCTCTGGCAGCATGTCTTTCTAGAAAGTCAGCCAAGACTACATGGAAGCGAAGAAGCAAATATGTCTTTGACCCATCTGAATTCCTAACAGCATGTTCCAAAGTGAAGCACGATTCTGCCAGAGAATCTGCAATATAATTTACCTTTCTTCCCCTCAAAGCTACAGTGATTTCCTGCTTTGGCTGAAAAAGGTTGTGTTTGACCAAAACAATTTGCTGCACATTTGCAGGAACCACCTAAATAGCCATGAATCCATATGCTAGGTGTCAACGCACTCACAATGTAGGAGACAAGAGATGAGTTTCTATCCTAAGGCCATACTGCACGCTCTCCCCATGTTGAGATCCTTTGCATTCAGCAAGCCACCAATAGACTGTGGACCTGATGATCACATGGGGCTCCATTGCAGAGATCTTCCGTGTACTATTGACCATGACTTGTGTCGTTTCCCATGTGTAGGTGAGTGTGATTGGCAGTCATAGCCTTGATAGTTAGATCCCATTAGGTGTAGTATCTTTGGAAAGGAATATAGAGGAAAGCAGAGGTGTATGCATGGCCTTAAGAGATGAACTATTTGGAGATAACCTGGAGATGTCACTCAAGAGACCACCTCTCCTAGCTTCCCCTCCAGCTAAAGCTGCCTGACCCCAGCCCCTGCTCTAGGGAAGTGGTACTAAGGCTGACTTTGCACAGAGGCAACCACTGTTTGTGTTAGAGATCGAAGGGCAGCACATTCACATCCTTTTCAGTGGCCTTTAGCATGGGCTGGCACAAGATTCTGCCCAACCAGGAAGAGCAGTGATTAGCTGATTCACACAGATGAAACTTCTCATGAACCCAACTTGGAAATACATAGAAAACTGTTCATGGTAGTAACACAGGCATATGTACTCCAGAAAGTATATGGGTTCCATTTACAAGATGACACCAGAGTATATGACTCTGGGTGTGAACAACTTGGAGCCTCACTGGAGCCTTCCAGCTCTTGAACACATCACAATCTCCATAAGGCCCAGCGAGGTGACTACCCTAGTTTTTATATTCATATTGTGCTTATTGTCCTTCTCTGTATCCTTACATTAAACATCCCCATTACTAGAGGTAATTTGGGAAGGAACTTTGGAAAAAGCTGTACACTATGTCTTCCTATGGAGAGATTCACAAAGTTCAACAGTATATTAAATCCTTCCAAAACAAAAGCAAAAACAAAAACAAAAAAAACAAATTGAAAAAGACTTTTAACTTTAACTTTTCTCCCCCCCCCAAAAAAATTGTTCATACCCCCC
>NW_027551558.1:14351388-14676857 GCF_008692635.1 Crocuta crocuta | reverse complement strand
CCCCCCTCCTTTTCTTTCTCACAATAACCATCACTAATCTTGGGAAACTGATAGAAATCCTTCCTAAAATAATTGGCACTTTTACAGATAATACCAGCCTGTCAGTTGATGGGAGAGACATCAGTTCTAAAGAAAGCTTCTAGAGAATGATGGGAATGAAAAGGACTTTTTGGACTGAGGAGCTCTGGATGGGCTGAGCATGGCAGAAAAAGGAAAGCACAGGAGCAGAGGCACAAACACAGAGATGAGCACAACTAAGGGGCAGAAGCAAGGGAAGAGGGAGGGTCAACTTCTGGGGCAAGTGGAGTGAAAGAGGGTGTATTGGAGCCTTGCCACTAGCGCAACCATTATGTCCCCAATTCATCAAACAATGGTCTTTTAATACAGCGATGACAGCCCTTAATTTGTTTTAGTCTGTATTCATGTCCCTGTTATTGTTTTAAATTTGCTGGGGATAATTTTAAACTAATCTTCTAATCTTTTTCCAAGAGCTCTCATCAATAACAACTGAAAGGATGATGAAAATAACTCTCTGTGTAGAACAAACTAAGTCAAATTACTGTGGGGAGTAAATTACTCTAACAGAGATATAATGTCAATGCCATCATTTATAAAAGATTTGTTGCCAAATGCTATCTCAATTCAAAATATGCTGGGGTTGTAGCCAGGTCTTTTGCCAGAGTATCTGAGGAGAAGAAAAATCTATGAGGCCTGGAATTGGGTCTCCACTGGCCCAGCCTTGGTTGTAGGAAAGACATGGAAGACGGAAGGAAGTGAGGTCCTGCACCGGTGAGGGAAGCCCTCGCTCTCTTCCAAGCGGAGCTTTGTTCTATAAACCCAGTCACCCCCAGCTCAGCTCAGCCCCTACCCCTGAAATGATCTCCTTTGGAACCAATTCAGCCTTTGGAGAAGGGAGCTAATGCTGAGAGGTGAGGACCACACAGCGAATAGATTCCACAGCCTCCGTCAGTGAGTGGACAGAGACTGTACTCAGGCTGGGAATGGCTTCCCACGGGCTCTGCAGGCATTTTCCCCACGACAGACTCCTTGGGCCCCAGATAAGGCAGCTGGTGGGGGGCAGCCAGCAAGGCAACCTCTGCCTGAGAGGTACAGCAGCAGAGCACTGTAGAGAATAAATACTAGGAGACACCTTAGAAATCATGCATTTCATTCCCCTAAGTTTGCAGATGGGAAACTGAGGAGACCCAGAGAAGATCAGCTGTTTGCCCAAGGTCACACAAGCTAATTAAGGCTGGGAACAGAGTTTTGCCTGGAGCTGAGAAGATTTCCCACCCATATTGCTCAAAATCCTGGCATAATTGCCAGCCTTGCTTTCACTTCCTATTTTGGCCCCAAATTGTCATTTTAAATGAAAGCACTCTCGCTGCCCTAGCGAAGGCCCACTGGACAGTCAGTTTAACATCTCTCAGTGAGACTGAGGGCTTCAACCTGGCACGACTTGACAGGCTGGTCACAGTGACCGACTGTGGCAGCAGTGACACAGGCTGTTAACGGGAGCAGACAGGAGCAGGTAACAAGGAGTTACACCCGAGAAAGCTCCTGCTGAGAACTTGTATGCTTGTGATGAAAAGCCCTGCACAACAGGGCTATGACTCACAGGAGCCCAGTCCCCTGAAAGCCCCCAGCAAGGAGGGCTAGGCAATCATTCATTCATTCATTCATTCACTCACTCACTCACTCATTCACTGTTAAGCACCAGAGATCGTGTTGGGGTTGATAAATCCAAAGAGGGAGCTGGGTAGGGGTGGGGAGTGGTGGTGGAGAAAGGAGGTGTTACTCTCCAGCTACAAAGCCAAAAACTAGTTCAAATCAAGATGTAACCTAGAGGTGAGAGTGCCAATGCAGAGACCACCAGTTCAGCCAGCCTCTGTGCTTGGAAATACCCACCAAGCAGGAGAGGATCCTCCTCCCCATCATCCCCGACTAGCTGTACCTATCCCAGAGCCCCAAGAAGAGACTGACTGGTGACAAGCAAGACCCAGCAAAGGTATGAGTTGTTCCCTTAGTACTTGCGGAGCATCTGACCTTGGCTAGAATTAATGAGCTCCTAAAACATAACTTACTTCCTCCCGAGAAAGGGACAGAAACAGAAACTTCAAGTGCAACCATATTTCAGGGCCCCAATCAGAAGAAATATTACTTAATAATATAAGGCGGTCACTGCCCTCTAGGAGATTAAAGTCCATTGGGCAGGTGGGTGGGGAGACTACCCCACAGGAATCTGAACAAAGTCAGAAAGGAAGGAGAGGGCACTGGCCAGCCAGGGAGCAGGGCAGGCAAGGCGCTAAAGGAATTCGGGGAAGGAGATAGCCCCTTGTGCTGCCTCAGTTCCTGCCCAATTCACCTCTTCCCAGTACTCAGAACACTTTTCACTTACATGCAGGACTGTTCACATTTCGATGTCACTTTATAGTTTAGCAAGTACTGCACAAGCATCATCTCATCCGGTCCTCACAAAAGCCCTGTACATTGGCTAGAAAGCTCACTGTGACCCATGTCACCTCAAGAAATGGAGGTACAGGAAGGCAGAGGATGCTGCAGTGGTGTGCTGGCTAGTGAAGGGTGGAAGTAATGTTCAAAAGTAGGCTTGCCCTGAATCCTACTCTTCCTCCCCTGAAAGCATTTTCCCCAAAACAGTCCATAGAGCAGTGTCATTCAGAATTATTGGCTCCCACACCTTGCCACATACTCTCAGTCAACAAAAACAAGGCTTTAAAATATCTAGTAATCAAGATTTTTAAGATTGTTTAATATATATTGAGTTTCTATTATATGCCAGGTACAATGCTAGCTATCTTTGTTTGCAATTCTGTGAGACCAGGTTTTACTGCTGTTCTTTATTTTGTTTTAAGAGTATTTATTTTGAGAGAGAGAGGGAGAGCATGAGCAGGGAAGGGGCAGGGAGGGAGAGGAGAGGCAGAATCCCAAGCAGGTTCTGCATTGTCAGTGCAGAGCCCAACACAGTGCTCAAACTCATGAAGCATGAGATTATGACCTGAGTTAAAATCAAGAGTCAAGACGCTTAACCAACTGAGCTACTTCGACACCACTGTTCTTTGTTTTAAAAGTCACTATTGTGCATATAAGGTAGCCGAGGCTTAGACAATGAAAGGCGGATTTATGGTCAAGCAATTGTATCAAAGCAAGAATTGTAACCCAGGTGTTCCAATCTTTAATTCTCTGTTTCCAAAAAAAAAAAAAAAAAAAAGCTATTAGCTAGATGTCTATTTATGGAATATTTCAAGTGAACTGAGTTCTTCTTGGTAGTATGATGGGATGTATGGGTTTGGGGGCTGCCTCATTTCAGCCCTCTACTACTTATCATCTGAAGCACCACCATGACCTCCCCTATTCCCCTTCACCAGTTCATACCCAGGCATATGTGCACATGAGCATGCACGCACGCGCGCGCGCGTGCACACACACACACACAAGCATGTGAGGAGGGAACAGTTTCTCAAGTCAAAACCTTCCTGAGTCCCTTTGGGACTCCCTTCATACATCAGAATGAAGGAGGGAGTCTCACAACATGTTTTTCAGTGCTTCGTTTTCAAGCACACTAACTACACAGTGTGTATTTGCCATATGATCAAAGGAAAGGCTTTTGATCAAATCTCAGCTGGGAAAATAAAACATGGTAGCTTATTTTAAATGAAGTTGGATTATGGTAAAATTATGAGCCTGTCACAGGAGAATCTTGAGTATATCATTAATTTTTTTCTGGCCTTCTGGTTTACCAAATTTTTTTTTTTAAATATGAAATGACAAATGCTGAGACACCTAACTTGCCTATAAGGAATGAATTAACTAAAGGAACTTTAGACATCCAGAGAAGGAAGTATGTAGCCATAGTCAGAAAGACATAGGTTCATTTACCAGGAGTGTGACCATGGGGGTGTTGACCTCTGAGCCTATTTCCTCATCTTGGCTGTGGGAATGGCAATGTCATGAGATTGTTAAGGAGATTAAAGGACAAAATTATGCACAATAAGTGATACTTAGATACTACAGGTATCTAATATTGGTCTCTCCCCATTAAGAAGGTCCTATACATAAGACCTTCACCCCAAACTCAGAAAGTTTGTCCCAACCAGTGTTTCTTCATTCTGACTGCAATTGGAATAAATTGGAAAGTTCTGAAAAATCCAGTCGCCCAGACCCTAGTCCAAATGAATTAAAACAGAATCTTTAGAGGGGAGACCCAGGCATAAGTATTTTTTTTTATAGCCCCCAAGATGATTCCAATGCATAGCCGAGGTTAACCACCACTCCCTAGATTCCTATTCCTTCACAGTAAATACTTTGCCAGAAAGCTATGCTATCCTCCTAAATGAGCCTAAATTAAGCTTTCCTCAAGGATTTTACTTCCAGAGAAATGCCTAGAGAATTTGCCTATCACCCATGGTCCCCCATCCCTCTGAACACCTAATACTCAACCCTCTCATCAAGGCTCCCATCATAGGCCCTCCTCTCATCTCAGGAAAAGCTAGGTTGCAGATCATTTGCACAGTAGTGGAAATTAGCTGCTGAGTTATTTCCCCAACCATTGGTCATCTTAGGCCTTAGGTCTCACAATCAGTCTGTAAAAGGGCTTTTGAGATGTCAAGGTTGATGAAGTCATCATACCTGGAGTGCTTTCTATTTTGCCTCAGAAATCACACCCAGGAAGTAACCACCTAGAATCCAACCCATTCTCTGCTTCTGGAAGTTTCTATCTTGGGAAGATAAGACAAGGGCTTTGAACTGCCAGTTTCACACAGTAGTAGGGATTTCCAGGATGGGAAAGCCTGCCACCCTTTTAGCTTAAAGCAGAATGATAAGGCAGTTAAACAATGGCGTGACCTTATAGAAACTAATGGCTCATGGCAAAAAGCATCACCTCTGACCACATTCCCATACTCTGATACTCTCATTTATTCTCAACACAACCCTACCAAGTGAATACTCACATCAGGCATACACTAAAAATAAAGAAATGAATACCCAGAAGATCATTTATATTACCCAAGTACAAGTAAATCATAGGTAGAAATGAAAGTTGAACCTAGGTCACAGTGAAACCAATACCTAATCTTTAACTGAACACTGCCCCACAGTGCCAGCCACTGACTGACCCATAGTCCCAATCAGCCTTCATGCTGACCGATAGGAGGGTTAGTTCCTAGGTCCTAAAAGAATCCAAGTTGGGTAAAGTGGCAATTGGGAAAACAATCATCGCTACAATTGGGAAAACAATCCCCAAAATAATCTTGCTTCTGTTATTAGTCAAGGTCCTAGCAGGAAACAGTTCTACCCAGCTGTTTACAATGAAGAGAACTTAATGAAAGGACTTCACTCAGAGGAAAGAGCAGGCTTAAAGAACCACAGGGAGGTCAAGCTCCCAGGATGAATAACAAGAGGAAGCCATTCCTACCCTGAAGCCTGAAGTGACAAAGGGAGTGGTATGACTTACTGTAGTCTGGTGAAAGAGAGCCACCAGCAAGAGCTATAGTCACCAGGGATGCAGCCTTGCCCAGACCAACGGTGCCTAGCGGGAAGGGAGCTGGTAAGAAAGCCCAACTTCTCCCTCTCCCATACTCCCAGCTGGTGCCTCCCTCTGGTCAGACCCAACCAAAGCCAGACAGGAAGAGAGGCTGGATTAGGCAGCCCATAAAGGTCAGCTTCCAGTGAAGAGAATACAGCAGGAAAGGGGAGTGCATGGACTGAACTAGGGGTGGGGAGAAAGGGAGAATAATCGACATGAAGAGAAAAATGTAGTTTTACTGGGATAATTACACATACTATAAAGGTATACCTCACTTTTCAAAAAGGACTTCTTGGGACACCAGAGTGGCTCAGTCAGTTAAGCAGCTGAGTCTTGATCTCAGCTCAGGTCTTGATCTCAGGGGAGTGAGTTCAAGCCACGAGTTGGGCTCCATGCCACATGTGGAACCTATTTTAAAAAAAGGATTTATGTAAAACATCCTTCCTAATAACAGTAACTGCAGCTTAAGGTGTTCACTGCTAGGTTCTTTGCAGAGGTATTGGTATGAGTCTCAGTTCAGGGTCAAGGGTGCCAGCAATATTATACTTTTTATTTTCTATAAACAAATTTAAATTTTTATTTTGGATGTCAGGAAACTTTACCTCAGTCAACTTCTGGACTTTGCAACCCACAAGGCCACGGTACTAGGTGCCAAGGTATTAGGGAACATCCTCAGGAACATCCACTGTCCTAGTTGACATAGCCTTACAGAACCATTAGTGCTTCCCTCCAACTTCAGAGGCACTAATGGATAGGCCTGGACCCCTCTGCCAAAGCAGGGGAACCCAACTAGAGCCTCCCACACCTGTAGCCATTATTCTCCAAGGCCTTGCCGGGAAGTGGAACCTGGGTCTCTGCTGCCCATAGACATGCAGAACCTCTAGAGAAATTTGGAGAATCTCCTTTTAGTCAGAGGGAAGCTTCCCTTCCTCTTGCTTTTTCCAACCTCTTTGTTACTTCCACCATTCCTCTTCTCTCTTCTACCTTCTCTGGAATCTCGATATTCTCTGGTGGGCTTCAGTTTTTAAAAATAAAAGCTGGAGAGTCCCTGCAGGCCACTTCTCCTTCCCTTCTCACCACCTAGCTCCTCTTGGACACTGTGCTGTGCTTCAATGGGTTAGAGTCAAGAAGGTAGAAATCTAGGCAGGAAAAGACATAAATAGCTCAAAATATGATTCATCTATACATAAATTTCTCCAAACTTTAAGAAACACACGCCCCATTTTTACTAATGAGGCTCAGAGCAATTATTTGCCCAAGGCTATACAACAGACAAGGATGCTCTAAATTCTCATCCATCTCCACGGGCTACCTCCTAACTAGTCCAGAGATGGCAAACAGATGTTACTTCGAGGCCCACTTTTCTTGGATACAGCGTGTGGTAACCTAGAAGCTGTGTGGAGAAGGATTGGGATCCATAACTAGCTCTTTGGGAAACAGTGCCATTATTGATTGCCAAAGACAATCTGTGAGGACAGCAGGTGTATGTATTTTGCATCCATTTACTAGAAATTAACCCATTTCTTATATACAATAAAATGAAATTAAAAATTGCTTTGAATTTGTAAAAAATCACTTTATACTATAGATGTATAGGGACACATCTATCCCGTGCAATATGTCACCAGAGACATGAAGACAGCCCATCAGAAGAACCTCCTAAGAATCAAGAATCAATACTGCTTTTTTAAAAATACTTATTTATTTTTGAGAGACAGAGAGAGACAGGGTGTGAGTGGGGGAGGGACAGAGAGAGAGGGAGACACAGAATCCAAAGCAGGCTCCATCCAAGCTCTGAGTTGTCAGCACAGAGCCCGATGCGGGGCTCAAACTCACTGACTGCAAGATCATGACCTGAGCTGAAGTCAGTCGCTTAACTGACTGAGCCACCCAGGCACCCCTCAATACTTCTTTTAATATTTAATTGCATCCTTCTTTTATTCAAAAGGTAGAAGGCTGCCATTACGGCTGCCTGATATAATTTCCACTAGGAAAACCCTAGAAATTAACTTGTAGAACCTATTGTCTCTCTTCCTCCTTACTTCCCCTCCCCACCTCCAACCAATCACTGACCCCAAGGAAAGCAAGTCAGCAAAGCATGGATTGTTTCATTACCTTTTTTTTCCTTTCATTCTCCTTTCACAACTCTTAATGTCCTTCCTTTGAGCATTGTGGGTGTGTTGCTTTTCCTTGATTTATGTGGAACTGGGGATCTTTGTCAGTTTAATTAAGAAAAGATTACACTGCTGTATATGCTTGTCAACTTAATTTTCAGAATTTGACTTGTTTTACATTGTAAACTTTGGGGACAATTTGTTCTGTCTTTAATCAACACTTGAAGGTTTGTGTTCTTTTTTTCCTTTTTAAAAATTTTTTTGTTTGTTTGCCTTCAAGCCCAATATGGCAAAAATGTTTCACATTTTCCCTTGTTTCATAACCTGTACTATCCTGTTTACATTCACTTTGCTTTGAAGAAAAAGACAAATCATTTGTGTTTTCTTTTTTTTTTTTAATGTTTTTTATTTATTTCTAGGAGAGAGAGAGAGACAGCGTGAGCCGGGGAGGGTCAGAGAGAGAGGGAGATACAGACTCCGAAATTGGCTCCAGGCTCTGAGCTGGCAGTCAGCACAGAGCCCGACGCGGGGCTCGAACCCACGAACCGCGAGATCATGACCCAAGCGAAAGTCAGACGCTTAACCGACTAAGCCACCCAGGCGCCCCAAATCATTTGTGTTTTTATTAGAGGAGGCAGATTGAGCATAATATAGGCAAGTTCCAAGAGCACTAGACAAAGAGTCAAATGATCTGGTTCCGGCATAGTCTCCCCCAATTTTCTGGATTGTGTGAGATATTCACATGCCTTCTCTTTTCTGTAGAGGGTAACTTCACAAGTATGAAGCCCATAATCACCTTGGAATTTATGGATCCTGTGTTAATGCTCTTTGGCTGCAAGCAAAATTACTCTGGCTTATGTATACAAAAAACTGAATGGAGCCTGAGATCACTTACAAAATTGCAGAAATAAGTGAGCTGTCAGGCCTAGGAAAGACACAAACCAAAAAAGTGCTGGAAATCTCAACCACAGAATTTGCAGATCTTCACTCAAGGGCATTACTATGCATGAGGTGATTCCATTCTGACAACCTTTCATCCTCCTGTACCTTGGCTCAAATTTAGAAGCTCCAGGAGTCAGAATTCAATTGGCCTAATGTATTCCTGGAGTGAGGGTGTGGGATAGTATTTAGAGGCCCAGCCTGGAACAGCGTCAGGGACACAACAACTATTACCATAAGAGGGATAAGAAGGAGGTCAGGAAAGCATAATATGCAGGTAAAAATAAACTGCTACCTTGGTCCAATGCTTGATAGCTGCCCAGGACATGAACACATACACATGCACACACACGATTCCCTACATCCAGCACTCCTGGAAAATTCCATCATGACCATATCTCTGTGGTCTGCACTAACAGATTAAGTGATAAACAATCCCAAATAACCTGAGAGGCAAACAGAAAATTAAAGAAAAACTTTTTAAATAGATCATACAGTAAGCAAGAGAATGCATGTAAAGCATCCCCCAACTGGCCATAAAACTTCAGCTGGTGTTTATGGCTCACTGTCACCTGTAAGACCCACACCATGCTCCTCTGACCTTTGACCAGAAGCTCTGACAGAACCAGCTGAGGTTCTGCTATGACAGGAGAAGTGAGTCTTCTAAAGGATCTGAGGCCTCGGTGGCCTTTCCTGTAGAGGAATACAACAATTACACATCAACAAAGAGCATTTGTCATGGCACAATAGGGCTTCTTTAGATTAGACCATTTTCTTTACATAGTAGCTGCCTGACTTCTCTTTGCTAATCAAGGTGAGTCACTCCAGCCAATTCTATCACTACCTTTTCCAGTCCCCAAATGGTGTGAGTAGCCTAACATGCTCTGGCGGCAGTCTCAACTTCCAATTCTGTGAACCCATTCCTGCCCCTGATGAAAGAACCTTGCATCAGGCAGATAAGAGTAACGAAACCTTAAAGAACAATGGCTTACGCAAGACAGGAGTGTTATTTCCTTCGTGTAAAGGCCCAGGTGGGTGGCCCAAGGTTAGTAGGACATTCCATAGCTACTCTGATGGATATCATCATGCTCTATCATGTCTAATAGGCTCCTGATGGTCCAGTAGATCGATCTGGTACAAGCCAAGACAACGTATCTGAATTCTAACCAATAAACAAGAGAAAGAGGGAGAAGAGAAAAATCCCCTCCTGGAAGTTACACTAATTACTCATGTCACATTTGCTAGATTCTATTCACATGATCCCACTGAGCTACAAGGGAACTAGAAAATTAAATGTTTATTCTGAAGAGCCATGTCTTTGCAAAAAATCAGTTCTATTCCTCTAGAAGAAAGGGAGAAAAGATATTGAGGATAACCAATAGTCTCTGCCATGGAAAATGAGTGGGAATTGCCAATTTTTTCCCCTAGGAAAAGGGTGGCCATGTGTTCCTAGAGTAGTGTGGAGATCCTGGTTCTCCAAATACCCAAGATCCTCTTG
Organism: Crocuta crocuta; assembly: GCF_008692635.1. NCBI lineage: Eukaryota > Metazoa > Chordata > Mammalia > Carnivora > Hyaenidae > Crocuta > Crocuta crocuta. The sequence continues at coordinate 14,666,761 of NW_027551558.1, read as the reverse complement.
GGAGATCCTCATCTCAGCTGTCAGATTCCATGCCTTCCCAAACAGTGTTATAACTTGCCAAAGCTCTGGAAAAGACATAAAACCAACCAATATTGTAATCCAACAACTGTAAAATCTATCTCTGTGTTTCAGTTTTCAACATTCCCAACATTGTTGAGTTAACAAACAACAAAAGACTCTTTTTCATCATAATCACCTAAAAGCTTCAGATTTCATTTCCTGTTTCATGGTGAGAATTGTGAGACAGGAGCTTGTCAGAAGAGTTATCAGAAGAAACCACCTTGGGCCCAGACTGGCATCTACCATCCCCCTTGGATGAGTCCATGACAGCAGCCATCTTACCCATTTCCCCAGAGCTCCATCCTCAAAGACCATGCAGTCCCGAGAGAACAGTGTCGGTAATCTGAGCAGCTCTTTTATCCCTTAATAACATGAGTTGTAGTTACCATCCAAAAGAAAAGAGGAGTAAGAAGTAGAATTCCCATTTGCTCCATCTCGACCCAATAACCAAGTCCAAGAGGCTTTGGTTGCAACCTTCCTGCTGGTAGTAATTTTGACATCAGTTTAAGTGTTACAAAGGAGTGTTGGTTGGGAGATAATATCCTTTAAGGCTCATGCCACCAATTTCCATAACTCTCTATCCTCTTTATACCACCATTTTCTGACCTCCAAATCATGTCCTCATCACTTAAGATTTAGACAACTGCAGGCCTCCTGAAATGGATGCAAAATTGTATGTGTATGTGTTAATTATATATTTCCCTTAAGAAAAAACCTATACTTTTTATGTTATTTTCAAGGGACCTCATAACCTCCTCCAAGATAGTTAAGAATAACTTTTTCAGATATTAAAATTGTTCTTAGTGTTTGTCACATGTGGAATCATACACTCTACAGTTTTACTCTCATTCACAGCCTTCTATCCTTCCATCTACTTTCTTAGCTATTCCTATAATGGCTGAGTCTATCGCCTCTTTAGAATTTCACTTCAATACCTTTTCACTTTAAATTTCATGATCCATTCTTTCAACAACTTTTCATTCATTCATCAATTCTTTCAATCAATGTTTATTGAGCAACTACTATTTGTTGGGCACACAAAGGCAAACAAGACAGTTCCTGCCCTAATAGAGAATACTTTCTGATGAGAGAAAGGAAGAGAAAAGAAGCAAAGAAATAATTAACTCCAAATTTGTGATTAGTGGGATGAAAGCAAACAAGAGCCAAGCAAGGGAAAATCAGGAGAACCTACTTTAAATAGTGTGGTAGGCAGAATTACGGTTCCCCCAAAATGTCGATGTCTTAATCTCTGGACCCTATGAATGTGGTAAGTTACATCTCTAAAGGTAATTAAGATTACAGATGGAATTAATATTGCTAATCAGCTGACCTTAAAATGTGGAGATTAACCTAATGTAATTACAAGTGTTTGTAAAGGTGGAAGAGGGAATTAGGGTAACCAAAGAATGGCAGTGTGAGAAGGACATGACCCACGGATTCTGTCTTAAAGATGGAGGAAGGTGGGCGCCTGGGTGGCTCAGTCGGTTGAGCGTCTGACTTTGGCTCAGGTCATGATCCCACGGTTCGTGGGTTCATGCCCCGCATCAGGCTCTGTGCTGACAGCTCAGAGCCTGCAGCCCGTCTTCAGATTCTGTGTCTCCCTCTCTCTCTGACCCTCCTCTGCTCATACTGTCTCTATCTCTATCTCAAACAATAAATAAAAACATTTAAAAAAAAAAGATGGAGGAAGGGGTCATGAGCCAAGGAAATTCAGGTGGCTTACAGAAGTTGGAGAAGGAAAACAAATGCATTCTCCAGAAGAAACTCAGCCCTGCCAAACTCTTGATTTTGGATTTCTGACCTTGAGGACTGTAAGATAATAAATCTGCATTGTTTAAACTTCTAACTTTGTGGTGATTTATTATGGCATCCGTAGAAAAATAATAGAGATGTAGTAGACAGAAAAAGTCTTTCTAAGGAAATGGTGTTTAAAGTAGACCCAAAAAATGTATAAATGCCATGAGATGGAGAAAAAGTGTACCAGGAAGAGGAAAGGATATGTGCAAAAGCCTTGAAGTTGTAAAGAGCTTGGTGTGTTTGCCAAACCAAAAGTAGAACTATGTTGCTCAAGTTCAAAGATTGAAGGGGGAGGTTTCATATACTAAGTCTTAAAAAATCAGGGCAAGATCCTACAGCTGGATCATGTAGGGCAGAGTGATTTTTCTAAAACACGAATCAGATCATGTCACCTCTCTGTTTAAAAAATCTCCTGGGGCACCTGTGTGGCTCAGTCAGTTAAGTGTCCAACTTCTGCTCACGTCATGATCTCATAGCTTGTGAGTTCAAGCCCCATATTGGGCTCTGTGCTGACAACTCAGAGCCTGGAGCCTGATTCGGATTTTGTGTCTCCCTGTCTCTCTGCCTCTCCCCTCCACCAACCCTGCCAACACTCTGTGTCTCTCTCTCAAAAATAAATAAACATTAAAAAATTTTTAATAAAAAATCTCCCAAGGGTTCCCAGAGTCCTTCAGGTTGATCCAAATTTCTCAACACATTTACCACCATCTGGATTCCTTTTTTTTTTTTTTTAATAGTGTTTATTGTCAAGTTGGTTTCCATATAACCACCATCTGGATTCCTGACCAGGCTTCTGTACCACCACATTTCTTGTGTTGCAGTCACTTTTCAGTTTTCAGTGTTTGATTTTCTTTCCCAGCTTGCTCACTGCTCTATCCACCTGAAATATTCCTTCTCCACCTCAGAGACTGCTTCCTCCTTAGGTTTGACCTTTGGTGTTTTTTCCAACAGGTCTGGGTCAGCTACCCCTCCAAGGGGCTTTCTTAGCATCCAGCCCTTATTCCCAGGATATGCTTGGAACCACTGATATCACCTTGAATAAGCAGCATCTGATGAATGGATCACCTTTATTCTTTATTTCCCACTGCTCCTGAGAAGTTTATCATAGGAAGTTGTGCCCCTTCCACACTGAAAACCCACAATGATGGGCCCTCTGAAATTTTTCATCACTCTTAGATAACAAGATGTAATTTGGTCACTTGAAGTGGAAAAATACAATCTCAACTGATAAAGTGGAATTTACACTCTCTAACATACTAATCCACGTCTATCTTCATCCATAGTTAAGACTCTCTTCCATTTCTAGGGGCGCCTGGGTGGCTTAGTCGGTTAAGCGTCCGACTTTCGCTTAGGTCATGATCTCACGGTTCGTGGGTTCGAGCCCTGCATCGGGCTCTGTGCTGACTGCCAGCTCAGATCCTGGAGCCTATTTCAGAGTCTGTATCTCCCTCTCTCTCTGACCCTCCCCTGCTCACGCTGTCTCCCTCTCTCCTAGAAATAAATAAAAAATATTAAAAAAAAAAAAGACTCTCTTCCATTTCTAGAAACCTATGGTAGGCAGGCCTCTTGCCTTAGAGAAAGGGCATATGGTTGGCTTCATGTCCCTTTCCTTCTTTGCAGCAGGAACAGCAAGGAGACAGATTGGGAATGGATTCAGAAGGTTCTTACTTGGCTAGGACAGTCTTATTGATGTTTTGCTCTTGCTGAGATAATATTTAAATCAGATTCTATGTGACTTCAGGGTTCTTTAGAGGTTCCCCAGCTGAGATCCCCTGACTTGCAATTCCAATAATGAGGACAGTGTCACCAGTTCTCCTGACACTTCTTCTCCCTCTACCTCAGACTTTCTGGTTGTCCCAACCACCTAGACACTATCTCCATCATCAATGTCTTCTTGCCTGCTAGTGTACTGGAACAAGAGTTGAAATAACTCCAGGTAGTTTTTCTCTACTGCACAACCAATACCTGGTTCACATTCCTTTTGCCCTGACAAATTCTGGGAGTGCAGATCAATCTCAACCCATCCATCCTTGTTCTGCCGCCAAATGCCTTATACTCTAGATTTTTAGGATGAGGATCAAAAACCCCAAGTCCATGTACCAATCAACTGCAAGGGAGCATATATGAATCACTTCAGGTAATCTTACTGAAGTCCCTCTCTCTAGATTTGAGGTGACAAGATATAATTAGTTAAGATAATATTAGTGACCTTAACAAAAAAAATCCAGGTTAACAAAAAAGAAAAAAGTTTCCAGGGTAATGGCGACTATTCCATCTTCAGCACACTGCTTTCAAAGTTGCCCTGGGTGTCAACATCTTGTTAGCAAATGAGGGAAAAAGTCAAGGCTTGTGCAGGGAGGTTTTTAATAGGCCAGGCCTGAGAGTAAGCATTCATACCTCTACCCACATTCCACTGGCCAGAACTCAGTCCATGGCCACATCTGATTGCAAGAAAAACTGGGAAACACAGACCAGCTTGAACAAGAGGAAAGGAGGCCAGTTTCTGCCACAAGGGAAAAGCACACATGGGCTTCTATCTGGAGAAAGGAGTGGTGATCTAGGAAGATCAATGAATGGACTCCGAGTCAGGACACCCAACTTCCATCCCATTCTTGACTACCTCTCAGGACGTAGGCAAATGAGTTCACCTCTCCCTGAGCCTTGGTTTTCACATCTGTAAGGTGAGGGATTGGACTAGAGGATCCTTAGGCCCTACTTCTCTTGCTCTGTGGGTCTATGACCCTACCTATCACACCTGCAAATGGAGCAGAGCCATACCTCAAAAGGCACTGTGCCATGGCTGAGGTGAGGAAAAATATTCTGATCACACACTGAGAACTACTTCCTACAGTAGCATCTTTTTTCAAAACTGAAGAATAAGGGTCCTCTAGGGAGGAAGCACATATGGAGACTGAGCTCAGAAAGTCTAAAATCTGTCTAGAATCCCACCCTTTCTCACTATCTTCATCACTATCATCTTATCCCCTTCTCTCTCATCTGCATTATTGCACCAGCTTCTTAACTGGCCTCCCTCTATGCGGCCTCTTTAAAAATTTTAAGCTGTTGGATTGCTATTGCATTACTCCAAAGGATATTTGATTCAATTCAATTCAAAAAGTAATTACAGAACACACCATCCTTTATTTCTCCCACCATTCAACTTGAGATGGCCTCCTACAACCCACCAATCTCTATCTCTGTGTACCCCATTCTTTCTGCTCACCACCCAAACCATGAAATCATTCCTGGCAAAAGTTATCTTCCTTTGCTCTCAAACCCTACTATTCATCATTCACTTATATGGTCCTATATTAGAGCCTAGATATTTGTGTACATCTTACCTTCTCCACTAAATTGTAAGTTCCCTGAGGGAAGAGATCATAGATTATACTATTTGTATTTGCTCCATGCTAAGTGCTTAATTATTTATTGAATGAATGGATGACTAATGACTGTGGAGAATTGTTAAAATTGTTAAAAGGCAGGAGCAAGGCAGCCCAGTTGGACACAGCAGTGAGCCTGGCTTCAGCTTGGCAAGTGCATTGTTTTCTGATTGTTTTTCTCAAAGTCCACTGTGGGTTGCACTGAACAATCTGTAGGAAGAACTGTAGGTGTGAATCTTCAGCCAAGATAATGATTGCACCGGGGTCTGATTCAATTCAGTCTTGCTCAGGGGCAGTATTGGGAAGTGAGTTAAATGAGAGATCACATTCTGTCAAATCCTGAGAAAATGGCTGGGCGCCTGCCAAATGAGAAATTGCAGCTGGACAGTAATTTTTTTTCTCTTTTCTCTCTTTTAAATGGGAAACTGTGTGCTCTGGAACAAAACAGAGCAGGGAGATGAGAAGTTATTTGAAGAATTCAATCAACGCGGGCAATTGTTCAGCTAAATTCAGACAAAATAAGCCTTTCCCCCTTAGTTGCAGAAAATTATGAGCTAGTTACATGACTCCATGTTTCAGTCTCCATTTCTCTTTGGCCTGTCTGAATCAATGACCGTAAGCCAGGCTGTAGCCAGTTAGCTTAGTTGGACAGAGCCTAGAGTATATATCATGTTGGCTATGAGCCTGATGCTCCTGGGGGCCCATTAGCTACACTTCCTTCACGTGTCCTGATCATGTCCCTAACCACAGATGTATAGCATGCTATGGGCACAAACTGATCCAAGTAAGGTAAAAGATTGGCACAAACCCATACTCATTATTAAAAAGCAGCTCAGATTCAAATGGTGCATCCTACCAGCATCGGCAACAATGCCTTAAGAGGACTAGGTGTAGCACAGTGAGCACATTGCTCACGGTAGGGCTGTCATAAGTATCCATCTGATCATGTGTCCACCATGATAACTCTAAAAGATAACAGCTGTCAGCTATTGAGCTCCTCTGAACCATTCACAGGGTTAGACATTTCGTACACCTCGTCTACACATCAATCCTGAGAAGTAAAAATTAATCCATTTTGCTGTTGGCAAAACAGAGGCTCGAGAGGTCCAGCACCTAGTACAAGGTTACATGGACAGTGTATGGTGAAGCCAAGATTCCAACTGATGTCCAACTCTGGAGCCATGCATCCTTCCACTTGAGTATGCTGCCCACTCCTTTTGCCAAATCCATCCATCCCATTCTTAGGCCAATGGCAATGATGGACACTCTGAAGACTGCTTTTTCATATATGTTATCTCATTTATTCCTCATCAGGTCTTGGTGAGGTAAATAAAGTCCACTTCACTTCACTTTCTCTGAATCCTGGCCTTCTCGTTAGATGACATGGAAACTGAGGCATTAAAGTAAAAATTAATTTCATTTTCACAAGGAATGTCACACGTCCCTCTTTGAAAACCTGCCATGGCTTGCCATGACCATCCAGCCACATTATTGCACCACATAAGGCGCTTCCAGGCTAGTATCCTCTGCCTCACCAGTCTCCTCTCAGCTCCTTCCTGACTCTCTGCTCTTGGACTACCATCTGCAGCCAAAGCAAATTGTTCTCCTTTCTCTGAAGATGTCATGATGTCACACACACTAGCCCTGGCACACACTAATCCCTCTGCCTGGAAAACCTCTCAGACTTGCAGACTCAGCTCTTACCCAATGCCCTCAGGCAGAGTTGGCTGTTTCCTGTCAGTCTGGCCATCACCTCCAAATGAGATGGTCCACATGTAGCATGCCGAGTGGGTGTCCACCTCTATTCATGAGAATTCCCCACTCGTAGTGACTATCTCCTCAGCTAACAGGCAGTGAGAGCTGAAGCCCTCACAAAGTGCTACACACTCTTGATGTGTTACAGCGCTGAGCTTACAGACCTTTACTCTCTCTTCCCCTCTCACTTCCCTCCCTGTCCTTCTTGCTCTTCTCCAACATTCCAAGCAAGTTCTTACCACAGAGCCTTTGTCCTTGTTCTTTCCTTTGTCTAGAGTCTCCCTCCCAAACATTTCACTGGTGAGTGAGGCCTTCTCTGAATTCCCTATTAAATCGCTACCTCTGCTCCTACCCCAATTCCCTTTATTGTCCTTATATATGTTTTCTTTAAAGAGTTTCTCAACATCTGATAGCCCATATATTTTTTCATTTTCTTTCTCATGAATGAATGAGTGGATCTTTATAGCCCTAGCTCTTCCCACCTATAACCCAGTCCCCAGCACAATGTGCCTGGCCATGGTATTATCTGGTCCCCTCCACTGCCTAGAAAATCCTAAAAGGTTAGCCAAGCCCCTTTCATTTCTAGGGCCAAAACGAAGCCAGAAAACCAAAGGCAAATCACACTCCAGGAAGAACTGTGGGTCAGGGCAAGCTAATTATAGCTAGGCAGTCTCTCAAAGCAAGTAGGTCCTAGAACAATCACTATCTGGAACAAAGGCGCAGGCCCAAGGGAACAGAGAGCCAGAGAAAATGAAAAAAAGCCAGTGCAACAAGTCAAAACAGGTCAGGGAGAGGGCAGTGTGAGACAATCACAGAAATGGTAGGCTTCACAGGTAGGTATGTGCCTGGTGATGAATTGGATAGGCAGAACAGAGTGAGAAATGTTTACTGGATAAATGAATAATCAATGGAAACACTAGGGGACAGTCCCAATCACCTCATGGCTGGTGCCTTTCTGGATCTTCCATTGAACAGCCTTCCCATGTAGGAGTTGTGACTCGAATCCTAAGAGATACAGGTACTATGCCAGTGCTACCTCCTATTACTGCGAGCCAATAGAGACTGCCACGAGTGCTCAGAGCAAACTATTCATCTTTTTCCCTGGGAAGTAAGGCCAATAACCCCAACAGATTCTGTTGGCAGAACGGTTCCATTTGATAAACAAAGTACAGGCTTTGAGTTCAGGGTCTGCAGTTCTGGCCCCAGCATGAGGCCAGGTCTCCTGTGTGGTTCCACTCAGCGAGTACAAAGCAGAGCGCAAGACAAATTGCTCTGCCACCTGGAAAGAGCAAGCAAGCACACTGGGCAGCACAGGGGGCGTCAGCCAAGCAGAGAAAACTAGACACTGGAGAAAACATTTCAAATTGGCATCACCTACTTTACAGAGTTACAATCTCAGGTGTATTTTCAACCTAGAAGTCAGGCAAAGGTTCGATGGGCACTCATAAGTGCAGCAGGGTGCTCTCCTCCTCCACATGTTCTATTGCAAAGATGGGCAAGGAGGAAAGGAACGAGGGCCAAGAAGTGGCCATTTGTTCCTTTCAAGCCTTTTCATGCCATTCCTTTCATTACACAATGAGTGATTAATTTCTTAGAGTGGAACCAGGATTGGGCAGGAGGGCCTTAAAAATTCTTTATTAAAAATAAAAGATAATTTTTATGGGATTAATACTGTATGTACTCAGAGACTAAAGCAATACAGACTCTTCTATCACATCCACATAGACATCAATGGGCATGTAGATATAGATACAGTTATAAGTATAGATAAAGATTTATACTGTAATACGGACATAGTCCCTTATCTACCTATTTCCAAACACATTCTTCTTTCCAAAGGTAACAACTGATGAGAATTAAGGGTTTCCTACAGGTTGTTTATTTATGAATTTACAATTATATATAAACATATACACATTTAGTTTTTTTCACTGGTGAGGTGATTACACATATTTTTCATGCATTTTGTCACTCAGCATAATGCCTCAGTGTAAGAAATCTTTGTGTAAAGTCAATTTGACAGTAGCTTAAAATAACATGGCACTAAACACCCTGGTATCTACACCTATGTACTCATGAAAAAGGACTTCTTTTGAATTTCTAGAATTCAAATTCTGGATCAACCATGAACACAATTTAAATTTTGAGGGGCGCCTGGGTGGCTCAGTCAGTTAAGCTTCCAACTTCAGCTCAGGTCATGATCTCATGGTTCATGGGTTCGAGCCCTCCATCAGGCTTTGCTGACAGCTAGCTCAGAGACTGAAGCCTGTTCCAGATTCTGTGTCTCCCTTCTCTCTGCCCCTCCCCTGCTCACACTCGGTCTCTTCCTGTCTCAAAAATAAATAAACATTAAATTTTGAATAATATTAAGAAATCAACCCCTTTAACACAGGAATCTTTACCATAGCCCATTCCAACCCAAATTGCAAGACTTATTCCCTCCCATCTTTGCCCACAATGAATATCATAATCTTTTAAATATTTATCTGATAAACAAGAAATTATATCTTGTTAAATTTCATTCCCACAATTACTAGTAAGACTGAATATTTTTTCATATGTTTACTGCCCATCTGGATATCCTATTCTGTGAATTGTCTGCTTCTATTTTTATCCCTTTTATGGTAAGATTGTCTGTTTTTAGTAATTTGAAAGAACAGGAACGTTCTCTTTCTTCTACCTGCTTCCTTGTATACATTAGAAATTTGTTTCCACAATGACTGTTTTCTTCTCAATAAGCCTGTTTCATCTGCCCAGCATAACTATAAGCTTCCCGTGAGTGGATATATTATTGCTGTGGTTATTTCTATTTTTATTATTGTGAATATTGTTTATTGGCCACTGACTATGCACGTGTCATATATGGGCCCATGTGCCTGGCACAGATCCAGGCAGGACTGACACAGTGAAAGAGCCCTGGACTCCCAGACAGGAAAACTTGAACTCAAGCCTCATTTCTGCCCATCAAGAATCTGGAGATCTGGTCAAATCTCAGAATCTCTCTAATGTCAGTGTCCTCACTTAATCCTCACAACCAGCTCCCAGAGTTGGATTTTGAGGTATCTGTACAAATACAAGTTTCTATAACCATAGGTCCAGTTGCCTAAAAGAGCAGCCAGCACACATATGCCTCTTATCAGTGCCAATCATACCGGTCTTGAGCCTCAAATTCTGTGTTTTGTCACCACAGCTAAAGTCTACATAATTACTTGCAGACTATTCTTAGGACCCCTAATAAATTTGAGAGAAACTTGAGGGCGGTAACTCTCAAACTGTATAGCATCATCATAAAAAGAGATTTTTTTCATAGTTTTGTTCATGGGCATACAACTCCACTTCAACTATTGTTTCATGTACAATATATATACCATTTATAAATCTATATACTAATTAACATTCCTTTAAATATGAAGAAATCAATTGTTCTCCAAATTTATAATTTAGTGACACAAATAATAAATGCCTATAACTTAACAAATTAGATTTTCCTAAACATTGAAACTTTGAATACACACTTTTTTGCTCAAACTCTCCTCGACATTGAATTACAATCACTAATCTAAAATGTCATATTCTCATAAATGTTTTAAACATTTGAGAAGTAGGCAAAACCCTGACAAAATAGCACAGGTGTTACAGAACTTGTTATTAAACTTAAAGTACTTTTAGTGCTAATACATTAATTTAAATTTTATATCTTCCTAGCGTTGCAGTAGGGAATGATACCAAATCTACTCTCCAGCTCTCTCAAGAAAAAACTCAGACTAGTCAGTTGAGTTTGCAAATCCTGCATTATTGATATTTTGGGTATTTTTTGTGTTGGGGGGGGGAGTTGATGTGTTGTGTTTTGTTTTGCTTTTTGTTTCCTGTCTGACATGGAATCTGGTTAAGCTATTTTAGGAATTCAACTTCCTTTATTATGTCACTAAGACTCTAGGATCACACTTTTCACACAGATTTTAGTATCTCCCCTTGAAAAAATGTATTGGGATCTTTGAGTTTCACTTGGTCAGCATGAACCTTTTTACTCTCATTACACGATGGTGACCTGGTTAGCATTATTAGAAAAGCTTATATTCCTAATTACTTTATTATGATGATTAGTAAAGCCATCTAAGAGTTCTGTTTCCTAGGAGATGAGAGACTGGGTCTGTGCAATTACCTCTCCTCCTTAGGACATCTGGACATTGAAAATCTTGTCTACACACTGTTAACTCCTGTCTCAACTTAGTTACTGTGTGTCACCATTGTGCCAGTTAAATCTTGGACCCTCTCTCTATGTCATTTTTGTGTGAGACAGTGGATCCTGTCCAATTACTCCTGTTTTTAGTAGTTTCTACAATTTTTTTCCTGGACTTTGAAAATGTATTTTTAAAAAAGTTTTAATGTTTATTTTCTGAGAGAGACAGAGTGTGAGCGGAGGAGGGGCAGAGAGAGAGGGTGAGACACCAAATCTGAAGCAGGCTCTAGGCTCCCTAATGTCAGCAGAGTCCAACGCAGGGCTTGAACTCACTAACTGTGAGCCAAAGTCAGATGCTTAACAGACTGAGCCATCCAGGTTCCCCTGAAAATGCATTTTTAAAAACATCTCTAACATACTTAATAGAAGAAACAAACAAACAAAAAAAACCCAGGATGTAGTAACATCCCCCTGATTTCTTAATGTTCAAATTGTTACATTGTGGTTCTATAATCTCATTCCTTTGTACTTTCTCTGCCACTGACATCTTTGAAAGTACTTTTCTTTCCAACAACCATAGAATATTCTCAAGTTTTCCTATACCAAGAAATATAATCACTTCCCCTACAGGAAGCTCTGGCTCCTGCTAGGGGCCAATACTTAGAAAGCCAAGAGTATACAAAAGGGCTGCTTCTGCTGCTGGGCCACTTTGGGAAACAAGAGAAGTAGAAAAATTATTTCTTTGGGGTGGAGGGAGGTCATGTGTTCAAAATGATCTTTGTAACTTAAAACATTATGCTGATATACCTTACTTTTCCTAGAGATGAGTGTCTACCACCTTGACAATAAATGCCCCTTTTATTGGCATAGTAAAATTTTTATTACTCAAATGCTCTAAGCCGCATTGAATTGAAATATATTCTGCATAGACATGTAGCTTCTCATCATCCTGTTACCTCTGATGTAAGTCTGGTGACCAGCCTGAGCCTCCTTGATTACACGCCTCCTCACCCCAGCTTCCTACCAGCTATTCCTCACAGTTCACAGACAAAAGAGAATCACCTGGCCAAATAACTAAAATTCTTCTGGAATGTAGTAAAAGCATCAGAAGCAGTTCTAATCCTTAAGTGAACCAAATAAACTTCAAAGCAGGCCAAGTCAGAAGTATGAGAGTTATGGGCAGAAATGGACACCAGATAACAACGCAAGAAATTACTGTGTGGACAAGTCGTAAGAATATTCTCCTCTGTGAAGGAAATATAACTCCAAATTTTCTTTTTTAATTCATGAATTTAATGATACTCTAACTCATCTTTATTAAGAGTTTGAAGTAGCTTACAAAATATAAGACAACTTGGTAAAGAAAGAAAGTAGATAAAGATCAGAACAAAGAAGAAAACAAGGGTAGACTAGTATTTGAAACTTTAAGCAAATTCAGTATACCCAAAAGAGGGATATCAGAATGTCATATACAAAGGTTAAATGTCCCAAGTTCACTTCTAAGTGTCATTGCAGCCAAACCTATAAGGGAAACATTATCGATTACAAAAATTATAATGAACATAAAATTCCTCAAAGTCATTTTGTTTCAGGGAAAGATAGATTTACCTAGTATTTAGATCTGAAAAAAAATTTTTCTCCTATGGGTCCTCACAAAGGGGCGTGATATAATACAATTGACAACAGCCTCACTGATGCTCCTTCAAGAAGTACAACAGACAGGGGCGCCTGGGTGGCTTAATCGGTTAAGCGTCCGACTTCGGCTCAGGTCATGATCTCGCGGTTCGTGGGTTCGAGCCCCGCGTCGGGCTCTGTGCTGACTGCCGGCTCAGAGCCTGGAGCCTGTTTCAGTCTGTGACTCCCTCTCTCTCTGACCCTCCCCTGCTCGCGCTGTCTCTCTCTCTCTCTCTCTCTCCTAGAAATATATAAAACATTTTTAAAAAATAAAAATAAATTAAAAAAAAGAAGTAGACAGCTTCCAGGCTTCCTCCTATAGCATCATTGATTCGCCCCCAAGTCCATTTCAGTAAGAGTAGTTTATAAAAGATCAAAACAATGTGCCCCAAGTACATGGTTCTTTGATGGTCTGCCTTGATGTGGGGATGAATTTTGGTCTGCTGGAGGAATTGACAGGCTTCCAACAATCCTCTAAGAGGTTTACATCTTGGAATTGCGCTTTCACTAAGAACTGAATAGCAGAGCTCGAGGTATTGTCTCTGGCGGGAACCTGGACTTACTCCGTCATACACTATACCCTCTATACCCTTTAACAGTCTACCAAGGGGGAGCATTCTCTTCTTATGTCTTTTTCATAAAAGACATTCTCTTATGAAAACTAAAAAGCCTGAGAAGGACTGTACATGAAAAGAGGGTGTCCTTTTCCTGCTTCCCCACTGCCAAAGGAGCACCAGCAGGGCAGAACCAAGGTCCTTCCTCAGCAAGTGCAAAATGTCCCATTTCACAAAGTAAATGGCTGCTATCAATCTCAGTCTTCAGGTGGGCCATGTGTCATTACAGTCAAGAACTCTAATAACATTACATTCAGGGTAGATACTTGTTTTTGTGCCCTTGGGACCCTCAATACGGAGGAACAGCAAGGAAGATTGAGGCTAAACGGAAGTAGGAAGAAACTGCCTAGGAAGTAAACAAGTCAATTTAATACTGAAAAGATGACTGAAAGGGGGGAAAGGAATTATTTCTTTGCCAGTGAAAACTATAGAACAGAAAACCCTAACATAATCCCGCTCAGAATCACACCATGTTGCCCCTTGTCTCCATAGCCTACACTCACATTCTGATCTTCTCCAACAGGAAGCTTAAGCACAGCATGTCCTGCCCATTGTTAGCAGGGGCCTGGGGCCAGACTGGAACCAGAAATGGAGCTCTGGAAAGCCTTCTGGACAGTGGTCGAAGCTGTACACTTTCAACAGGGCTTTAGCAATAAAGCTGACATGGGATCTTCTTTCTGACTCCTCATAACTGGGTGAGAATAGAAGAGTTCTATTTACTGGCCCTGAAAAACCCCAACATACACTAAGGATAAGAAAGGTAAGGAATGAAATGCTGGACTGCAAGTTCATTCCCAGTAGGCTCTGACAGACAACCGGAAATGGTTATAGTAGCTGAAGCCCTAGACTGGAAAGAGAGTGGCTTAAATTAGCTAATGAGCTGCTGGCCATTCTGACACAAGTTAGGAAGGAGGGGCAATGTATATGGCATTTCCTATCATTATTACAATCTTGGTAATGAGGGCAAGGTGTCAGTTGTCTTCACTCCTTGAACTGCAATTTAAGGCAACTGAACTATAAGCTGTTACTGCTTAGCAATGTTCTTAGTTACCAGAATCTTTTCTGATTGCTTTTAGCTTCTATTCTCAATTTGGGACAGGAAATTCTAGAGTCCCTCGGAAAACTCCATGCACTGATGGGTAAGGTCAAGGGAAGCAAAGTCTAAAAGCTTCCTGGCATTTCTAACTATAAATAGGTTCAAGAGGCCTGCCTCATTAGGAGCTTTGCTGCTTGCTTTGAAGCACAAGCCACATCTCAGTTTGCTGGAAAATAATCTAAGTCCCTCCCCAGCACCAGGAACCTACACCCAAACCCATGCCCAAGACTTCAAAGGAATTGAAGATTCCTTCAAAGGAAGGAATTTTCCTTCCTTAGGAAAAAGATTCTTGTGCCTTTCCCTTTACTTACAGTGAACAGTGATCAGATTTGTCAACAAGCAGTTCAAGACTTGAATCCTAGAAGTCTCTAGTCAGAAGAAGTTTGGAGAGCTAAATTAATCTCTGGTTGCAAGCAACAGACATCGATTTGGAGTAACTTAAATAAAAAGAGAATATTCTAGAAAGCTATGGGGCTGCTCACAAGATTGAAGGGAAGACTAGAGAACAAAGCTTGGAACAGACAGGTATAAGGAGGCCCCAAAAGGTTCTGCTGTCAATTGAATGCTGCCCCCACGGTGGAATGATGAACTTCAATGGGTCTTCACCCCTAGCTTCACTCTACAAGACTCAAAATCCTAGGAGAGAGAGAAACCAGTAGATCAACCTTACGTCCCATCTTTGCTATGCCTGGACTAAAAGAGGAAGATCAGGGAACTGAGCCTGGAGGGCCTCTACTGGCTGTCACAATGGGACAGAAAGTCTTGGGACTTACCTATCACAACTGCATTCAAAGATGGGAAGTAAATTCCGCAGGAGGAAATCAAACTGCTGATAGGAAGGAGCAGTTCATGCTGGGTAGAAACCATAAAAAATATTCATCTCAAAAACGTTAAAGCCAATTCTCTTCTTTTACAGTTAAGGAAGCTAAGATCTAGATAGTTTAAATAACTTTTAAAGGCTAAATAACTTCCAAAGAGCAAGTTTGAGGAAGGGATGGGACAGAAATTAAGACAAATTCTACTCAAAGTATGGTCAATGAACCCACAGCACCCCATCACTTAGGAAATGCTCTACCTTTATAGGTCTTGACCATAGTGTCAAGAATCAAACCCAGGTATTCCTCACCTGAATTTGATCTGTGATGGCCTTTCCTCAATTCATAGAAAAAAACTGACGTAAGTGTTTCTTCATCATTTTCTAGCCTCTGGGGCCTATACCCATGTGCTAATTAGCACACCCAGAGGACAGTTTATGTAGTCACCAGAAGCTTAACAACAGGGTGTGCACCTAAGCCAGAGTCCAACACAGTGATGGAAGGAATTCTTAAACTCAAGACTTCATGAAGGCATTGTTGAGACTGAGTAGTCCCAACAGTGAAATAAGAACCAAAAACCTATAATGATATGAATTACTCCATGGCAATTGAGTACAAGACACATCACTTTTTAATGGTTCTATATCAAATTAAATCTTGTTCAGATCTTCCTGCTGAGCAGAAAATCTAATTGCAGTTCTTTAGAAGCACCTCCTCCTTTCCTTGGTTGAATCAAAACCAAGAGGTTTATGGAGTTTTACAAAAATTAAGAAGGGACCCTTAGCCCTCAGTTGGCCATGGTCACTGACTTCACCATCAGCCTTTCTACTGAGGGTCACCACTCTGGGAGGGCTGGAGGAATGCCTACTATCTGCAGACACTCGCTCTGTGTGTCGGTAAGCCAGAGAAGTCATCTTCCCTCTCTCCTCCCCACTGAGGTCTGTGCTTGATTTTGTATTGGTGGAAGTGTGCTTTTGATAGTACGATTTTATTACATATATATAATACAGGCCTGGTTTCTGCCAGCAACATGCTCCTTGTTTGCCTGCTGGGGTAAAATATATCAACATTTTATGGTGTTCCATAAAGAGTATGATATAAGTAAAAAGCACCAGTTTGTCAGGGGGCTCTGTCACCTGGACTACTTTGAGAGGCACTGCTCTTAGCTGCCTATAATAGATATATAGCTTTTGCTGCTGTTGGGCTTTGTAGCTCAAACACTTGTACAGCTGTTAGTCCTAGACCAACTCTTAATCTTGAACCTATAACATGTTGCTCATTCGACTTTTTGTCACTTCCTCCCTACCACCCCATATTCCTTCTCTGCTGGAGAAATACTAAGAGTGTGGTTCAGATTATTTGGGGAACTTGGAAAATGAAGGCTTCCTCAATTAATCATTAGTATTATTAAGGATATATATATCCATTATACAGAAGCCGCTTCCAGCCATGTGTGTGTTAGGAGAGTGAAAAGGATGGTATAGATGTTAAATTACATGGTGTTATTTTAGGTTTGAGCCATTGGTCCTCAAATTCCTTTCATATTATCAGATGCATGGACTACATTTACTAAAAAACAAGTTTTTCATGCCATAATTAAAAATAAGACTGTAACTATAAACAATTCTGGAATAAAGAACTTGGAAAGTGGGAACTGCCATTCAGACAGAGATCTAAATAAATCACAGTATAGCATTTCCTGAGTACAGATTCAGGCTAGGAGAGGGATACCTGAGGTATATAATATCAAGGAAGAAGGAGCCTGGGAAATAAACCAGAGTATACCCAGGATGCACCCATCGTCTCACAATTTGTCAAGATCTTGTACTAAATGCCAATCCCTTATTCATCCCCACTTAAACATGAAGCCTGGCCACTTTTCTTCCCTTCTTCTAGATCAGGAATTTCAGAGGCAGTGGATATTCTGACAACCATTCCAGTAACTTACTCACAGATCAGGAGGCTGACCAGAGTGATCAGCTTCTAACTGACTCACTGGACCTCAGAGGTCTCTCCAGAACATGTTCCACAGAAACCAGAGTGGAAGAAGAAAAAGTTGCCCTTTTTAATGCTTATTTATTTATTTATTTATTTATAATATTTGTTTGTTTGTTTATTTTTGAGAGAGAGGGCGTACACAAGCAGGGGAGAGGCAGAGAGAGAGGGAGGCAAAGAATCCCAAGCAGGCCCCACAGTGTCATCACAGAGCCCAACAGGGGCCTGAACTCACAAACTGTGAGATCATGACCTGAGCTAAATCAAGAGTTGGACATACAACTGACTGAGCCACCCAAGCATCCCAAGTTTATTAATTTATTTTTGAGAGTGAGAGAGAGAATGAGCAGGGGAGGGGCACAGACAGAGGGAGGGAGAGAGAATCCCAAGCAGGCTCTGCACTATCAGCACTATCTGCACACAGCCCAACGCAGGGCTTAAACTCACGAACCATAAGATCATGACCAGAGCCAAAATTAAGAGTCAGACATTTAACAGACTGAGTCACCCAGGCATCCCAAAACTATCTCTTTGACTCCTGTATGTGCCTGATTGTATTCTCTGACCAATCAAACAACATACACTTAGTTCTATACAAATCTAATAGGTATGTGGTAGGGCCATACCTTCAAGGAGTTTTAGTTTATGTGGGGAAACAGAACATGTGCATAGAAAGAAAACAAACAGTACACAATGGTCTTCAGTAAGTACCAAACCAATGGAAGAGACACCAACATCAGCAGTGTTTAGGTGAGAAAAGAAGGGGTAGAGGAGTTCTCATCATTAGCCAGAGTGATTTAGTAAAGGCTATATGGAGGACTGGGAATTTCAACTTGACCTGAAGCAGTGATTCTTCATTTGAGATCAATGTTCTCTTACTGGGTACGTGAATGGAGCTTTAGAGGCCAATGAACTCTTTGGATATGCCTTTTCCTGGGATGAAGGTTGGCCTTCAACAGATTCTCCAAGAGGTGACTGAAAAAGTTACAATCTGCTACCTTGCGAGAAACTGCGTAAGTAGTGAGGAAGAAAAGCAACATCCTAAATAGGGGCACAAGTAAACATGGTGAGGGAACAAACAAGCCACATTCAAATGGAATATGAGCAAGGCCAGTCAAGTGGGTGTACTGGGCCCATGTCCATTTAAAGCAATATGAAGAAATGGAGCTAGGAAAGCAGATTAGAACTGGGTAGTAAATGACCTTGACTATCAGCGTTATGCTGTGGGCAGTGCTCAAGTGAATGACACAGTGACATTGGATTTAGGATGATTAATTGACCACTTGGGGCAGGATGAGGTGGAAGTCGGTGAGCCTACAGTCAGAGAGATGAGGGATGAAGATCAAGAAAATGAACAGAACTGGTGGCTGTAGCCATGGAATGGATGAGAGGGATTCTGGAGGCATGAAAAGAAGAACTGATAAAATTTGGTAACTCGGGGATATGGAAGGAGAGAGGAAGGAACCAACGATGACTCAAAGCCCCAAGCCTGGATGCCTGGAAGAATAAAGACTCGTTCATAGACATAAGGAAGAGTGGAGAAGACACTGATTATCGAGAGCATGATAAAGACTTTGACTTCCAACAGGCGGAGTTGGAAGTGTTGTCCCAGTAACAGTCTGTGCCAGTAACAGTCGAGAGATGCTTTATCAATTGCACCACGTATTCACATACCCAAAAGTAAGATCAGGGCAGTCTTCCAGCCCAGTGTCCTCTTTCCTAAACAAGTGATTTGGTCTGACTTCTTGGGGGGACTCTGAATTGCTCACCCGAGGCTGTATCATTCTTGTTTTTTATTTGCAATCTTTCTGAAAGCATTTTCTCTGGATGACGTTACCACTGTGCGATTAGGAGACAGGCAAGGACGTAAACATTCCAATAAGATAAAAGCAGCCCTGCTTTCCCAGTCCTCACACAGCACTCCAACTTCATTAGGCTCATGTTGTTTCATTAGACTCAATGCCATTTAAATTTTTATGTTCATTTCAAGGCTATTTGTTTTGACAAAGGATTTTAAGAAAACACAGTAGGAACTTTCTGGGTTTTATTTAACTTTATAACCATCTAATTTACTCTCCAATAAAGGGATAACGAAGCATTCCTGTTATGCTGCTAAAAACCTCTTTGCATAATTTTGAAATACAATGCAAGGCTCAGCAAGGACGAAATTCATGCCTAGGAAATGCTGACACAGCTGTCCAATGTTGGGGGAGGGCAGGGAGTTTAGAGACTCACACTTCCTCTCTTCATCAACACGTACACATGCTACAGGACCCCAAGACACCTCCTCTACTTTTATATTGTTACTTTTCTAAAGAAGTGTGTCTCTCACCCTGCCACACACAGGAAGAGTTGAAGCCCAGCAGGGAGTTTCCCACAGCCCAGCGGTGCCAAGAGACAGGGGATAACAATGACTAACAAGGGACAGGGGGATTTATAGGGAGAGAAGACAAATGTATGGATCTCATGGAATCATTCTTCATTTCTCTCCAAGATGACACTCTAGTTGACTCAGATTTTCTGACTTGTCTCTGTAGGAATCAAGCCTCTGCTCACCTCTTCATTTTGTAAAACGTCCCTTCCATCCCCCTGTGGTAGGCAGGACTTCGCTCTTATCTATCTAAATGCATTTGGGTATGTGAATATTTGGCAGCTTAAATCCTGCCTCCTCCCTGAGACTTTTTCTACATCAGGGCTCCGGAACACTGTCTTCACTCACTTGGTCAACCAACAAACACTTCCAAGCACCTGCTAATACCAAGCACAAGTGTCCATTGTACATGTTCCTTGTTTTCCCCTCTGATCTTTGGACTGTACCCACCTCATCACTCTAATACAGGTGATCATTTCACTCCTTTACTATTTCTCACAGTGCCAAACCAGTTTCTAGGCACATATCAATTAGTGTCCATATGTTAAAATGTGCCCAGCATGTTCTTAAAAAATAAGAAACAAAACCACTTAGGAAAATCCAAAAGTAGCTGTCATTTTAGCACAATTAGAAAGAAAACTTAAAATGATGAATATATGTTTTGTTTTTGAGAGAGAGAGAGACAGAGCGTGAGCAGGGGAGGGGCAGAGAGAGAGGGAGACACAGAATCTGAGGCATGCTCCAGGCTCTGAGCTGTCAGCACAGAGCCCAACACAGGGTTTGAACTTACCAACTGTGAGATAGACACTTAACTGACTGAGCCACTCAGGTGCCTCTATATGTTTCTTTTTAAAAGAAAGGAACGAAGGAAGGAAGGAAGGAAGGAAGGAAGGAAGGAAGGAAGGAAGGAAGGAAGGAAAATAGAGAAGAGAGAAAAAAGAGCCCAACAAGAAAATGAGCCATCAGAAAATGTTTTGAATATGATAAGCTGAGGAATGCATTGGGATGGCTTTTTGTGAAATACAAGAAGGGAGCAAAACTAATTTCCACTTGGATCTTACAGAGAGTTACTAGTCCTGAGGCAGCTGTGTGGCTCAGGTCGAATTCGGATGTGGGCAGCAACTCGTTCACCTCATCTATGATACAACCAATATGTGCTTCCAGAAATGGGCCTGCAATTCCCATACTCCAAAGCTCCAGTAAACGTCCAGTAAATGTCCCCTGAGGTCACCCTATAAACACAAAGTTTGAATAACTCCCTAGAAAAAAAAAATAGCATCATAAGTAAAAAAAAAAAAAAAAAAGTCATTATCCTTAGAATAAAAAGGTATTTTGCAACAGGAGAGCTGCGGGTTGGTGTATCCTCACAACTAGTCTTTTCTCTAATTATGAAGTCAGTGCCACTATGCTCTTTCCCCAGTACAGATGAGGGTCTCCTTTTTTCCCTCATGGCTCCCCAGTAGCTCATATCACCGTACAGGAAGCAATAAATACTTACTCACCTGAAGTGCTAGCTTCTCACACAAACATCTGGTGAGTTTTGTGGGCCTCTTAACTATTGAATTTCCACACGAAGCACATTTTCTATTCAAATCTTTTATTTATAATACTTTGGTGTAAACCCAAACCAACAGAATACACTCTGAGGCAGAGATTTTAGCAAATACTAAAATTTTTAACATTTATAACTTTCACAGCATGACTTTTATGACTCGGGGGAAAAGCAGAGCAATTAAAAATGCTGTCTATATACTCAGAAACAAGTTTTTTTTTAAAAAAAAAAAAAAGCTTTTATTAAAGTAGCCACTAAAGAAACATGTCCTCAAACACATAATTTATCCTTCTCCCAAAACAGGAAGAAAAAGATGTGAGTCTGCTCTTTAAATTAGAGGAATCTCTGTGAAGTGACTGCCGAGACGCTTACCTCTGGTTTCAGCTCTAAGAAGCTACAGAAATTTCAATGATCAGTGCAGACACTGAGGAAAAGGTTAACAACACATACTCAGGTGGGCTCTAACATTGTACAGTCCTGGGGTCCAATATCAACTTTGTCAGGTATTATAGGACATAGCCCCATTTAATCACAGCTGGATGGTCTGTGTGACAACTGGAAAGTTTTATAGCTTCTCTGAGCTTCATCTGGACAATGAAGGTAAAAATAACCAGCTCACAATACTGACTGAAGAATGAGACATCATATGTAGCCCCAAGTATAGTCTCTGGCTGTCTGGCCCCAAAGTACAAGTACAATTAACGTTGGGTTTTTGTCCCTATGCCTTTATACCCTTCCTCCTGAGCCTATAGGCTCAGGCTGCTGAGAAATTAGGGGCTCAATTAATATCCATCCTAAAATAGCATTTATTAAAAGTACACTTGAATGTAGCTCTTCACATCCCAGTTTTTCCATCTGTAAGATAGAAACATTAGCTACCCTACTTCCCTAACAAGAGTCCTGTGACATGTTGGAAAAAACACACAGGACTGGAGAAAGTATCAGTGGAAAGATGTGGGCTGACCTTCAGAAGATCAAAGTAGCACAGAAATTAAATGAGATACCAAATGCATGTAAAGAAGAAGACATTTTGTATTTTCAGATTCTGTGCAAGGAGGGGGCAGAAGCAGATGGCACTGCATGGAAGGGAAAAACAAAGTGGAAATTTGGGCAACCAGAGAGCTCTAAGAAAGTCCAAAGTAACTGAATGAACATTAGAGAGAGTTTAAAAGGTGCTGGGGAAGGGAGCAAACTTAAATCTCACATTTTGCCTATGTTCGACCCTGCTCCCAGGGTTTCTGGTTGAAAGAGATGAGCTGAAGGGCCAGCTTAAGAATAGAAAGGAAGTATTTCATTGAGGTAAAATAGACTCCAAAACTTGCAGGTCTGCCTTCCTCCTCTTCCCTGCCCTTCTCCCCACAGTCCCAATTCCTCACACTCACCACTCCAGGCCCGTTTAGTTCCTTAGCTAACACACTTACTCTCATTTTAAACAATACACACACAGAGACATACAAATATCTCATACATAGGGTTGCACATACACAAAAAGACAAAACGCGTGCACATACATACATCCTTTACTTCTGATCCTTAGCCCCCAAACAGTTCAAGGGCCCAACATCTGAGTAGTAAAAATCGATGATATCAATACTGGTAAAAAAACAAAACAAAACAAAACCAAAAACAAAACCTGATAGGGCTTCTGGTTAAACATGACAGACTGTACACATGCATTTTTTCCTCACTTTTCAACCTGTTAAGATAATGGCAATACCTAAACTACAGGTAGCTGGAAAGTTGATGGGCAGTGGTACATCACTTAGCAGACCAGAAAAGCTGAAACCTAAACTAAAAGGCAAGCTGGCTAGTGCCCCAGAAAAACAGCTGGGTCACCAGGGACTTCCAAAGACTCCTCCTCCAAGGCAGAAGGAAAGAGAAGCTTGCACAGCAGAGGAGGAGTGAGTGCTTGCACTAAACGTAAGGGGCTCTGTCCACTACACCTCATTGAATGTGCTAAATGAGAAACAAAAACAAAACAAAAAAATCCTACCAGTGATTAACACACCACCCTACCCCCAGTTCCTAGAACTCTGACAGCCAAGTGTCTACCTCTAGGCAGAAAGCACAGAGGATAATTGCGAAATTGACCAGGCTAGAACAAAGAACTGCAGATGATGAGACTTAGGGGTCCTTCAGTGAAATACCTAAGTTCCCATGTGATTATCCATCACTGGTACAAACCCTCTCACCTCATACATGTCTTCCCGTCATCTTCTTAGCACTTCCACCTTAAATAAAATAGAAAACCATTGTACAGAAACCTCCAACATAAAGGGGAGATCTAAACAAAGAAAAGGGACTTAAAGAAAAGAAACAATGCAGGGAGCAGAAGAAAATTTCAAACATTCAAAAAACACTATTGCAAAAACACTGACACAGTGTTCCTACTGTGTCCAGAAAAAGCAAGGATGGATGTAGAAAAGTGGAATCAAAAGTAGAGATATTTATCTCTCATTTCCTTCTTGTTTGTGTGTATGCGTGTTTATGCATGATTGTGTTAAGATTTAATGTAGTGTGTTGTTTTCATGTACGATTATTCTTTAGCATGTATTTAAATGATGGTCAACTTAATAAAAAAATTAAAGCCAATAAAATCCAAATAAGATACCCATGAATAAAGAATGAAATGCCATGGAACATAAAGACAGAATTTTTAAAACTCAATAGAAAAGAAGACAAAGGTGAGGAGATATTTCTGAGATCAGAACAAAAAGACAAAGAGAGGGAAAATAGGACAGAAAAGAGAAAATAATGAATCAATCCAGAACATCTAACATCAGACTTACACTTCCAAAAATCAACCCCAAGAAGTTTAGAGAAAGAAAATGATCAAAGACATAATACTTAGGTCTCCAGATTGAAAGAATTTAATAAATATCCCAAGCAATAAACAAACAAAAAAAGACACAAACCATTCTTGTGAAATTTCAGAACATCGGGGGTTAGGGAAGATTCTAAAAGCTTTCCAGAAGGAAAACAAAAATAAAAAACAGGTAAGAATCATATCTGATTTCTCAAAAGCAGCAGAAGTTAGAACATAAGAAAGCAATGTCTACAAAATTCTGAGGGAAAATAATCTCTGGCCAAGGACTCTATGCCAGCCAAACTGTGAATCAAGTGGAGAGGTCAGATAAAGGCATTTCCACACAATGTATTATCTTTTAAAGAATGTATTCTTTCCTAGAAAAATTCAGGACGATGTGTTGCCGCCAAACAACTGAGAAAACCAAGAAATAAAAAGACATGGGTTCTAGGAGCAGGGATTCCAGCACAGAAAGGAGGCAAAAAAGAATCCCAGGATCGCATCTGAGATGACAAAGTGGCCAGCAAAGAGGGACAGCAACCAGTCTACCCAGAGTGGTCAGACGGAAGGCTCCAGGGGAGATGGCTACCAGAGAGAAAAGGAACATCTGATGATTTTGTGTGTTTAAATGGAACAAAAAGCTTTACAGCTCAGTGGCATATATGGAAGTGAGTTATTGATATATTGTAAACTAAGCAAATGAAAAAGCAAGTCAATTAACAATGCCACGAATAAAAGATGCAAAGAGAAGACATGAAATTTGAGAACACTACATGACTCAGCTGTGAGTGATACTGACAAAGTCATGATGAACAAAAGTAGTGGGACAGCTATACTCAGAGCAGAAGAGATATTAGGGAGGTGGGTAAAAAGAGTAACTTAGGACAGTAAAATTGTCTTTTTTTAAATGCAGGTATTTAGTTAAATGGCAACAAGGAAAAGAGCCAAGAGTTGAAAGCGGTTCCCTGCAAGGATGAACAGGCATGAAGCAAGGGGACTGTTGTTTTAGCTTAAGCTAAATGAATAAAGACTAAAACTGAACTAACAGTGGCTTATCACATAAGGACATTTATTGTTTACCTAAAAATAACTTGCACAAGAAATGGTCCAAAGAATCATTTGGAAGCTCAAGGATATCACTGAGTGCTCATTTCTTTCCAATCTATACTTCCACCATCCTCAGTGTGTTGTTTTTCATCTTTGTTTACGCAAGGTCACAATATGGCTGCCACAGCTCCAAACATCTAGTTTTCACAGACAGGACATGGAGAACAGAACAGTCAATGACTGAAAGAGAGAGAAAGAGAGAGAGTTGTTGTCATGTAACTCTCTCCACTCATTAGTGATCAGTTAGAATTAACTTGGTAATGAAAAACAGAGTGGCCAGAACAAGGCAGAACATTGTTCCACGTAAGAGTCTGACAGTCGGGTGGCCAGGGCTGCTTTGGAGGTTCTGTTCATCTCCTCAAAGGACAAGGCTCCTTCTCTCTTGTGGCTCCTCTAGACACAGCCTCAATTCCAAAAGGTCACCTCATGGCTCCAGCTGTTACTCCAGTCCCACCCGTCATGTCAACATTCCAGCCAGCAGGAAGGAGTAAGTATGAATAAAAGTTTGTCACAGGAGACTTTTCTTTTAGGGAGATTTCCTGAAAGCTGCCACAAAACACTCCTGCTACAGACTTTGGGCCAGAATTTAGTCACAAAGCCGTAAGAGAGGCTGGAAAATGTAGTGTTTATTCCTGACAGCCACATGCATGGCAATTAACTAATTAATTAATATTAAAAAATAAAAAATTAGAGGTTCTAAAAAGGGAAGAACAAATGGACAATACCTGGTTGTCTCTATCACAATTAGCAAGGGAAACTCCTGGGGTGCCTAGGTGGCTCAGTTGTTTGAGCTCCAACTTTGGCTCAGGTTATGATCTCTTGGCTTGTGGGTTTGAGCTCTACATCAGGCTCTGTGCTGACAGTTCAGAGCCTGGAGCCTGCATCAGATTCTGTGTCTCCCTCTATCTCTGCCCCTCCCCTGCTCATGCTCTGTCTCTCTCTGTGTCTCAAAAATAAAACGTTAAAAAGAAAAGAATGACAAGGAAAATCTTTCCTGGGAGATCTGCAGCAAAGTCCTCCTTACATGCCAATGGCCAGAACTGGGTCACATGGGCACCCTAAGCTGAAAGGGGCCTAGTAAAGGGAAGGTCTAGATTTTTATCCTGAATGGTGGGAAGTGAACAAAGGAGAAATGGGTTGAGAATGGCTGTGAATAGCCAACCAAGAGAGTCTGCCTCATAAATCTTGTAATATAATTTGACCTTACAAAAGCTACATACACATATAACTTTTTTCTAATGTATATGAATAATACATTTATGTTTCTATGAGAAAATTATAGGAAAACTTCTCAGAAACAGCTGCTACACCTCCCTCCATCTTCTTAGTGAAGAAATACAAAGAAAGAAAAACTTATAAGGTCAAAACACATACACATAAATAATAGCAAAGCCTACTCAAATGGTCTCTGTATTTCATGCTTTGCCAGATTGATTTTGTCATTCATTCAACAAACAATTGATGAACACTTGCTATGAACAAAGGACCATGGACCTGACTAAGACCCAGTCCATGTCTTCACAAGGTCACAGCTTAGAAGGAGAGAGAGGGATGGAGGCCATTTTTTACAATACAACATAATAAACATTGTGATGGGAGAATGCACTAGAGGATCCCTCAGCAACCCAGAGCAGGGCTGTCGTAGTCAGCTGGCAGACACGGAAGGCTTCCCTAAGGAGGTGATTTACGAGATGTGGTTTGAAAGACAGGCAGAAATTTGCCAGGTGATGAAAGAGGCATGGAAAATAATCTAGGCCACAGAGGAGTCAGTACTACAGCTTGGAAAAATAAGCCACACTGGTATCTTGTCTATCACAGATATAAAAGGCTGGCACCGAATAAACATTTGGTGGATTGAATCATGATGAGTAGAAACTCTCTTAATCTACCTGAATTCACCCATGTTCTAAATCAGAGGTTGGCAAATAACCACCTTCAGGCTAAATCCCACCCACTGCCCTGTTTTGGTAAATAAAGTTTTATTGAAACATTACCACACCCATTCATTTACACATTGTCTATGGCTGCTTTTGTGCTACAATGGCAGAGTTGAGTAGTTGGAGATAGAAACTATATAGTCTGCAAAGCCAAAAACATTTACTCTGTGGCCCGTTACAGAAAAAAATATGCTAACCCCTGTTCTAGAATAACTGACACCCTCTATGCCCTTTAAAACATACAGCATTCTGAGCTCAAAGATAGTAAACAGTAAGTAATACACTCTTTCCTTCCACCAATTGAGTTCTATATTTTTCAAGAGTAAATTGTTCCCAAATGTGGTTGGCCCTTTATTATTTTAACATATTTAACATGTGACATTTGAATGTGACATTTATATGGGTTTTTTTTAATGTTTATTTATTTTTGAGAGAGAGAGAGACAGAATGCAAGCAGGGAAAGGCAAGAGAGAAGGGAATCCAAAGTAGGCTCCAGGCTCTAAACTGTCAGCACAGACCCTGATGCGGGGCTCAAACTCAAGAACTATGAGATCATGACCTGAGCTGAAGTCAGACACTCAATGGACTGAGCTACCCAGGCAACCCAACATTTATATGTTAATGTAAATACCTAACTCAACAAAATATTGTGTATACTGATAACATATGAGTGTGAAAAAGAAGAGTTGTTTCTATAAGAACTAAATTGGAATCTTTGAAAAATGCTAATAAAAACTTACAGAGTTAGATGTGAGTGATACAATTGCAAAAGATTAGAAAGGAAATGTAAAAATTTAAGATTCTACTTTGCAAGTGAATACAACTTTCACTCCACTTACAAAAAAAAAACAACTAAAATTAGTTATCAGAGATGATGCATTGCAGGGAATGGTTTGTTCAGGAAAGACAACACAGAATTCTGATCAGCAAGATGTCCTCCAAGGGAAGTCTTGGCCCTATGCCAACAAACCAGAGTTTGTTTGGTAAAAACAAAAGTTACAAACTTTCACCTGAAAGTTATGGTTAAAATAAAAATAATTACTTCCAGTAAATGAGTGAGTGAGTAGGTAGATAAATATTAATGTATATTTATTTGCATCTCTTTTTTTAATAATTCCCTAATTTAACTAGCTTTTTACTGTCAGGGGAGGAAAGACAAAGTAACTTCAAGGTTCATTTGGGCTAAGACATAAGATGACAACTTCCTACATATAATGAGGCCAACTCAGCTCTGCTAAACTCACCCCTCCCCCAAACACAGACGTGGTGGCCCAGCTTATGGGCACCCACTTCAAAGCCCAGTACCAGTCCTCAGGAAGGTTAGACAGTGAGGACTCAGACCTCATACCCCTAACTCTGGATCAGAAAGGAAGGACGAGCCCAGCCCAGCCCTGGTAAGAGCAAAGATTAATTAAAAAGTAGCCTGAAAATGCCAAATTCATTAAATCCCCAAATTGTGACATGTAAGCTCTGACAAGCCATTTTTAGGACAAATATGAATGAAATTAGACAATCTCTCCCACTTCCCTTAACAAACTACAAAAATTCAGAGTTCAGAAAACTATTCATTTGATGGTTCTCTTTACTCATCACCTCACAGAACCCTGGATCTACCTTCATTCTGAAACTTCAAATAAATCTCTCCTTCCTCGGGATCCTAAAAATAATGGTGTTCCTTGTGGTACATTAGCTCTTTATAACAGATAACCAACTACATTTAATTAGTTTAAAACAGCTGGTTAGTTATTTCCTTCAAAACCTTGATTAAACTTCATTTCTTTCAGAAGATGAAGCTATTTGGATTTTTCCTAACCAATGAGCCCTTTATCCCCAAAGACCATCCCTTTCAGGAAAAGAAAAGGGCTTCCTTTCCTTCTACCAGAGTGGGTACCCCAGGCATTCCAGCCCCACAGGAAGCCCCCTGAAGAAGGGCTGTGTTCTTGAAGATCACCGGAGGCTCTGCCACCCATGACAGAGCTATGTAGGCAGGAGATACCCCAAAGAGACACACCAAAAATGAGGAGTGAAACAATGACAAAAACGCCAGGACCCAAATTCCATATACACCTGCTCTCCCACCAAGTCTGTTCCTAAATATAGCATTCTCCTCCACCCTTTAGAGCCCCTACCCATTTCTGTCTACCCCACCTCTATCCCCACAGTTTCAGGAGCAGCTCAGTTCTGTCTTCTTCAATATCTTCCCCAACATTAAGATGGACCCACTGACATTCTGCCTTGCCCCATCGCTACGTCTACCAACAGAATTTGGTAGAAAGAGCATGTGTTGTGAACACTGGCTTAAATGCAGTCTGTTTTCTGTTCTGTCTCTTCGTGTTGCTCCAACTTAACCATGTCACATCCATGAGCAAGACCACGCTCTCTTCTTCCTTTATCCCTTCCACAGTGTTCACCAAAATATGTTTTCTTTTCCTTCTCGCCTACCATCAGTGTTTTTATGGTACCTAGGGACCAACAAGCTGAAGCCCAACTTAGGTGAACTCCTTAAACATAGGAGCCACATGAATATAAAGCTTCCCAAATGTTTTCCACTAAAAGTCCTTGAATGAACAATCTTGGAATTGCACATTTTATGCCATAGCAGAATTAGGTTTGGTTATGTGTAGACAGAATAAAATGGCATTCTCAAACGCAGGTGTGGTAGGCAGTCTCAAAGATGGCTCCTAGTGATCCCACTTCACTATTCATGCCTCTCGAATTCTCTCCCCTTCTGACAGAATTTGACAAAGCCATGGCAGGTCACCTCTGAGGTTAGGTTATGAAAAGAGTATGCTTCTGTCAGAGTCTCTCTTTGTTTCTATCCCCTCCCCCACCTGTCTTATCCTTAATTTTCCCCTCTCTCTCTTTCATTCACTCATTCTCTCTCTCTCTCTCTCTCTCCCTTTGCTTTGAGGGAATCAGTTGTTATGTTACTAGTAGCAGCCCTACGGAAGGGTGCACGGAGCAAAGAAATGATGTCTCCAGCCAAAACCCAGAGAAGACCTGACTCCTGCCAACAGCCATGTGAATGCACTCGGAAGCAGACCCTTTCCCTGTTGAGCCCCGAGAGGACTCTGACCCCAGCTCACACCTTGACTGCAGCCTTGAGCAAGACTCTGAGCCAAGAGCACCCAGCTAAGCATTAAGTTTTGTGTTTTAAGATGTTATATTTGGAGGGTATTTTTGTTACACAGCAATAGATAACCAATACACCAATTTTTCCATAAAAATCAGAATTTTTCTCTTGAAACAAATTAAATCTAATGTAGACCTCCTCTCCATGCCAGATGAACAGAAAATTACCTTTTTCAGTCCTATAACTATATATTTACATCTATTCCTCTAGGGTGTTGTCTAAGTCACAAGGTATTCAATACAGAATATTTGGGGAAGGGCCTCTGGTTCATGGTTGTACCAGTCAGCCCCAAAGGGCTCACTGCCCAACTGTGCATGGCCCTTGGAGTAAGGGGGTAAGAAACCTCCATAGCTTTACTGCCAAGCCTCAACTTGGCCTCTGGGGGTTTCTGCTGAGGCTAGAGCCCAATACCCAGCACCCAAAACCCAGCCTGCCTTCTGCAGTCCTGTCAGCTCCCAAACGGGCCCCTCCCAGGCCTCCATCCCTTCCCAGGCTTCTGGGAATCTCCCTTCTCTTGCCACTTCCACTCTATTCTCCATAGCCCACCACCGCCACATGTACACACATATACTCTTAGAATAATTCCAGAGTTCAGGGATTTTTTAAAAGCCTGAATAATAGATTATCTTCAAGCTGCTACTGTAACAGGGGAACACAATGGCCATGTCTGAATTCAGAAAAATATACAAATAGTTCTCATTCCTTCTGATGCTTCAACTGCCTGAAAAACAAAATACAAATTAGGGTTTCAATAAATAATTCCAATACCATTATTTTCCCCCAAATATGCAAGAACATATTTATGCACCAAGAAGAACTGTCATGCTTACCCTAGCAGGACTCTGAATACCTCCTGGTGAACTAGAACACACCAACACCCACTGCTCCCCTCGCCATACACTATAAGAAGCTCCATAATGGGGAAACATGAGGCTTCAAAGTAGGAACCCACCTCTTCTAACTCTCCTCTCACTCAGTTATAGAACAGCCCAAGCAACCAACCATGAGACAGGTATCATGAAGGCATAACTGAAATAAGCTGCTACTTCTGTATGTGATTAAAGTCGAACAGGGAGGTCTTTCTTGACCCAAAATATCTTCTCAGGGCTCTGTAACAATGACTGAAGTCCACCCTGAGAGCCTGGCTCATTTGGGTTGAAAGCACTGTAACTCCAAAGTTGAATTACCCACTGAGCTGTTTTTAGCCAGGGGCACCTTCCGACAATTTAGCTTATCAGTTCTTTTCTAATAGGCAGCTTACTGAAAAAAAAAAAAAAAAGTGGGTTCATATGTGAGTGGAGAAGAGGAAGTAAGAGATTTCTAACAGCAGCGGTGTAGGCATCTTGAATGTAAAACTCAAGGCAGGCAAGGGAGAAAGATGAATAGAAAAAAAGCCTCTCTCTACTATAAATGACTATTGGGGTTCTAACAATATGTTCTCTTATGGTTAGTTTCTGTGAAGACCAGCGCGATGAAGGCCACCCCTGGAACTAGGAACTAGCTATCGTCTCATACAGGGTCACTGTTAGTGTCCAGTACTAGAGGTAAAGGCTAATCTTCAAAGAAGGAAAAATAAGAGCTAAAATAGTGAGACATCAGGGTCTTGATGCCTGGAAGGGCATCTCTGGGTAATACATATATTGATGGTTTCCTCCCTGTGAAGGGACACCAAGAGCTGGGAATGAAAGATGCCAGCCTGGGTCTTTTCCCAAGGGACTCCAAGATGGAGGAATGGGATAGGAACAGGCTGAGCTCAAAAGAAGTGCATTATCTAGGTTCATACTGCAATGGTAGTTCTTGGACCTTTGGTGTGTGGTAGAGATCAAGCCAGTTGAGCAACTTCCTAGAGTGCCCCTCTAGAAGGAGTTAAAACACCACTGGAAATGCAGCAAAGGGGAGCCTGCATTTTCTGAAGTTCCTCTCAAGAAGGAAGCATATTGACTGATAAATTGTTTGGGCAAAAAGGATAGGAAGAGATTGCTATCAGTCAGATCTTCCAAGGATGATGAAACCACTTAATTATCAAACTTCTGATCTGTTGAATGAAAACCTGGGTTAGTGGTTAAATTACTCAGGGATCATCAAAAAAAAGGCTAAATTCTATTATCAGAAGTCTTTCTGCTTCCCAAACACAACACTTGAAAAGGATATCAGATGGAAAGAATGCTGTGCTACTATCATGCCTGTAGGGTTAGGTGACTCCATTCTGCTCATGATAAGATCTACTTGATGTCTAGTCTGGACTTGCCTCTACTACTGAGAAGCCAGGAAATGGACACTTGTATCTCATTTGAGTCAGAGTGCTAACTGGAAGCAATACTCATGAGGCCAGTTGTGTTGGTCTCATTCAAAGAAACTCGGGGTGC
Organism: Crocuta crocuta; assembly: GCF_008692635.1. NCBI lineage: Eukaryota > Metazoa > Chordata > Mammalia > Carnivora > Hyaenidae > Crocuta > Crocuta crocuta. The sequence goes on along the minus strand of NW_027551558.1, from coordinate 14,634,120 downwards.
CTGGGTGGCTCAGTCGGTTGAACATCTGACTTCGGCTCAGGTCATGATCTCACAGTTTATAGGTTTGAGACCCGCATCAGGCTCTGTGCTGACGGCTCAGAGCCTGGAGCCTGCTTTGGATTCTGTGTCCCCTTCTCTCTCTGTCCCTCACCTACTTGTGCTCTGTCTCTCTCTGTCTCTCAAAAATAAATAAATAAGTGTTAAAAAAAAAATCTCAAAGGAAAATGAATCTAAGAAGAACAAGCCAACCCTCTTTGCCCCTTTGTTTCTCCCTCCCCCAGGAGATTCTCCTCTACTCGGGGCCAACCTCAGAAGAGCTGGAGTTTGTGTGTTTGCTACTAAGTGGAAGGAATTATTTGCTTCCAGGGAAGCACTGGTCATCGATGATGAGAGAGGTCACAAGAGGAGATAAGAGAACTCTAAAGATAGATAAAGATCATCTTATTCCCTAGCCAGATACTGGCTAGGAAGTCCTGTCATAACAAGCACTCTTAAAAATAATAAGAGACAGGTGTGCCTGGTGACTCAGTCAGTTAAGCGTCCAACTCTTAATTTTGGCTCTGGTAATTATGTCACGGTTTGTGAGATTAAGCCTGCATGGAGCTCCATGCTGACAATGCTCCCTTCTCTCTCTCTGCCTCTCTCTCATTCTCTCCCCCACCACCTCTACTTGCGCTTGTTTGCACATGAGCTCTCTCTCTCAAAATAAATAAATAGACATTTAAAAAATAAGAATAAAGGACTAATATCCCAACTCTTCTGCTCACCTCTTAACAGGTGAGGTTATCTATGTAGTGGAAAGAGAATGAGGAGGAAAACTGAGGACTGGCTCAAGGTGTGTTTTTGCTTCACCAATCGCATTATGCTTCCTTCATGGGCCTCACCATCAAAAGGCACCAGATCTGAGATTCCTGAATTGCCCCTCTCCTGTCCTCAAAGCAGACAGTCTCCAAATAAAATACCCAGGACACAACAGCATATTGAGGCTTCTGAAGTAGCCTGAGCCTATGCACATTATTTCATTCTTTGGTGGCCTTCTCTCCTATTTCTAACGTCATCTCTAGGCTAAAACTTACAATACGGTTAGAGTGTAAAGGGTCTTTAAAGAACATCCAACTCACTATCCTCTTTTCATCCATAAAGTCGGGTCTAGAGAGAAGAAATAATTTGCTTAGGATTCCACAGTTGTTTGCAGCAAAACAGACTTTTCAGTGTATTCACACAAAAGGAGCTGCTGCCTCAAAATCTGGTTGCCATCTGTCCTAGCTTGATTTCACTCAGTCTTAATTTAGTTAGCTGTGGCCCCAGCCACCTTCTCTGAAGAACTTACTCAAAATCATACTCCCTAGGACCACCGCAAAATTCAGCTACTGCAAACCAAGGTGATTTGTCAACCACTTACTAACTTCCTAAATTTAAGACTCCTGAGGCATTTTCATTGGACATCCTCTTATACAAACAGCAAATGTAGCTCCTCCTTTGAAAGTTCAGCTCAAAGACGAATAACAGCCCTCCTCCTACAGCCTGAGGTCATCACTGAAACGGGGCATCAAAATGACTGGATTAGATGTCACCTTGGGTGGGAGATTTCTTATGGAGCAAGTTCTCAGGCCCTTGAGTATATAACTTGACCTCAACTGAGGAATGAAATTCCACTCTCCAGCTTGATCTCTAGGTTTAAGACTTGTCCCCGTGAAAAAGCAAATATCCCTGTCAATAGTTCTACCAGGACAGAGCAACAACAAATGAAGAATCAGAGTGCTTGGATGGTGAGACAGGAAGGAAGAGCAAAGAGCTAAGAAGCCTGTCTCAAGGAAGGTGAGGACAAGAACAGAAGGGAAGAGCTCCTCCAGAAGCTGACAGGACAGAGACAAGGCAGGCAACCCCACAAAAGAGGTTTGCCCTACTCATCCCTCGCCACCTTCACTTCTCTTTTAATGATCAGTTTGCCCTTTCTCCTTGGGTATTCACAGTTCCCTTAAAAAGGCCGATCCTATCATGCCCATGGCATCTCCACTTGCAAAAAAGAAGCCAATTAGCACCACTGCGAGAAGAGACGTGGAGTTATTTCACAATCACCCCACTTTCACCCACTGACAGACTCCCATGTCTCTGACCCTAAATACATAGAGGATGTGGGCTACTTCCGTCTCCTAGAAAAATAAGGACACGCTTTCTAAAATTGTAGGCTTTAAGAAACAGCAGAGAAAACACAAGAAAAATACCTTCCTGTCTTCCCCCAACTTTATTTTAGAAGAAATAGGGTGCAAAGAAACCTTTTTGTCAGTTACCTGGGCTTCATGGTTTGACATAAATATTTTTGTTTTCTTTTCTCCTTCCTGTTACCCTATTATTTTCCATTTCTTGATAGACTACTATAATGACTGAAACAAATTACATAGTCTGAGGATACAGTCCTCACAAGACTGCTCTCACTTCAGACTCTAGTCACCAGTTTGGAGGTCCCCAAGGCCACCTTCACTTCACACCAGCTGGCTACAAATTCAAGGGATTCCCACAACCATTCTGAAGTTTGATAATTTGCTAGCATGACTCACAGAATTCAGGAAAGTGCTGTACTTATGACTGCAGTTTTATTAGAGCAAAAAGATACAAATTAGAACCCACTAAAGGAAGGAAAGCAGAGAATGAGCTCTGGCAAAGTTCCTGTTATCCTCAGAGCTGACACTGGTGTGTGGCCATTCACAGAGAATATTGCTAACCAGGGACGTTCACCCAAGTTTCTGTGTCCATAGTTGTTTATTATTATTATTTATTACTATTATTATTATTAAGTTTTCATTATATAGGCATGTTTGATTAAATCATTGTCTTCTTGACTGAATTCAATTTCCAGCCCCACTCCCCTCCCTCGAGGTCAGGCTGACCTTACCTGCCTCAAAGCCCCAACCCTAATCACATGTTTGGTCTTTCTGGTGTGGCCAGAAGCCTCTATGCTGAGTCATCTTTTTAGCACAAACTATTAGGGGCCCGACATGAATAGCAGACTCCCCTATCATTCTGGAAATTCCAAGGATTTAGAGGTCATCTCCCAGGAGTAAGGACAGAGGCTAGGTCTCTCTTTGGGTCAATTTAATTCTTCACTGCATAATTACCCTTCACCCCAAAATGGGTCTGGAATGCATTAAAAAGGTACAAGTCACTGATAGCAAATGGAAAGCACAACTGCATAACACAGTTTAGGATTGTGATGTCAAACATCCACTGGAAAAGTAGATGGCTCCAGTGCTTAAGTAGGGCTCTGGGAGGGGAAAGTGACCTGCTTTGACTCACTGTATATTTGGCTTTTCAAAAAGAAAGTCTTCAGCACTGACCTCCCAGATTAGTTGGGAAGGATGCGGGTAGTAAAGGAAAAAAAAAACACGTGTTGTTACCTTGAAACCAAATGGTCTTAACTAAAAACTGATAAATGTCTCCTGAAATATTCAAGGATTTTCTCCTTTTTTTCTGGCAAAAAAAAATTAGTAAAATATGAAAAATCAAATTATGTGTCCCTCGCATCAACAATAAGGAGAGATTCCAGATGTGTGCTGCCAGGTCTTGGAAACTACAGGTTTATAGCTTTGCCCTGTGCCTGAGCCACCCATCACAGCCTCTTCTCCCCAGCCCCTTCCCTGTATGATGATCCCACAGAAGGATGTGAAAATTCCTGTCATGACAGATAGCCAAATTAGACTCTTGTGAGGAACTGAGCAGCACTGAGGAGTGCTGCTTCAGTGATTTCGAGAGCATATTTTTACTGGATTTTTTTTTTAAAGGAAAGTAATGATTCCCCAACCCTGCCTTCCTAGACATATTTCCCTTCCTTAAGTTTTCCAAAATTCCAATTCAATTAATTTATAGGATGCTTCTAGCACTCTTTAAAAAAGAGCAGGGAATCACAGAGGAAAGAAGATATGGTCCCCACCCATAGGAATTTCCTAATACAGCTCAAGAAACAATACTAACACATATAAATCCTGTATCAAAAAAAGACAGATAACATAATGAGTAGTACCTTAAGAATTCCAGGTGCAAAAAAATTGATGTTCAACTGATTCTCTAGAAAGACTTTTCAAAGGATGTGAAATTTAAATTAAGCTTTGAGAAATAACAGGACTCTCAGGCTGTGGCATGTGGGGAGGAGAGGCATTCTAGAAAGATGAGCTAGTACAAGGGAGGGTGTAGACATAAGAAAGAGAAAAATTATTGACTATCTGGGATGGTTTCTGGGGTGTAGCCTGATAGAAAAGTATAAAGGATTGTCCCTGTCCCTGAGGACATTGAAGTCTATAGTTTTTTAAAAATATTCAGACTGAGATAGAGAAAAAGGACTTTTAACTAGTTTTCTTATTACTAAAATGCACCTGCAAATGCTTATGTGATAGAAAAACAATGAGCAAATATTTGAATAGGTATTTGAATAGGACTATATCTGGCCATTCTATTATGGAGGAAAATTATTTCTTAGAGAAAGTATATTCCTTAATTATGTGTTAGCTCAGAATATACTTTTCTGACCCCGAGTTCCTGCTGTGAAATACAATACTGGGTGAAATTCAAACACAAAACCAGGTATTCACAAGGCAAATGGCATTACAGGAAAAACAACTCACAAGGAGAATTTTAATGCAACAAATGTCCTTCAAAGTTCCTGTCACATTTCAAACAATTCAAACTAATTGTTTTGATATCACAAGTCAGAGATGGCCAGAGAATACACTGGATGGAAGAATTGGAATTCAAAGTAAAATAGAAGACTGTATGATAAGATCATAAGATTGTAGGATGGCCCCAATATAATCATATATATTTCAACAGAAATAAACCCAACTTTCAAGTGTAAGATGTAAAGGATATGGTATGATAACTAACAGCATAAATTAGGAGTCACAAATGTAATGTAGCTTCCCCTAAAAAAGCAAAAGAAACTTATGCTGTAGTAATAGCATGTGCCTAGAGCAGGTATGGGATTGTCTGATCCATTCTGCACAGGTAGCATTACCTAATGTCACCAAATACTTTAAATAGGGGTATAGAGATCCAGAGATGAGTACAAGAACAATCCATGAGAGTCAACCTGAAAAGTATCAGCCTAGGGAAAAGAGACTTAATGGTTGACTTCAAATAACTGAAGGGCTGTGCCAAGGAGAGGCATTAGATTGGTTTCTTACTGTGCAGTTCCCAAACTTTCCAAACCAAAAATCAGGACATATGACAAGAAGAAGAATATCCGTGCCACTTCCAAATATGAGAGGCATTCTAGGGCACGTGGTTTGAATATTAAAACTTGAAAACTTTCAAGACTTTGTGATGTTTATAAAAGCAGTACATATTTGAAATCAGATACTATGTTCTAGAAAATCTTGGGCTTATAGTTGCAGAATATAATTACAATGAATGAGTATAAATTCTAGGATGATAAATTCCAGCTCAGTATGAAGAAAAAAATTTTTAACCGAATGAGTTATCCAAAGACTAAATATTCTACCTCAGGAGGCAGAGATTTTTGCAATAAATATTTGTGGTAAACCTGTTGTGTAACAACACTACCCTGCATTTAAGTCATTCAAGGTCTAGAGCGGAAGCCAAGCAAGGGAATAGGCAACTATAATACTCAGGGTGAAAAACTGTTTAACAGAAGCCTGGGGAATGGAAGGTAGAGGGAGCCACACCTGAGTTTAATATCAAGTGTTAGTGACAGAATGAAGAATCAATTAGATTGTGATCACCCAGAAATCAGAGTTACACATGGAGCACAATGCAGGAAAGATAAGGCAATGGCCAGAACTAGGGAAAAAGTTGTGGGAATAAAGAATAGTCGATAGATTTAAGAATCATTAAGGAAGTAGAATAAATAGGACTTGGGTTGCTAGATAATCAAGAAGGGTATCATTGATAGCTGGGTTTCCTTGCAAGATGGTAGTACCATTCCCTAAGACAGAGAAAAACAATAAGCAGACTTACTGAAGATAAATTCAGTCCTGAACTGGTTGAATTTGAGAGTAGATATTAAAAACAACCACATGCAGATGTCAAGCAGGCAGCTGATTATGTGGTCTAGACTTCAAGAAAGGAATTAGAGTACTGCACATCCCTCTTTCTTGGCAAAAATGAGTGACTATTACTTTTTTATCAGTGGCAGATTGATTTCTCTCCAATCAGTCATCCCTATAAATGAGATTTATTGAAATACTCTATCAGAATACTTTAGGGGAGGCCAAGATGGCAGAGCAGTACAGAATTTTTCTGCTTCTCTTGTTCCTGAAATGCAGCTAGATCAGCACCAAACCATTTTGCACACCTAGAAAATTGATCTGAGGATTAACACAACAATCTGCATAACTTGAGTCACAGAACTTGGCAGTACACTGCACAGAGAAGTGAACGGGGGGAAAGAGAAGTCACAGAGGATAGGGAGCTGTTTTTGCTTATGGAGAGAGGATGGAGCCAGGGGGAAGAGTACAGGAAAAGCTCTCTCCCCCAAAAGCAGCTGGAAAGAAAGTGAAAAAGTGGAAACACCCATAAGGGACTGAATAAGAAAAGAAGAAAGGAGAGGGTTTAAATACCATTAAGACTCTATAAATGGGGGCGCACAGAGTCTGAGCACAGCTCAATACCTGGTGGAACCTGGTTCCTGGTGGAACCCTGGTAGGAGAGCAAATCCCAAGAGCAGACAGTGAGGTCCTCAGGGTCCTCGGGGGCGCACAGAGTCTGAGCACAGAGTCTGAGCACAGCTCAATACCTGGTGGAACCTGGTTCCTGGTGGAACCCTGGTAGGAGAGCAAATCCCAAGAGCAGACAGTGAGGTCCTCAGGGTCCTCGGGCCACACGGGGAAAGGCAGTTCACCTGCTGGGAGGACATTTGGTAGAAGTCATGTGGCCTCCTCACAGACAAAGGTCCCAGCAGACACTAAAGAAAAGCCACATTTGCTGGTGTTGAAACAAGGACATTAGGTGACAGTGAAGCCTGGTGCCAGACGTGTATTGTGATTTACCATAATCCCTGAAACACTGCTGCTACATGATCACGTGAACTATTTCTGGGGCAGGCTGGCACCCGGCCATAGTCTCTGGACTTCTGCAGCAGCAGAGTCACAGGAGTGCTCTGTGGGGACCAGCACCTGGTCATTGTTCAGCAAGACCCTCCCCCAGAGGTTTGGAGTGGGTCGAAGTCGCAGGGCCCTCAGAAGCGAAGGGTTTGGAAACACAGCCCAATCTGAGATAAAATTCAGGAGGAAGTGCCACCTGGCAGGTTGACAGCTTGGATGCAGACAGGGAGTGGAAGGAAGCCAAAGACAAAGGAAGGGTGCTTGATATCCAGTAGGCAAGAGTCTAGAGTTCTGATGCTAGAGAATGGGAAGCTGAATGATGCCATTTTCACCTCTCCCATGCATGGGCATAACACGCCTACACGTGCCACAATGATTCACTCCAATAAGCTAAGGAGCACCTTCTAGTGGAGAACAGAGCCATTACACCAAGCCTCACCCAACTGTGCCAACCAAGCTCTAGAGGACCACCACAAGGCTTTCTGCCCACTTAGTTTTTGGACTATAAAGTGCTTCATAGTTTGACTTCTAGGGGAAACTGGATGTAATTTAATTCATATTGCATTCTGTTTTCTGGCCCCTCTATTCAATTTTTTTTCTTTTTCTTTTCTTATTCTTTGAATACAGAAAGAGAAAAAAATTATTTTTATTTTCTGTTTTTATAAAAAAGATTTTTCCTTAATGTTTTCTACTGTATTTATTATTTTTGTAATTTTTATTCTATTTTATTTTCTTTATTTTATTCTATTTTATTATATTCATTTTTTANTAATTTAAATTTTTTATTTTATTATTTTTCTTCCTCCAAAATGATGAAATGAAGGAATTCACCCCCCAAAAAAGAACAGGAAGAAATGACAGCCAGGGAATTATCAACATAGATATAAGCAAGATATTTGAACCAGAATTTAGAATCACGTCTGGGGTTGAAAAAAAGCATAGAATTCATTTCTGCTAGATAAAATAAGTAAAATCTAGTCGGGATGAAATTAAAAATGCTATAATTGAGATGCAATCTCAAATGGTTACCACAGCAGCAAGGATGGATGAAGCAGAGCAGTGAATCAGTGATATAGAAGACATAGAGAAAATGAAGCGGGGGGCGGGGGCAGGGAAATTAAGGCAAATGAGCATGATATAAGAATTAGAGAATTCAGTGACTCATTAAAAAGGAATAACATCTGAGGGGCGCCTGGGTGGGGGCTCAGTTGGTTAAGCATCCGACTGTGGCTCAGGTAATTATCTCATGGTTTGTGGGTTCAAGCCACATGTAGGCTTCTGTGCTGATAGCTCAGAGCCTGCAGTCTGCTTCAGATTCTGTGTCTCCCTCTCTCTCTGCTCCTTCCCCCTCTCTCTCATGCATGTGCTCTCTCTCTCAAATAAATAAAAATTAACAATTATAATTAAAAAAAGGAACAACATCAAAATCAAAGGGATCCCACAAGATGACGAGAGAGAAAAAGGGATAGAAGGTTTATGTGAGCAAATCATAGCAGAAAACATTCCTAACCTAGGGAAAGACACAGACATCAAAATCCAGGAAGCACAGAGGACTCCATTAGATTCAACAAAATCCTACCATCAACAAGGCATATCATGCTCAAATTCACAAAATACACAGATAAGGAAAGAATTATAAAGCAGCAAGGGAAAAAAAGTCCTTAACCTACAAGGGAAGACAGATCAGGTTTGCAGCAGGCCTATCCATAGAAACTTGGAAGGCCAGAATGGAGTAGCAGGACATATTCAATGTGCTGAATCATAAAATATACAGCCAATAATTCTTTATCCAGAAAGACTGTCATTCAAAGTAAAAGGAGAGATAGAGTTTCTCAGACAAACAAAACCTAAAGGAGTTCATGACCACTAAACCAGCCCTGCCAGAAATTTTAAGGGGGACTCTCTGAGGGAAGAAAAGATGAAACAAAACAAAAAAGACCAAAAGCAACAAACACTAGAAAGGTTTAGAGAACATCACTAGAAACCCCAACTCTAAAACACAAGGGCAATACAACACAAGGGCAATAAATTCATATCTTTCAGTACTCACTCTAAATGTCAACGGACTAAGTGTTCCAATCAAAAGACATGGGTAACAGAATGAATAAGAAAACAAGATCCATCTATATACTGTTTAAAAGAGACCCATTTTAGACCTAATGACACCTTCAGATTGAAAGTAAGGGGATGGTTGGGGCACCTGGGTGGCACAGTCAGTTAAGTGTGTGACTTTAGCTCAGGTCATAATCTCCTGGTTCATGGGTTCAAGCCCCACATCTCTGTGCTGACACCTCAGAGCCTGGAGCCTACTTCGGATTCTGTGTCTCCCTCTCTCTCTAGTCTTCCCCTACTTATGTCCTATCTCTCTCTCAAAAAAAGATAAACATTAAAAAAAATTGGAGGACTTCAACACCCCACTTACAGCAATGGATAGATCATATAAATAGAAAATCAACAAGGAAATAGTGGCTTTGAATGATACACTGGCCTGGATGGACTTATTAGATATATTAGAACATTTTATCCTAAAGCAGTAGAATACACATTCTTCTCCAGTGAGCATGGAACATTCCCCAGAATAGATCACATACTAGGACACAAATCAGCCCTCAACAAGTACAAAAATATCAAGGTCACACCATGTATATTTTCAGGCCACAACATTATGAAACTAGAAATCAACCATAAGAAAAAATGTGGAAAGACAATAAATACTTAGAGACTAAAGAACATCCTACTAAAGAATTAATGGATTAGCCAAGAATTCAAAGAGGAAATTAAAGAGTATATGGAAACCAATGAAAATGATAACACCACAGCCCAAAACCTTTAGGACGCAGCAAAGGTGGCCCTAAGAGGGAAATACATAGCAATCTAGGCCTTCCTAAAGAAGGAAGAACAGTCTTAGATATACAACATAATCTTATACCTTAATGAGCTGGAAAAAGAACAGCAAATAAAACCCAAAACTAACAAAAGATGGGAAATAATAAAGATCAGAGCAGAAATCAATGCTATCAAAAAAAAAACCCCACAAACAAACAAACAGTAGAACAGATCAATGAAACCAGGAACTGGTTCGTTGAAAGAATTAACAAAACTGATAAACCCTAGCCAGTTTGATAAAAAAAAAAAAAAAGGAAACGAAAAGGACCCAAATAAATAAAATCAAGAATGAATAAGGAGAGATCACAACCAACAATGCAGAAATACAAACAATAATAAGAGAATATTATGAGCAATTATACACCAATAAAATGGGCAATCTGGAAGAAATGGACAAATTCCTACAAACATATAAACTACCAAAACTTATACAGGAAGAAACAGAAAATTTGAATAGACTCATAACAAGTAAAGAAATTAAACTAGTAATCATAGATCTCCCAAAAACCAAGAGTCCAGGGCCAGATAGCTCTCCAGGGGAAGTCTTTTTTTTTTTTTAATCTATTTTCTGAGCAGGAGAGAGGCAGGTAGAGAGAGAGAGCAAGAATCCCAAGCACGCTCCAAACTGTCAGTGCAAAGCCTGATGAGGGGCTTGAACTCATGAGCCACCAGATCATGACCTGAGCCACAATAAAAAGTCAGATGCTTAATAAACTGAGCCACCCAGATATCCCATACCAAACATTTAAAGAAGAGTCAGCACCTATTATTTTGAAGCTGTTCCAAAAAATAGAAATGGAAGGAAAGGAAGGAAAACTTCTAAACTCATTCTATGAGGCCAGCATTACCTTGATTCCAAAACCAGACAAAGACCCCACTAAAAAGGAGAACTTCAGACTGATTCTATAATGAACATGGATGCAAAATTCTCAACAAAATACTAGCCAACCAGATCCAACAAAAAGAATAATCCAATTAAAAGAATCATTCACCATGACCAATTGGGATTTACACGTAGGATGCAGGGTTAGTTCAAAATCCACAAACCAATCAATGCGATACATCAAATTAATAAAAGAAAGCACAAGAACCACATGATCCTCTCAAAAGATGCAGAGAAACCATTGGACAAAATACAGCATCCTTTCTTGATAAAAACCCTCAAGAAAGTGGGGATAGAAGGATCATACCTCAAGACCATAAAAGCTATATATGAAAGACTCATCACTAATATCATCCTCAATGGAGAAAAACTGAGAGCTTTTTCTAAGGTCAGTAACATGACAGGGATGTCCACTCTTACCACTGTTGTTCAACATAGTATTGTAAGACTTAGCCTCACCAATCAGACAACTCAAAGGAATAAAAGGCAACCAAATTGGCAAGGAGGAAATCAAACCTTAACTCTTCACAGATGACATGATACTCTGTATGGAAAACCCAAAAGATTCCACAAAAAAACTCCTAGAACTGATCCATGAATGCAACAAAGTCATAGGATATAAAATCAATGCACAGAAATCTGTTGCATTTCTATACACCAATAATGAAGCAACAGATAGAGACATCAAGGAATTGACCCCATTTACAATTGCACCAAAAATCATAAAATACCTAGGAATAAACCTAACCAAAGAGGTGAAAAATCTATACACTGAAAACTATAGTAAGCTTATGAAAGAAATTGAAGAACACACACACACACACACACACAAAATGGAAAAACATTCCATGCTCCTGGATTGGAAGAACAAATATTGTTAAAATGTTAATACATTCAAAGCACTCTACACATTCAATGCACTCCCTATCAAGATGACTCCAGCATTCTTCACAGAACTAGAATAAACAATCCTAAAATTTGTATGGAACCAGAAACGACCTTGAATAGCCAAAGCAATCCTGAAAAAAAAACCAAAGCTGGAGGTATCACAATCCCGGACTTCAAGCTGTATTACAAAGCTGTATTCATCAAGACAGTATGGTACTGGCACAAAAACAGACACTCAGATCAATGGAACAAAATAGAAAACCCAGAAATGGACCTGCAAATGCATGGCCAACTAATCTTTGACAAAGTGGGAAAGGATATCCAAAGGCATAGAGGCAGTCTCTTCACCAAATGATGTTGGGAGAATTGGCCAGCAACATGCAGAAAAATGGATATGGATCACTTTCTTACACCATATACAAAAATAAACTCAAAATGGATAAAATACCTAAATCTAAGACAGGAACCCATCAAAGTCCTAGAGGAAAAAACAGGCAAAAATCTCTTTGACCTTGGCCACAACAACTTCTTACTTAACACATCTCTGGAGGCAAGAAAAACAAAAGCAAAAATGAACTATTGGGACCTCATCAAGATAAAAAAAAAAAAAAAGATTCTGCACAGCTAAGGAAACAATCAACAAAACTCAAAGGCAAAAAGAAGAATGAGAGAAGATATTTGAAAATGACATATCAGATAAAGGGTTAATATCCAAAATTTATAAAGAATTTATCAAACTCAACACCCAAAAAACAAATAATCTAGTGAAGAAATGGGCAAAAGACATGAATAGACACTTCTCCAAAGAAGACACCCAGATGGCTAACAGACACATGAAAAAAATATTCAACATCCCTCATCATCAGGGAAATACAAATCAAAACCATAATGAGATACCACCTCACACCAGTCAGAATAGCTAACATTAACAATTCAGGCAACAACAGATGTTGGCGAGGATGCAGAGAAAGAGGAACCCTTTTGTACCACTGGTGGGAATGTAAACTGGTGCAGCCACTCTGGAAAACAGTGTGAAGGTTCCTTAAAAAATTAAAAATAGAACTACCCTACGATGAAGCAATTGCACTACTAGGTATTTATCTAAAGGATACATACAGGTGTGCTGTTTCGACGGGGCACACGCACCCTAATGCTTATAGAAGAACTAACAACATAGTCAAAGTATGGAAAGAGCCCAAATGTCCATTGACAGATGAATGGATAAAGAAGATGTGGTATGTATATACAATGGAGTATTACTCACCAATCAAAAAGAGTGAATCTTGCCATTTGCAACAACATGGATGGAACTAGAGGGTATTATGCTAAGCGAAATTAGTCAGAGAAAGACAAATATCATACGACTTCACTCATACATGGAATTTAAGATACAAAACAGATGAACATAAGGGAAAGGAAGCAAAAATAATATAAAACAGGGAGGGGGACAAAACATTAGAGACTTAAATATACAGAACAAACTGAGGGTGCTGTAGGGGTTGTGGGTGGGGGGATGGGCTAAATGGAAAGAGGCATTAATGAAGACACTTGGGATGAGCACTGGGTGTTATTCATAGGGGATGAATCACCAGATTCTATGCCTGAAATCATTAATGCACCACACTCTAACTAACTTGGATGTAAAATTTAAAAATAAATGGGGGCGCCTGGGTGTCTCAGTCAGTTAAGTGTCCGATTTCGGCTCAGGTCATGATCTCACGGTTTGTGAGTTCAAGCCCTGTGTCGGGCTCTGTGCTGGAAGCTCAGAGCCTGAAGCCTGCTTTGGATTCTGTGTCTCCCTCTCTGCCCTTCCTCTGCTCACACTCTGTCCATGTCTCTCTCAAAAGTAAATAAACATAAAACAAATTTTAGTGACTTGGGGGACCTGGGTGGGTCTGTTGGTTAAGCAACCAACTTCGGCTCAGGTCATGATCTCATGGTTCATAGGTTCGAGACCCGCGTCAACCTCTGTGCTGACTGCCAGCTCAGAGCCTGGAGCCTGTTTCAGATTCTGTATCTCCCTCTCTCTATGACCCTCCCCTGCTCACGCTGTCTCTCTCTCTCTCTCTATCAGAAATAAATAAAACACTTAAAAAAATAAATTTTAGTGACTAAATAAATAATAAAATGAATACTTCAATTTGTCATGAACCTTTAAATATAATCTCACAATTTTCCTCATTCCTGGAACATGTAATTTCTTAAATAAAATTCCTGGCATATATGTCATGCTTAACTCTGGAACTGTGTATAGCTACACTGACTAATAGAGTAGCCATTAAGTGTATAAGTCTATCGAGCACCTGAAATGTGATACAAATGTAAAATATACCATAGACTACAAAGACTTAGTACAAAATAAAGAACATATAGTACCTATTTAATAATTTTTATAGGTGGTAATGATAGTATTTTGGATATACTGGGTTAGAACATATTAAAATTAATTTCACATTCTTTAATGTGGCCAACAGAAAATCTTAAACTACATGTGTGGCTCACAATTATATTTCTATTGGACAGTGCTGATCTGTATAATGCAATTAAATAAGTAGATAAAGATTGTCTTAATATTTCATATGTACATTACCACAAGTTTTTTTGACAAAGATCATGCTGTAAGCTCCTTTGTACCCTCCAATACTTGCAAACTATTGCTGGCACATCTTTGATATTTAATAAATACTTCTAAAATGTTAAAAATTTAAAAAAGAAATATTCTATCATATAACTACCATCTGTTTCTGATAGCATCCTATTTAGAGCAAACTCCACTTCCTTAGATCCTCCCCCAAATTACCCAGCTGAAATACATATCCCATAATATATACTTTCTAACGCTTCCTTACAGGGGCAGTCAGTGGTTTCCCCAAGGTATGTGTTTACCTTTACTGCAACCTATTCAACTACAGGTGTGTTCCTGGTAGTCTAGGCTGGACAATAGTGACATTTCTATAAAGAGACATAAATTACATAGCTTTTCAACAAAACGCTTTGTGCCTCTGAGTAAATCTAAGGTCTGGAAATCTATACTGTGTTTCCTTTATGAAATGTTTCCTTTTATTTCAAAAAAGTGATAAAATATTATCATATAAATGGTTTAATTGTGCCATAATGCAAAACATGTCAAATGATTGGCAAAATGAATTTCTGAAATGAGTCTTCTTTACTCATGACACATATTGGTGAATTTGACCCATATATGTGACTGATTACTCTCCTTTCTGAATGAAAACTTTAAGTAATATTGTTCATCTGTTATATGCTTAGAAATTGACTTAGTGATTAATCTGAGAATCTTCATGAGGTACATGACATTGATAAGTAAAGTTAGTGAACACTGAAAAAGAAAAGAAAGGAACTACAAAGGAATGTTAAAGATGTCTTAGTTATGGTGGGTGGTTTAAACAACAAATACTTATTTCTCACAGTTCTGGATCTCCAAGACCAAAGTGCCTGCAGATTCAGTGTCTGATGAAAGCCTGCTTATTGGTTTGTGGACAGCCATAATCTTTTTATGTTCTCACATGGCTTTTCTTTGGTATGTGCATGTGGAGAGAGAGAGCTCTCTCTTGCATCTTCCTCTTTTTAAAAGGACATTAATCCCATCATGAGGGCCTACTTTTTGATCTAATATAACCCTAATTAGCTCCCTAAGGCCCAACCTCCAAATGTCATCATGTTAGAGATCCGGATTTCAACCCATGATTTGGGAGAGACATAAATATTCAGTCCATACCATAGCTTATAAAACATAAACAAACAGACAAATCAATGAAAACTGAGAGATTTAAGAAATCCAGCATCCCAAACTAGCAATAATGAATAGAGTAATAGAGAAAATACTGGAAGGGAAATTATCAAAGAAAAAAATAAAAGAATTTATAATATGCATTATAGAAGGAAAGGAGTTTCCACATTGAAAAGTATAATGACCCAATATAATGACAAAAAAGTTTCACACCAAGGACAAACTGTGAAACTTCAGAATCCAGAGGACAAAGAAAAGATCCCAGGAAGAACAAATGACATATGAAAAACTGAGAATAAGAATAGCATCAGACTTCTCAATAGCAATATTATCAACTAGAAGATAGCAAGATATGTCTTCAAAATAATCAAAGAAAATAATGCCCAATTTATAATTCTATACCCAGCCAAACTATGGATCAAGAGTAAAGGTAGAAATGTTTCCTTACATTCAAGGTCTCAAAAAGTATACCTCCTAAGCACATCTCTCAAAAAAAAAAAGAAAAGAAAAGAAAAAGAAGAAGAAAAAGAAAAAAACACTAGAGGATAAGTTCCTGAAAAACGAAAAGCTACTGTAAAACAAGAAAGAAGAAGATGTGGGAGCCATAGAACTGGGGACTCTGGGCAAGAGAGGTAAATAGAATCCCCAATATGATAGGAGACAGAGTAAGTCCTAAGGCAGGAGCTGAGAAGCCATTTTAGAGGACAACAAGTCCACATTAAAGCAAAAGTATAAAAGGCTTTGAGAGGGAGGTTTCCAGAAGAAAATAAAACTTCTAGATCTTTTTTCAGGTTTGTAGTGTAGAAGACTGGATTGAGAGTCACTCTACAGAGCTATTGAAAAATATAAGATGACTTAGCAAAAGATACAAGAAAGCTAAGGAAAATTAAGGAAACAAACAGAACTATAGGAAAACCA
This sequence comes from Crocuta crocuta, assembly GCF_008692635.1. Lineage (NCBI taxonomy): Eukaryota > Metazoa > Chordata > Mammalia > Carnivora > Hyaenidae > Crocuta > Crocuta crocuta. Next base: position 14,617,742 of record NW_027551558.1, on the reverse strand, counting down.
AAAGTTGAACAAGAAAGGAAAAGCACTCATAACATAGTGCCTGGCTGAAAAACTGAACAGTGTTACATAGTTTTCAATTAAGAAAATAATGAATATGGATGGTATCAAATTATGGTGAAATTACACTGGAAACATACAGGGAGATGAAATATATATGAGTGATGGATGATTATATCAGATACCCTCTCCTGTGTAGCCAACCACCCCAACACTTAGTGAGTTAAAATAACTGCAATTTTGTTTGCTTATGAGTCTATAGATTAACAATTTGGACCTGGCACAAATGAGCAGTTCTTCACTCCTATAACTGCTGTCATCTGGGAACCCAACTAGCATAGAATATCTAGGATGGCCTCACACTCTTGGTTGAGGACTGGTGCTGGCCGCCTGCTGCCAGAAGGCCTAGGGACCTCCATTGGGACACCTCATCTGTGTTTCATGTGGCCTATCACCCTCCAGGAGGTTAGATCAGGCTAGTTTGCCTGGGAACTTCAGGGCAATCTTCTGAGATGGTGAGAGCAAAGGTGCAAGGCTCCTTGAGGTCTAGGCCTATAAATCTCACAGCATCACTGGCAGCATGATTGTTGGTCAAAATAGTCATGTGGCCAGCCCAGACTCAGATGGTAGGGAAACAGACCCTACTTCTAGATAGAAGGAGCTACAAAGGCACAGTGTTAAGGGGTGTATCCTTCCACAGACTAGATGGTAAATACTGGTGATCTGTTTTAACTGCAAACTTGACTTCATTTTTTTGTAGCTGTTTTTCTAAAGGGCAGAGTATAAACTTCCCATCTTCTAGGATGGTTTAAAGTGCAAACTCTCTTGCTATCAGGAACAAAAAGCCAGTTTCAAATGATTTGGGCTTTGGGCTTCTGGGGTCTATTGTGAATGAATAGCAGGATGTCTAGTTTGGGGATCAAGGAGGTAAAACAAGAAAAGGAGAGGAGTATCTCTGAGAAAAATCAAAAGAGAGATATTTTCCCCAAACTTAAGGTCAAGAGTTAGTGAGTTTTGTTCCCTCCTCATCTAGTCAGCCCATTACCTCTGCCCCCGTCCATGATGGTACATAACCTCCAAGACAAGTGTGGCCCTCAATATTGTAGGGAGAAGTGGAGAGAAAGACCCCATCCTTGTGTTCAGATTCAAGAAAGGAAAACTCGACTTTCTGGAAACCTGGTCTGGGACACAGATGACACCTCTGTTACCCAGGTTGAAATACGGGGCAGTAATAAAATAATCTCAGTAAAATTTGATGTGTTTTGTAAAATGTGATGCTATCGATTTGGGAAAACAAAGGCAACTTTGGCGTCTATAAAACTGAACTTTTTTATTCTACTGAAATAACAGCTCTTTGTTTGCTATGAGATAGTTGGCAAAAAAAATTTCTTCAAACTGTGACCCTTCCTCAGAGACATGAATCATATCATTTTATAAATAAACAATAGTAAGAAAACAGCAGAAAAACACAGTAATTATTCTTATTTTTCAACCCCTTACACTCACAGCCGCATTCATCTATATTACTAACAGCAAGCAAATGTAATTGTGGATAGTGTGAGGCAGAAGAAATAACTATTTAGATGCCATTTTTCTAGCCTTTCTCTGTGGACACTGACCTACCCCTCAAATGACCTTATATCTCCTGGTTCCTCCTACCCAGAAGTCTCAGGGGCAGCCTTGGCTTCTGACCCGAGCAGGGTCTGACCCCAGAGCACTCTGAGGTCTTGGAAAACTGTGTGTTTCCATGACAACCAGCCACCATTACAGCGCCTGACTCTTTGGAAAGCATTTTATAGCTCCTTTCTGCAGAAATAGGAAAGAGAAAGGAAAGGAGAATAGAAAGAGAAGCAGGGGAGAGACAGTAGGGGAGAAGAAGAGAGGAGGGATATGGCACCTGCATGGCACTGGGGAGGAGGTGAAAACCCATTAAATAGGAACCAACCCACCAAACAGCCTAAGTATATAAATGTTATTCACAATCAGAAAGACTTTGGGGGACCTTTCTGTTATGATTATTTTCTTTTTCCTTCTTTATTTCTCTCTTTTTCACCCTGAATTTCCCAGCACCCTGGCTTTTCTCGGTATGTTTTATCTACACAAAAGTTTCCCTTGGAATTTCAATCAACCAGCACTCTCAAGTTTTCTCCCTTTCCTTTTTAACATTTAATATCTAAAAATGAGCAGGGGGTCAACCACAACTGGATGAAATCACTAATCATTACAGTGCTCAAATTGCAGCCCCCTGGTGTATGGAAAATTACTTTTTGCTGTGGCTGAACGTGTGAAGAGTGCATCTAGAGCATTCCTATGAAAAGGAAGTATATATATTCATACCACAATCTTGCCAGCAATTTTAGGAAACTGGAATGGGTCTTCAAAACTTTGCAAAACCAATACACACATACATGCCAGACATACCCCCCCACACACACACCATAAACACTACACATACACACATGCATGTGCTCACACACACACACACACACACACACACACAGAGTTTGTCCTCCAAGCAGTTTCCCCTCTACCCCTTAACAACACCCACTGTCCCTCCTTTTTGATTTATTGAAGATGACACAGCATTGCTCCAAAGTTCTTTACTTCTTCATTTCTACTTACAAGCAATTACTTCAAAAACTGTATAAAAATTGCAATAAAATATTGCTCAGTTCTTGAGAATCTGTTACATCTCTACTGAGGGAAGGTCAGATAATAGGAGAGTGGAAAACCATACTGGCTATCTCTTCAGAAAAATCTGTGCTAAACAGCATGAGGTGAGAAACAGGCACCTCAGTGTTGTAACAGTTAATATTCTTTTCACTTGTATCCCTTGAAATTTCCAAAGAAACAGTGAGATATTTCTCAACTGACTTATGTTTGGTTTTAACATAGAAATCTGAAGACATCTGATTTAATGATAAAAGCAAACACTTTAGGACCAAATTAACTGGTCAGGTTATGCTCTACCCCTCTGTGCCTCTCAAACAAAAGTGCTGAAAGAAATATAAGAGAGAGAGCCAGTCCCACGTGCCTGCACACAGCCCAACCGGGGAAATCGGAAATCAGTGAATCCCACAGGGACAGAATGCAGGGTAGGGGAGACGAGGATGAGAAAGAGGAGGAAGGCAAGTCCTTCCAGAGTCTGAGGACGGTGGAAATAAGAAGGGAGGGAGAGAAGGTGGGAAAGAGCCAGTAACCACAGAGGTGAGTGGAGAAAGAAAAAGAATGGGGTTTTTGAAAGGGAGGGAAAGGAGAGAGGAGAAAGGGAAGGAACAAAGGGTGAAAGTGCAAGGAAGCAAATATTAGTACATGGAAACAGAAAGAATCAGAGGAGAAATGATAGATGAAAATGGTAGATGACATCAAATCTCTGACACATCTACACATACCAGTATGACCCTGCTTTCATGGAAAATGATGGGTATAGGAGCCTTCCTTCTCTGGGTCCCTTTGAATAGTTGAGCCATGACCCCTGAGTGTGGCAGGACCTCACTGCATCTTAATGATTTCGGATTTTCCTTTCACCTCCTGTATGTGGTTATGGATCCTTTATCTGCTTTATCTGTAGAGCCTAACGAATCCCTGCTAAGTCTTTATAGCAGTTGTCCCTTCCACTTAAATCTTCTCCCAATCCTATTTACCAGAGTTTACAGTTCAGAGTGTCCTGTGCTAAATTGTTTGTGTTTTTACAACCATCACTAAATGCTGACTCTGGAAAGTGGTTGAGTTGCTAGAAGGAGAATCTTTGGGTAAGGAGTAAATGGAGCCTGATGGATAGGTAGTGCTCCCTTTCTTCTTCCACCTGCTCCATCCGCTGGCCTGGATGTAGAGATTCAGCATGCACTGAAGGGGCTTCCTAGGACCCACGTTTCCCTAAGTTTTGGAAGGTAGGGAGGTCAGGAAATGGACTGGCAGTCTGGAAGCCTGAATTTGTCCCAGCCATGCCATGTCTAAGCAGGCGAGCTTGAGCAAGTCATTTGAGTCCTGAGCTATGGTTTTCTCATCTGTGTATTGAGATCAGTCTACCTCCCTCTTCCATACAGAGTTGGGAAGGGATCCTAGTATAATTGGGGAATGATAAAAAGGTGGATCACCTTGCTGCTGAGGTGATCCTAAAATATTGAAGATAAAGAGGAACAGGTAAGCTAGGGCCAGGTAAGAGAGGCCTTGAATCTGTGCTTCTCAATTCCTCACCTGAAAATGAGGGGAAAAAGTGGGTAGAAATCATGCCAGCTCTTCTCTTCCTAAGCAGGCTGAGAGGCTCTTTAGCTCTTTGGATTTTTTCTAAGAATCTTAGAATCTTTCTAGCTCTTTGGATTTTCTAAGAAACCCAAGATTGTGTCCCTGCTCTAATCGTCCATACCCTTCTGGCAAACCCAGTCCTTCAATATGTTATCTCCTGAATTCTCTTAGTTCTGCATATGACCCTATCTCTGTTATGGCTAAGTAGCTCCAAGGAAATCTCTAACTCGCTGTGCTTCTCATCAGAAGATAATCTGAATCATTTTATCATGAAGTTCAGGATCCTTAGAGAATGATGTCCAACGCACCTCTGTCTAACAAGTTTGCTACAAAAACACAGACCTATTAAGACAAAACAGCAACATTTGTGAAGATTGCTTTGCTCGGTGAGCTGCCATCCCTGAGTCTCTTTCCTTCTGTCGTTGCCTTCAGAGATGGTAAAGTTCTCAACTCTTTAGGCATTCCACCAAATAATGAAATTTTCAGACAGGAAAGATAGCCTGATAATGTGAGTTGTAACACACTACTAAGATAATTCAAGTATCTTACCAGGTCTGTGTGTTTAGGTTCAAACCCACTAGGTTAAATTTCAGGAACACTAGACCCCTAGTATTTTGTTGCTCAATTTTTAAGTGCTAAAGTTTTAAAGTTAATAGTTTCTGGAATACAGGGGCCCACAAAAATTGATTGATTGAGCTAATTATGTAGAATAAAATGCAAATACCACAAAGAATAGTAACTCATTGAACATTCTTACTAGTCTTTAATGCCTTATTGTGAAAGCAATTTTTAAAGGGGAAAAATGGGAAGAAAATAAACAATAATTACGGAGTGTGTACTATATGTTTAGTGCTGTGCTAGGCTTGTTACACATATATTTATGTAGGACTAACATGTTTAATCCTCACAATTACCCAGATCATCAATACAATGCCTATTTTACATATGAAATGAAACTGAGAGAGTTTACATGACTTGTCTACAAAGTTGGTAGAAATGGGCAAAGGGTAGCCAGGAAACACTGAAAAGGGTGATGAGCTTGGGGCCCTATCTTACACCACTTACAAAAATAAAGACTTAAATATAAAACATGAAATTGTAAAATTCCTCAGGAAAAAAAAATAAAAGGTCCTTAGTTCATCATCAGCAATGATTTTTTGGCTATGACACCAAAAACACAAACAACAAAAGTAAAAATAAATAAATGGGACCACATCAAACTGAAAGCTTCTGTAGGGCAAGAGAAACAATCAACAAAGTGAAAAGGCAATCCACTGAATGGGAGAAAAAATTGCAAATCATGTATCTGAGAAGGGGTTAATATTCATAATATGTAAGGAATTCATATAACTTATAACAAATAATAACAATATGATTTAAAAATGGGCAAGGGGGGCACCTGGGTGGCTCAGTCGGTTAAGCGTCCAACTTCAGCTCAGGTCATGATCTCATGGTTCGTGGGTTCGAGGCTCCCATCACACTCTATGCTGACAGCTCAGTGCCTGTAGCCTGCTTCAGATTCTGTGTCTCCCTCTCTCTCTGCTCCTCCCCACTCGTGCTGTCTCTCTCTCTCTCTCAAAAATAAATAAAAACATTAAAAAAATTATTTTTAAAATGGGCAAGGAACTGAATAGACATTTTTCCAAAGAAGACATGCAAATGGCCAACATGTATACAAAAAGGTGCTCAACATCGCTAATCATTAGGAAATGCAAATGAAAGCCGGGAGTTATCTATCACCTCACCCCTGATTAAAAAAAGGGGGGGGGGCTATTTTTATTTATTTTTTTAAATGAAGAGGTTAGACAAGTTCTTCTTTTTTTTTTTAGTTTATTTATTTATTTTGAGGTGGTGGCAGAGAGAGAGGGAGAGTTCCAAGCATGCTCTGTGTTGTCAGTGCACACCCCATATAGGTGCTTGAACTCACAAACGGTGAGATCATGACCTGAGCCAAAATCAAGAGTTGGCCGCTTAGCTGACTGAGCCACCAAGGTGCCCCTAAAATGGCTATTTTTAAAAAGATACAAGAAACAAACACACTGATTCAAAAAGATAGTTACACTCCCTTGTTCATAGTAGTTTTAGAATAGCTAAGACATGGAAACAAAGTATCCATCAATAAATGAATGGATAAAGAAATTGTGATATATATGTACACACACACACACACACACACACATATATGCAAGGGAATATTATTCAGCCATAAAAAATGAGGAAATCCTACCATTTGCAACAGCATGGATGGACACTGAAGGTATTATGCTAAGTGAAGTAAGTCATACAGAGAAAGACAAATACTATCTGATCTCTCTAACATATAGAATCTAAGAAAACCTGAATTCACAGAAACAGAGTTGATTGGGGATTGCCAGGAGCTGAGGAAGGGATGCCGGAGTCACCTGAGCACCTTCCCAGGGAGAAAAAAAGAGGCAGTAGAAGTGAACAATTAAAGGTGTAAGAAACAGAGGACACTTGGCAGCTTTCTACAAGATCTGTCAGATAATTTAATAATACCTTATAACCCTTAAAATAGAATTGAACTTGCAATCATTTCATTTTCTACAAAACACATATTTCTAAAACCAAGGTATCCCAGCACTGAACAGTTTGATATCAGCTGGTGACAGAAAGGCAGCACGGCCGAAAATTCGGCAATATACTTCTGTCAAGAGTCTTATTGTCCTGCCAGGTACTTCTATTTAATGTATGAGTTAGTTCTGAGTGTTTCATCTCATGTAAAAGGGCAGGCCAGTAAGAAATGACTGATGGTGAGCTGACTCAGAGGAGTCTTCACTGAGACATTTCTATCGAGTCTTGTCAGAATTTTCAAAAGTCATGCGACTCTCAGAGAGAGAACAAAAGTTTAATGAAACAACTAATATCTGAGCAGGAAAAATGAAGTTTTTATTGAAGCATCAGGCTTGCAAATCTCCATTCCCCATTTTTATTTAGAGAGACAAAGACAAAATGTACACATGTTCCTGTTCAAATATGGCCAATATTTTTATTGCTTTAATCTTATTGTGGAACCACAGATTACTATCTTAAATATTTGGGGCTCCAACTTTCATTAATTTAAACCCAGTGTTTTCATTTGGACATTTACTTTTAATCAGTCTCTGCAATTGAGGCTGATTACCTTGAGTATTAGTAATAAGAATCAACTTGCTAATGACTCCTTTTCCCTCTTAAATTGCAGGATTAAGCACAGCCATTTAATCACCTTCATTAGCATTTTTTCCACTGGAGAAACTAAATCAAATGCAAATGCAAGAGCTCATTTTTTCACGCATATCCACACAAGCTTGTCAATAAATTTTTCTATTCTTTTCCTGGTCTTCCACTTTTATCTCCACGGTCGAAAGCCACTTACTGTGCTCTCCAAAATGCACTTGAAGCATCAAGTCATATAATCATCAGGGAGAGTGAAGGGCTGGAGCATTTATACCATCATAATCACCATTAATTACAGCAACAGCTGCTGTTGAACACTCATGAGCCCGGCACTGTTTACAAACTCCATATACATCTCAGATAAAATCTAAGAGGTAGGTACTCAAAGTTCCATTTGGCAGATAAGGAAGTTGAGACTTAGAGAAGTTGAGTAAGTAGCAAATGGCAGAGCTCTTGTCTCTCTGACTGCAAAGATGGTGCTCCTTGGGGCGCCTGGGTGGCTTAGTCGGTTAAGCGTCCGACTTTCGCTTAGGTCATGATCTCGCGGTTCGTGGGTTTGAGCCCCGCGTTGGGCTCTGTGCTGACTGCCAGCTCAGAGCCTGGAGCCTGTTTCAGTCTGTGACTCCCTCTCTCTCTGACCCTCCCCTGCTCACGCTCTCTCTCTCTCTCTCTCCTAGAAATTAAAAAAAAAAAAAAAAAAAAANCCCTCTCTCCCTCCCTCTCCCAGAAAAAAAAAAAAAAAAAAAAAAAAAGATGGTGCTCTTAATCACTGGACTGCCCCCACTCACTCACAAAACACTCACATTAAGTACAAGATCCCTAGCTGTACGCCCTTCAGAAAGGAAATGTCCCAGGCAAAGAGGCGCCTTGGACTAAATTAAGAAAGTGGATGTCATTCTAAATTCACCCATAGTCAGTTGGGCAGCAGGTGGGAATAAGGACCTGAGACATGATTCACATACCATACAAGTCATGCTTTTAAACTGTATAATTTGATGGGTTTTAGTATATCACAGAACAATATAATCATCACCACAATCTAATTTCAGAACATTTTCATCACCCCCGATCAAAGAAAGCCCTGTATACTTTAGCAGTCACTCCCCATTCCTCCTTCTCCTAACCCCCAGCAATTACTAACCTACTTTGTGTCTTTATGGATTTGCCTATTCTGCTCATTTCATATAAATAGAATAATTCAACAGAAGGCCTTCTGTGACTGTCTTCTCTCACTTTGCGCAGTGTTTCCAAGTTTTATCTGCTCTGTAGCATGATTCCATACCTCATTACTTTGTATTGCTACATAATATTTCATTATATGGATATACCACATTTTGTTTGTCCACTCAAGAGTTCATAGAAATTTGAGTTATTTCCACATTTTAGCTAGTATGAATAATGCTACTATGAACATGCATGTACAAGTTGGTGCCCAACTCTTCGGGCATTTGCATCTTTGTCCTGGCTCTGCTCTGGGCCAGATAAATGGACCTGCAATAACAGGTCTCAGGCTCCCCTAGCACTGCCTTCTTCACACTGTGCTTTTTCAAGGAGACAAGTTCACCCTCCTTGCTGGTCTCTCTTCCCTCAAGCTCTTTGAACTCTATCTAGTTCTCCACATACTTTGACACTAACTTTTACTTTTCTTGGCATTGATCTTCATGGTATTGATTCCATGCTCAAAAGCCTTGGCTAAGGCCTTGCCACTGAAGGTGTGGCATCCTCATCCTGTGCCCCCCTCCCCCCACCAGCTTCACTCACTCCCTTCTATATTTTGTCCTGGTATCTGCACCAGAAGCCCCTGACTCTTCACACCACTCATTTCTACCCTCATCCAGTCTCTGCCCACCAGGAGTCTCCAAGGACATCTCTCTACCATCTCATGCCCAGCTCTGCATTCATCTAGCAAACACTACTGAATTTCTGTGAAGTACCTAGATATTGAAGACCTCAGGAGATAAAGTGGAAAAGATCCCTGGTCTTGTGTAGTCCATATCCAGATCTGAGTGTAGCAGGGAAGGAGGGGGTTGGTTGGAGAGGGTGAATAGACATGTTAACAGACAATAAAGAAGCAATGTAGTTATGCAGTAATGACCTATTTGTCCAGTTCTACCCGTGACTCATCCAGCCTTTACAAAGATTTTTTTCTCACNTTTTTTTTTTTTTTTTTTTTTTTTTTGGCTCAGGATTTTTATAACTAATGCTTTGGGAACTTTTTTTTGCACAGATAATGCAAAAAAAAAAGATTAGTAAGCACCACTTGCCCCAAGCGGTGGCCGAGGCTGGAGTGTGGGAGGCACTCTCGGATTGCCCTAAACAGCTACATCTGCACCCTGTCAGGATTATCAACATTGCCATGACAATGACCCAAGGGTTCTTCCTTGGATAAACCCTGTAAACATTCAGCTGATTTCAGCCAGACCCAACTGCATGCCCTTGAAGTTTGCATGTTGTAAAAAGAAGGGGGCAGGGGGACCTGAAGCAAGAGAGAAGAGGCCAGTGGAGGCTGCTCAGCCTTGGAATAATATTCAGCTTAAACATGCAGGAAACTCACGGCTTACCTCCCTTTAAAAATGTTGAGGTAGAACTGCAGGAAGTTCAGAGCACACTGCAAGTGTCTTGAGGTCTCATAACTTTTCCTCACTAATGACCATAGGAGGATATATTTGTGTAGAAGAAATGAATGCATAGACTTTAATTCCCTAAGAGTTCTTATTTGGACTGCTTGGCCTTTGCTAGATTGTGATGTCATTTGGTTTTCAGAGTCCTGGCTTCTACTTTCTCAACCCTCCCCTTCCCACCTTGATCTCTCATTCAAATTGAAGATCAATTTCCCTCATCATACAGATGGACCCACCGAGGCCCAGAAAATACATACTCATCGGTTAGATATTGTAGATGAAATGTCTTTGTCCGAAGATTGCAATAGATGACCTCTAATTCTGTCCCAACACAAAGGCTCTATCTACACCTTTGTGTTGTCACAAAGGAAACCAGCTATTTAGAGGCAAGGCCTGGAGCAGAACCCAGGCCTATCCTCTCCCAGTCTAGAAGCCACTGGAGGATGAACTCCAGTTCATCTTTGCGGAGGAATTCACCACCAGTTTGGATTTTTCAGCTCAGATCTTAAACATCTGTTAAGCACCATGGAAACATTATCCTCATAATTTTCACAGGGAGAGGAGGAGATTGATGGGGGAGGGGGGCGGTGAAGAAGGAATAGAGCAAAACATGCGAAGCTTTCTTGTTGCAACTGAGATTTCCCTTCAAAGCTGAAAACACAAACATATTTTGCAAATCATGTTCCACTTTTTAATAAATGGCAAGTGCCCTGTAAAAGGATTTTACTTTGAATTCTTATAAAGGTAACAATCTTTGTTGTAAAGTGAATGGCCACTCCTTAATATGTTAATATAGGATATTTCAATTGGTTTTGATTAAAGTTCTATCTGTATTCTTGTGGTCATTTTATAAACAATAAAACCAAGCTCTAAAATGGAGTTATGTCTAATCCAAGAATATCCTGGAACAAACTGCACTAACATAACTCTCAGATCCCTTCCTCAACCACCCAATCGCACAGGGAACTTCACCTGATCTCTTCACCTTGCCTACATCAAAGCCCAGAGCTCCAAGTTGGCCATAACTTGAGATTTTTTAAGCAAGGCTTTCAAACAACCTTGTGCTGGATACTCTCGTGGAAGAATAGGCCCATGTCCCTGACATACGAAGCCGATCTGAGTTCCCCTAATCCCCAAGCAATCCCCTGCCTGCTGGGTCTTATTGCTTAAAAGGAACATAAGCTCCTGTGACATGACCTGGACAAGTGCTGTGTATTTGAGAAGACAGGGAAAAAGAACAAGCAGAAAACATCTTTAAGTGCATTATCAGCCTGCTTGATTTCTACAAACTGCTCCCGTCGGCCTGACACCTATCTCTGGAAGAGGGACCCTTGAGACCACAGGCTGGCAAAGCATGGCTCCCTGGGAAGTGGTGAAATGCAGGAAGAGACTGTTCCTTTTCTCAGAACAAGCAACCCTGCACACTCACGCTTACTGGAACAAAAAGCATTAAATTATTTTTTTTTCTCCCATTTTCTTTTAATTTTACAGCCACTGAATTTATGCTGTTATTGACCAGGCCACTCATTTGCTGAGTAAGCACATGTTGCAGCTCTTAAAATGTTGTTAGATGCTGATAACGATCTCTTATAAAGGTACCTAACTTCCTCCAAGCTATTTGAGTCTTCTCTCTCCAAGTAGGCTGTATACACTCCTGGAAGACTCAGGCAAAGCCCCTATGTTTTTGCTTTACCCACAGAGTCTTGCTAATGTTTGGGATAGAATTGATACTCAGTACACTTGTTTATCTATGGATGAGGGTTTTTTTAAGGGCTCATAGCCATTATGAATCTCAAGTTTACAAACTAAGGGATACAAAAAAAATCTACTTCTTTATTTTTATTAAATCAATTTAATTTCCATTTTGACTTCTTAGCCTCCCAGGCTTGCAAGAAGTTCAATCTCAGGCATTACCGGGGTCTCCTTCCTCCTCAGAGTCTCTCCAGAATCTAATACTCTTCCATGGTGGTCAGAAAATGAGGGTAAGGGCCTCTGGACCTCTATCATCATGTTCACTGCTGGCATCCTCACTATCCTAGCCCACAGGGAACCCATGAAGTCTGGTATCTATCTGCTTCCATGACCAGCCAGAAGTAAAGGAATTTTTGCCTTTGAGAGCAAAGGGGCCTAAGGTCAGATTCTGTAGGTTCATCATTCGCCCTCCCTTGAAATCTTGCCACTGCTTTGGGCAAGGTGCTCTCATGCTGCTCAGCCCAAGTATCACAGGGGCTTTCTCACTGCCTTTCCCCAGTCCTGGTGTCTTGTTGCAGTTCCAGAGAAATCCCCTTCCCACTCCTCTTGCTCTTAAGGGCATCCCTCAGTCTCTTCAGTTGGGTCCCCAAGGCCAGTCGGGCAGTCTCTTACTTGGTCCACAGTTAGGAAGTCAATCTGCTTACTAAAAAGAGGATGCAGTCCTTTCCACTTTGGGGCAATGGAACAAAGGATAGTAAGGACCATGTATGGAAAGAAAAGTAGAGAGACTTTGTATATGATTGGGTTCTTTGATTGTAAGCAATTGAAACTGACTGTAAAAAATGAATAATAATAATTTGTTGGGACAACAGAACATTGGGTAATGTCCTAGAACTGAAAGAAGATCTGAACGAGCAGTCCTCAAGAAGGACAGGAAAAGAACAGTTCCAAGAATTTTAGTGAGTATCTCACAGATGAAAGAAGAATGACTCAGCTCCAGCTGTCACTTGCCACTGAAGACTAAACTCCCAGGGGGGGAGTCTGATGGGCTAACCCAGGTCATGTGCTTCCCACCTCTTGGATAAGAGAGTTGAAGGCCAAGGAGTATGTAGACCAATAGGTTAACCAAACACATTAAAGAAGGCCAGAAGTTTCCCCTAAAAGAAAGCAGAGTGCCGCTACCAAATGGGAGGGACACTAAGTTGCCAAGATGACCAGTGACCGTCATAGAAGAGAGCCTTTCCAGGGACACTAAGTTGGCAAGATGACCAGTGACCACCAGAAGAGAACCTTTCTAGGTAACAAGCTGCCAGGGGCTGGGCATCGTGTGTGGAGGAGAGCGAAGCATATATCCAGAATAATGACATATGACACTTAAAATAAACTTGGAAACCATTGCAGATGCAAAAACCAAGAGCTGGCTGAAGAAAAATAGTACAAATATTAATATGAGGAAATAATAACCCCATAGCAGACTGTGGGAAGAGAAAAAGAATAGGCTACATCTTGTAGGATCAGGCTAGTTGGAAACAGTTTGGAAAGAAAATTACAGAACAGACCAAAAAGAGGACTATTTTCTTAAGACTAAATATTTTATCATTTATCTTGAAAGAAGCAACTAGAGATTTATTCAAGAATATCATTCCAAAAACATGTCACTGCTGTATAAAAGTGTCTAGGCTCCCAATGGAGGAAAACACACATAATTCTCAATTTTATGTGAGTTCAACTATTGTCAACTAATTTTTTTGTGGTCTTCAAAATGTCCCTAGTTAAAGAATCCATCCTGCTGTTACTAATATTCATGCCTTGACTGGATATCATTCCAGGGAAGATTCCAAGCACCAAAGTGGGCAAAACCAGAGAAGGATGGGCACTTATAGATGGTGTCTCAAGATTTATTTCTCTGTAGGTGCACTGCATGTGCATAAAAACTGAAATGTAGAAATATTTTTTAAAAAGCTGTCAGGGTAGTTATTTCTCAAATGAGTATCCTACATATTAGCGCTCTGGGATTTTCTTGAGAGAAGGGCAAGAATGGGGTTCCATGAATTAAAGGAAACGGAGCCTAGAAATCAGAAGTCTCCTGAGGTGGCTCACTGGCCAGGTACTGAGAACCATGATAAGAAAAGTGACTGAAAACAAAACAGAAACAAAAAGCTGTGGAACAGCTGAGTGAGGTATTCCATCTAGGAAACAAATCACCAAAGGAGTAAGTAGTGACTCAGGGCCTACAAGTCATGTCCCTTTGTTCTCAACCATAAGCTTATCTTTCCTTTTGAAGAGTAACTCGTTCAGCAATGACATGGATAAGTCTCAGAATAATTATGCTGAGTGAGAGAAGCCAGACCAAAGTGAATAATGCTGTATGATTCCATTTATATAAAATTCTAGAATATGCAAACGAATGTAGAGTGACCGAAAGCAAGCCAGTAGTGCCCTGGGTAGGAAAAGCAGGGGAGAGGGGTGGAAAGCAGAGGGCTAAATTACAAAAGTAACAGGGGAAAGTTTTGGTGGTGATGGATATGTTTACTTTCTTCATTGTGGTGATGGTTTCACATGTGGTGATGTCAAACACATCAAACTACACTTTAAATATGTATATGCTACTGCCTATCAATTAGACCTTGATAAGGCTCTTTAAAAATGTGTGTGTGTGTGTGTGTGTGTGTGTGTGTGTGTGTGCGCGCGCGCGCACTTTAATATATAACAGAGTTTCTCAACCTCAGCACTATTTTGGTCCAGACAATTCTTATGAGGGTGTCTTATATATCATGAGATATTTGGCAGCATCCTTGACCTCTACCCACTACGATGATAACCAAAAATTACTCCAGACATTGCCAAATGTCCTCTGCAGGGAAGGGAGGAAGAAGGAGAAACACCCCTGGTTGAGAACCATGTCTGTAAGGATTCAGCAGTTTACGAAGGAGGTGAAGGAAGAGACCCACCCCAGGGTATCCACTCAGAACAAGCCTTCAGCCCTGTGGGTTGCACGGAGCTGCAAGCCAGAAGGCAGGAGTGGCTGGAGGGCCTTGGGGCTCCTGCTGGCAATGCTATGAGATGCCAAAGCCAGGGCTAGAGAAGCACAGAAGCCTTGAACAATAGCAAAGACTCAAGGGAAAAGTGAGAAGGATGTAAATATTACCTTGAGCTTGTTTATATTTCCCTGAGTGCTTTTATTCGTATTATCTCATGGGTTTTCACAAGGTGCATGCAAGGAGGAGAGGCGAATATTACTCTCCTCTTTTTCCAGACCTAGAAAGAGTGTCCATCAGCCTCTGAACTGCTAGGTCGCTGAGCCCAGTGTTAGTAAAGGAGAGTTAGATAACCCCTCACCTAGTTAGAGCTGCAGATAAAAATTCTTAAGGGCTATGATTAAGGATTCTTAATTTCTGATGGCAATCCAACAAGTAACAGGCTGTGAAATTGCAGGTGAGGAATTTAGTTTAGAAAGTTTAGCTTAAGGAAGCATTGCTGGGGTGAGTCTTGTCAGACATAGAATGTATGACTGAGGGATGTTGAAGAACATCCTCTTCTGGTGCTTAAAAATAGGAGGAACTTACTTCACCGGGATGACTTAAAGTTACTGACAGGGGCAGAAAGATAAATCAGAGGGCCCTGACCAGCCCTTGCAGCCCTGTGAGTTTCTGCACAATGTAAGAGGAGTGGAGAGAATTCAGGAGTGAGGGACTGAGGGTTATCTGAATTGAGATGCTAGATTCATCCTCAGCACATTTAGGAAGATGTTAGATTTCAGTGCATCCAGAATCACCCCTTTCCCCCACCCCCAACTCTTCCTTCACAGATACTGAAACCTTTCCTTTGGAAAAACATAATCATTTACATGCAGTGGAAGGTCACAGTGCCCATCCTTGGACAGAAGAAAGCACTGCTCCCCAGAAGAAGAACTGCAGACCTGTGTAGGAAGTAGAGAGAGAGGTGGGGAAGAGGCCTTCATGAACCACACAGCTCCAAAAATCCTGTTCATCCTCATCACGGGCTGGCCATTGCAAGCAGTGCAGTGCTGATCACAGCAAGAGATCTCACTTCACCACACCAACATTGTGGCCGGAACCTAGTTATCAGAATGTAATGACCCACCTTGGGTGTGTTTACGATGGGCTAATATTTTGATGACCATGCTTTCATTTTTGGAGTGCCTTTCTTCTAGAATAGTTTCAAGGAATGTTCCATACAGGCTTTTTAAATTTTTTAATTATATAGTAACAACTTTATGTGAAATATAAGCAGAATCATCAAAAAAGGAAAACCCCAGCCCTTTTCACCGAAAAACCTAAACTAATGTCAAGATACAATGGTCCCCCCTTGCTTTAACATTGTACAGATAAAATTTTTCACAACTGCAGTCAATGTACCCATATTATTTTAATATTTTGCAGGGTTTCGTACATGGCAAAGCCATTCCCTCACTGTGATCTATTGAAAGTCAGCCCGCAACACAAGGGTGAAAAACAAAAAAGGCAATAACAAAAAAAAAGATTTTATTTCCGTTACCATTGCAGAAACTAGATTTTTTTTGTATCCCTACCTCATTTACATATTTTAAAAAGCCATGTAATACTCAGTTTATTAACATACCAGATCATTTGAACAAAGTGCTATGGTTTGGTCATTCACATTTTCCATTCAGAAAAGTCCTAATGAGAACATTATAGTTATCTCCCAATACTTTGACCATTCATTCATTTATTCATGGAGCAGGATGGCACAGAAAGACAGAAAAACCTTGAGCCGTTGGCAGCATCTTATCACTGTCATACTGGCACTGGGCTGCCTACCACCTAAACCCCTACTTATTTAAGCCACGGTAGTGAAGTTTCTGCTTCTGGCAACTAAAAGCAATCCTGACTGATATACCCCTTAAATACTTCTTTATGTCTGCGCTTCCCTCCATCCTTTGCTCATGTCTCTGAGGGAGAGGTATTCCTCTTGCTATTAGAACTAGCCCTCTGTGTGCATTCTTGATCCCACTGCCTCCCCTGCCTCCTCTGAGACCATGTTCATGATATCCTTTCTTACTTGCACCTTCTGTCCCTCCACTCTGGCTCCTTTTTATGTCTCCTAAGGAACCTGTTAGAATCTACCTTCCCTTTGCCCAGCTCACTCCTAGAGTAATGCTCTCTTCCTCTTCCTTTTGCCGCCTAACTTCTTGACCAACTTGTCTGCACCTACTCATCCTCATAGTCTCTTCCACGCTGTCGCCCCTAAAACTGTGGAACCAGCAATAAGTTCATCAATGACTTTGTAGTTAGCAAGTCCCACAGCCTTTTCGGTCTCTATCCTCCTCCAGCTTTCTGCATATGGCCCTTCAGATCACCTTTTCCCTCTTCTTTAAACTTTCTTTGAAAGTGTAAATATATTATGTAGATCTTGAAGAGAATTATTTTAAATGATTTTTTAAAAATGAACACAAAACTACAACCATCTATTTCCTTTCCTTCCCTAGAAGCCACTATAGTGTAGTAAGGACTTTTTTAAAAAATATATTCTCTCCATCTTCCTCCCAAAAAAGGAATATCATCCAAATGATAAAGGGAATGAGAAAGAAATAGTTTGTGGCAGCCTTGAGACTGCTCAGGCCTCCATCTACAGGAGTATAATTGACCAAGGGCCCCCTGCTGGGCTTTGAAACCCACCAAAAACCCACAGCTGAGTTGCCCAGTCCATGCTTCCCCTCTCCAGGGCTGCTCTCAACTTATGAATGAGCATGGCATTCCCAGGATACATAAGACCCCTACAGTAGTCACCTTTGGCTCAAGTGTTCCTGCCAGCCTAGCTGACAGGCCTTACACCACACTATGGTCTAGGCCACTTCCACCCAGCCTCCTTTTCTTCTCTCCCTCACTGCCATCTCTCTGTGATGCTCTCTCAGCCTTTCCTGGCTCCCCCCCTACTCTGTCTCACACAGGTGATTTCCTGACAAAATCTCTGAGCATTTAGTATCATCCTGGAATCTGCCTCTTGGAAGACCCATACTAATTCATAACTGCAGGTGAAAGATTTTGACAAATATTTGGAAGATAACAAGCAGGTGAAGGAGCAGTAGCTGATGTAATAAGCAGTGTGATGGAAAAGCCCAACCGAAAGGAATGCTGATAAGCATTAAGCCAATTCCACTTGCAGATCTAGAGAGTCTCCNCATTGTGGGGCTAAAAACAACTCTGTTTGTGGGAAGCCAATATCCAGAGAGATTAGGCCATCAGATCCTCTCCCCCACCTTGTCCACCTTCTGCCAGCTAAGCCATGCCCAAACTCCTGACCTATGGAAACTGTATAATAACAATGATGTGCTGTTTTTAGGCTGCTTAGTTTGTGGTAATTTATTATACAACAATAGAAAATTAAAAGATACCCCCCAAAATCCCCATATTATTTATAAATGAAGCAAATGCCAGGGTTTTAGATGAGGGAGGAATATGACAAAATATTCTATGTTTCAACATTAGGTACGGCTTTATATTTGGATAGTTTTAGTAGGGATATTACTTTGATGGGAAAACATGTTTTTAATGTTTATTTTTGAGAGAAAGAGGGAATTGGGGGGGCGGGGGCAGAGCAAGAGTGGGACAGAGCTCGAATCCACAATCCACGAGATCATGACCTGAGACACTCAGGTGCCCCAATGCAAAAAACAAAATTGTTTAAGTAAAGTCTTAAATACACTATATGACTGTTGAGGTGGGTGTTACTACCTGAGATTGTCTGAAACTGGGAAAGCTAGTCCCAGCAGAGTCTGAGGGGAAAGGTGAAAGTCAGGAGTGGGAGAGACCAGATGCTGATATAAAATGCAAAGGGTCAGAGGCGGCCTCCTAAACTCCATTAAGACGCAAGGGTCAGAAGGAAGAGTTGGAAACCAAACCAGGGAGGAGGGAAGTTAGGATGTCTACAGAGCTACCTTGGCCACCTGAGATTCACATAACCACTCAAAACACCAACTAGTAACTGAGGCTTGCCTTATACAGCGCCCGGCACACAGAGCATGGTGCTGATTTAGACGTGTGGGACGAAGACAGCAAATGACTCCGTTTTTCTCTCCTCAAGGGAACATGTCTACATTATTGGACTTATAATGGGAATATTATTTTACATCCTTTCTTATTTGACATATCCAACTCTCCTATGTCTCTAAATAGGTCAAATTATTAGAAATTATTTTTTAATACTTCACTGATAATTTCTTTGATTAAGTGAATCATAATTTCTTTAAATCACTGTAATATTGCTGAATATTCAGGCCATCTCATATAAATACTCCTATACTGAACATCTTCATTCTCATGGCAATTTTCTTCTGTTCAACTAGTAGCTTTGGAAAAGTCTCAGGTTTAGAATCCCTGGATTGAGGGATATATACAGATGCCTGGATCTAAATGATTCACTTAATCAAAGAAATCATTTGCTAGAATACCATAGTGCTTCCCAAAAGGCTTAAATCATTTGAAATGAGTGAGCATATTTGTTTTACAATTATTACTTACTTGGTGTTTCCTTTAAATGACTCTTCTCTTGGCTAATTTAGTGTAAGACAAGTCATCCGTAGGGTTTTAAGTTTCATATCTTTAATTTCAAGGTAGAATAAACTTTTCTTTTGTGTTGGCCTATCATTTGTGTTCTTGCTTGCACGGATGGTCCATTCCGTCTAGTCTGCCTTCTGCTTGGCTGTCCTTGAACCCATCTGACGGCTCCCCTGATTCCTCCTCCCTGTGATAGACATGCCAGGCTGGCCCACTTCTCACCCAATGTTGTCTCCCTGGATTTCATCTGCTATTCTGGAGCGCTGCCCACCCCTCACGGGGACCCTCCGTGCCTTCAGATCCCCTTTGGCTGAAATCTGTCCTTCCAGCCCCACGTGCACAATTCAGTGCTGACGGCTACTTCCAAACCAGTCTCTGAAGGAGACTCCCCTTTGGATACAGGCCTTGCAGGCCCTAGGGTAATAATTGGCCTGTCCATTTGTCTGCATGCCACATGATGTCCAGAAAGAATAAGTCAATGTGACAGATTTTATCAGACACATATTAGCAACTGCAGGCTGACAGGCGTGCATCTCTAATGGGGCCCCACCAAGTCTCAGTCCACCAGACCCCCCACACAGAGCTCCCTAGGGCAGGATGAACGCAGGAAGGGAAGAGAAGAGGCCTGCTGCCTCCACACGCAGCAGCCTGGAGCTTTCCTTCACTCCCCAGCCCCCAGTCTCTGTGTTCTGGATGCATCTGAGGGCAAATCCAAGGGCCTGATCCTGGCATAGTTCTGATGGGAGGAAGCTTCCTGCAGACACTCCCTGCTCTCAGCAAGGTACACCCTCCTTCTAACCGCTACATGCCCAGCACCTTCACATCACCCTGGGCCTTCAGAAACTATTCTGCAAGTTGGGGCGCCTGGGTGGCTTAGTCGGTTGAGCGTCCGACTTTTGCTTAGGTCATGATCTCACAGTGCGTGGGTTCAAGCCCCGCGTCGAGCCCTGTGCTGACTGCCAGCTCGGAGCCTGGAGCCTGTTTCAGTCTGTGACTCCCTCTCTCTCTGACCCTCCCCTGCTCACGCTGTCTCTCTCTCTCCTAGAAATAAATAAAAATATTAAAAAAAAAAAGAAAGAAACTATTCTGCAAGTAAATAATCCAGATGAAGATATAATCGAATCAATGTGCTCCCACCCAGTGCTGTATTTTCATTTTTGAAAACGAAAAGGGTAATGTTTTTAATCTGCAGAGATATACTGATAACATTGGGATTTATAAACCCTGAGTACCCACATTGAAAGATGGAGGGAGAGGGGAGCCTGAGTGGCTCAGTAGGTTAAGCATCCCACTTTGGCTCAGGTCATGATTTCATGGTATGTGAATTCAAGCCCTGTGTTTGGCTCTGTGGTAACAGCTCAGAGGCTGGAGCCTGCTTCGGATTCTGTGTCTCTCCCTCTCTTTTCCCCTCCCTGCGCTCTCTCTCTCAAAATTGGATAAGCATTAAAAAATAATAATAAAATAATTTTTTTTAAAAGATGGAGGAAGAAGAAGACAGATCTAGGTAATCTCTCCTCTCACCACCAAATCCACACATTATATCCATCCAGTTCGGTGAAGCTTTGCCATAAAGTCAGAAACCTGAAAATTTGTAAATAAATCCTTTTTCTCAATGTGGATTCCCAAGTCAGTATTCTGAAAGTGTGCCCTGAAGAAACATCCGTACCCACATATACTACAGCCTCTTAGAGCTTCAAAATGCATGTTAAAAGTTCTGAGAAACTGTCTAGTAAAAAAGTTTAACTTTTTTAACCCAATTTTTCCCAAATTTCTTCAGTTTGGACACCTTTCCCCTAAGTACTGCCCAGGAGCATGGCAGGCAAGCAGTATCCTATGGTGTATACATTTTGATAAATTCTACATCCATTTTTTAAAATTCAAGTCTTGTTTCCTTGTTGATTTACTGCATCATTTCAGAAAGCTTTCTCTCTTTCCTTCTGTTGGCTCTACCTAATATTTTTAGTTTGAAACTTGATTTCCATACCAAGGTCACAAGTTGACTAGGAGGCCTTCTCTAAAATGGAGAGAAAGTGCTTGGTGAAGTATTTAGCAAAGTGCAGCTTCTCTGAAAAGAAGACTAGCGTGGCTCTATGACAGTACCTCTTGGTGCACTCATTCACATTCATTCATTTGTTCATTCACCCCCTCCTCCAGCTTGATTCCAGAAGCACGGTGATAGATACCTGATAGATACCGTCAATGCCAAGGGGAAAACTTCACCGTGCTTGTGATAAGTCCTATGACAGAGATAAGAACAGAAAAGCCCCATTTCTTTCTTGAGAGTGGGTGGGGGAAGTAGCAGGCAAAGAAAGGTCAGAGATAGTAGAGATTAGAAAGTTTGGTTGAGGGGCGCCTGGGTGGCTTAGTCGGTTAAGCGTCTGACTTTCGCTCGGGTCATGATCTCGCGGTTCGTGGGTTCGGGCCCCGCGTCGGGCTCTGTGCTGACTGCCAGCTCAGAGCCTGGAGCCTGTTTCAGAGTCTGTGACTCCCTCTCTCTCTGACCCTCCCCTGCTCACGCTGTCTCTCTCTCTCTGCTAGAAATAAATAAAACATTTTAAAAAAAAAAAAAGAAAGAAAGTTTGGTTGCAGGTAAGAGGCTCAACTCCAATGAACTTAATTAAGCAAAAGGGAATGTGTGGGGTCATTAATGCTTGAGGCATTTTTTTCATGAGGCAAGGAGGACAGCAGCCCCCATTTCATTCATATCCTTCCAGTAAATGATGACCAAAAGGGCCAAGCGCCTTCTCTAACCCTCTCTGTGTCAGTCAGCCTTAGAGGAGTGCCTGAGGAATGTCTCACCCTCCACCCCCAGACGTACCCTCAGGGTCAGGGCCCCGGGGGCCATTCAGCCTGCAGCTTCTAGGCAGTGGCACAGCTGATCACATCTCTGATTCCATACCATGTAGACAATGAAATAGAAGACAAAATTCCCATGCGAGCTACAAGGAGGATTGTGCAAAACTTCTGAGTGTGACTTTCAGGATCACCCTTATTGTTTTGTTCTGTTCCAGGTGGTAAGGTGAGAAGCTCACAGGTGTAACTGTATTTTTCTTTTCTTACACATCTTTTCCCTCTGCCCTACATTCACCTTTTCTTCTGAGGGAAAGGTAAAACTACTGCTTTTAAGAGGAACACGTATCTTATAGAATGTACTAACAGGGCATATGTTCAAGAATCAGAAGATCTTGCCTATTCTACTTTTTTTTTCACCCACTTCCTCCAACTCCTATGTCTTAGTATAACATCAGGCACCACTGAGTTCGGATATAATCCGGCATAAAGAAAAACAGGACCCATAATCTTGTGAAATTGTTCACTCCCCTTCCCCCCAAATTAAAATAAATTTAAATTTAAAAATTCAAATAAGCTGGTAGCTACTTAAAACACACACACACACACACACACACACACACCTCAGGGGTGCCTGGGTGGCTCAGTCAGTTATGCATCCAACTCTTTGCTTTCTGTTCAGGTCACGATCTCACAGTCATGGGATCAATCCCCATGTTGGTCTCAGCGTAGATCATGGAGATTGCTTGGGATTCTCTCTCTCTCCTTCTTTCTCTGCCTCTCCCCTGCTTGTTCTCTATCTCTTTAAAAAAAAACTTAAAAAAAAAAAAAGCCTCAGCATTACAACCAGTTGAGCAATGTTACACACACACATACACACTACTACTACTACTACTACTACTACTACTACTACTACTACTACAATTTGTATGCATGTGCTTACATACACCAGGTTTCTTTAACAATGCACCAAAATTCTTTGGCTTCCTTCAGAGTCCTCAGTAAGGATTCTTGAGCTTTGTCTTCCCAAGGCAAATTTAATTCTAAAATTTCCACTTTAGTGTTTCACCAGTTATGCTCTGGGTACTTTATGAATCAGAATTACCTAGGGAGAGGCTTGTTAAAATGCAGACTCTTGGACCCCACTCCATTCCAACTGAATCAGAATCTCTCTAGGGATGATGTCCCAGGAGTATTTGTTTTTAAAATTTCCCAAATGATACTTCTGCACCCTAAAATGTAAGAAGCCCTGTTCCATAATTTTGGAGAGTTTTATTAGGATTCCTGAGTTGTGCTGTCAGATATTTCTGTCACTCTAAGGCAGGATAAACTTCTTATGAATTCCATGAACTTTAGTTTGTCAGTAAAATATAATAGCAATCCTCGTGGGCCATGCTCTTTGGAAATTCTGTAACAAAAGTAACTATAAGCATAGTTACAGTACACAGAATTCCTTCAGATTTAAAAATATCTACTCTAGGGGCACCTGGGTGGCTCAGTCAGTTAAGTGTCCAACTCTTGATTTTGGCTCAGGTCATGATCCCACAGGCTCCATGCTGACAGCGAGGAGCCTGCTTAGGATTTTCTCTCTCTCTCTCTCTCCCTGCCTCTCTCTCTGTCAGAATAAATAAATAAACTTAAAAAAAATCTACTCTAAATAGGTCACATATTAATGAGTAGGGCAATTCCATTGTGACAAACTTTTGTGATTATGATGAACAATTCAATGTAATTTTGTTAAAATAGGTACATTATAAGAACTGACATAATTAAAATCCAACTGAAATTAATCACAGTAGAAAAATTTTATGGAAACTCATTATGGTTGTGAGTTTTCTTCGAAATGAACAACTCCACTCTTCATAAATAGAACTTTGTCTCCAACCAAGAGAAGCAATGAAAAGTCAATATACATAATCTGACTCTGCCCACCACTAATACAGTAGAGGCTGTCCACAAACTGCTTGCATTTTATAGCTAGAAGAGCCGTGGGGCACCTGGGTGGCTCAGTTGGTTAAGCATCCGACTTTAGCTCAGGTCATTGATCTTGTGCGTCATGAGTTCAAGCACCGCATCAGGCTCTGTGCTGACAGCTCAGTCCGGGAACCTATTTCGGATTCAGTGTCTCCCTCCCCCACACATGCTGTCTCTCTCAAAAATAAATAAACACTAAAAAAACCTTTTTTAAGTAAGTAAAGATAAAAGAGACTTAGGGATTGTGAACTCCAACCTCCCCCCTCTTAGATTTAGAAACTGAAGACTAAGTCACACTGTCAATGACAGAACAGGAAAAAATAAAATCCAGATGTCCTGATAGCCCAGCCCTTCTCCTTCTAGAGTACAAGTAGCCCCCAACGATACCCAAGCACAGAATCAAATGGTTCGTCAGGAGTGACTGGAAGCACCCATTCTTTTTACATAACAGGTATGTTTTGAAGTACAAAGAAAAAGCCACATCAAATGTAAGATTTAAAATAACCTTGAGTTATTCATTCCTTCTCTCCTACAATTCAAGCTACATGGTAGAAACGTTTGAAAAACCCACTGCTGTTCCAACTTCTCTACCAAAATCTGACAAATTAAAAGAGGAGAGAAGATGTGACCCCAAAGTAGTCCTGGGTAATCACCAATACCTATCCAGACTGATCCAGTGTGGTTGAGAATAAATCAAGAAAGGCTGCTTAAGAGTGAGCTGGTAGGGGAGAAGGGGAAAGGATTTGGGGCTGAGAAGGCAGAAGCATGTGAGCAGGGCCAAGTCTCCATCCGCCCCTCTCACAGATGAAACAAGAGAGGTTCCTGGAAGTGGCAACATTCACCCAACTTCACACTCAGTTACAGCAGAGTCAGGGTGAGAATTCAGAACTCCCTACCCCTCGTCCAAAGCATTCACCGTTACCACACTACCTATAACTAGGGCCATTCGCAGATGGAGAGGCCAGGGCAGGCCAGGGGAAGCAGAAAGGAGGGGATGGGGTCGCCGGCCNGCCTCCCCTAACCAGTGCCCAGGTACACATTAGTAGGCCTAGGAGCCACCGCACTACCCCTTCTCAGTCGTATTTGCATTTCAATCCGCTCGTCCGTTCAAGGTATGCCTCATGTCACACCACGGAGGCCTCCACGTTTACAAAGGGGATTACAGAGGAGGTTAAAAGAATCACATACTCAGCAAGTAGGGGAGGGAAATTGTTTGCTGAAGTGATGGGGTGAAGAGAGGGGGGGCCTTCTGTACTAGTGTATCAGAGTATCCCCTGGTCTCCTTTCTTTGATTTAGAAAAAGGTACCACACAATACATGATTCTATTAGATGAAATGTCCCCATCGACAGAAAGCAGATTAATAGCTGCCAGGTAGGGGTGAAGGCTCAGTGACTGCTAATCGTTGTGGCTTCTGGGGGTAACAAAAATTATTTAAAATTAGACTGTGGTGATGATTGCACAACTTCTCCCTAGATATACTGAAAACCAGTGCGCTGTACGCTTTAAACGGCTGAATATTACAGTATATGTAATATACAGTATACAGTATATTATATCTCAATAAAGTTGTTAAAAAGAAAAAAGGAAAGAAGAGTACTGTACAAGTAGGTTTTGGTTATGTTCTAGCCATTGGCATTGATGGAATCCCATTCTTGGGGACCAAAGAGGCAACTCCCCTCCCCACTTCCTTGGGTGGCAACAGTCTGTCAGGCATCCACCCTCTCTCCTGAGGGGCTGAGCCTCTCCCCTGAAAAAGTTAGTGGCCTTCAGGGAATGTTTGCAGTGGAGAGATACAGTTTAAAGGCTGAGGGGTTTATATTAATTAGTTGCCATTAATTATCTTGTCAGCTCAGTTCCCTGAAGGTGAGGACCATGCTGAAAGAATTTGTTTCAATCAATCAACAGATTCATGGAAACTGCCTCCCAAGTCCCAGCCCTTGTCCTTCTCTGACAAAACTCCCTTGCTCTTATGAATGATGGTGCCACTAACAGCCTTTCTCACTCACTCAGTACTTATCACAGAGATTTCAAGAAACTGCGATCCAAAGAGATGGAATAACCTGGCCAAAGGTCCCCTTTTGCTATTGAGTAGCAAAGACAGGAATTCATCTGTTAATGTGTTTTTATATGTGCTTGTCTTTGTAAGAAAGTTACCCTTTCCTAAATACACACACACACACACACACACACACACACATAAATACATATACATACGTATGTATATACATTCTCAGGTCCTCTCAGATTCAGCTTTTCACTGAACTTTCTCAACAATTCCTGCTGCCAAACCAAGTGGAACCTCTTCCCTGGAGACAGCTGGAGTGAAAAGTACAAGACAAAACAAATTCTCCCACCGCCCCACAGCAGTTTAGAGAAGCCTAGAACCCCTCAAAAAGATTTTAGGGGGTTGGAGGTAGAGGTGGGAGGCAAGCACAGTAGAAGAAATGCTAGCACGCCGACACTGGCTAGTCCCGCTCCCAAAAAGGAGCTAGTTGTCCAGGCTCTGCCACCCCTGGCCATCACTGTGGGATTCTGCAGAACCCGTAACTTCCTCCCTTCACATGCACTATCATGGCATCCATATCAAAGAGCATCTTCTAGACATTTAGACACATAAGGTCAGCAAGCATGCTGCCCCTAATGAGGTAAGGCTTCCTGAGAAGCAGATAATTAAGAGATGACCTTCTCCTTTTGGGTGAGAACTTTATGGGCACAATAAAGTGACCTCAACATCCATGTGCCAAGAGAAATACTTAAGAAAGGATAGGAGGGTAGTTGTTTTAAAGCAGTGTTACTCAAAGTGTGGTCCTAGACCAGCAGCATTAGCATCACCTGGGAAATGTCAGACATGCACACTTGGGCCCCACCCCCAATCTACTGAGCCTGAAACTGTGAGGCTGTAGTGCAACAGCTGGTGTTTTAACAAGATCCCCGAGTGGTTGTGGTGCATTCGAAAGTTTGAGAATCAAGATATCGCTCTCCATAAAGAATATAATCTTGTGGAAAGCAAGAGTAGGTTTTAAACTTCCTGTGCCATATACTTCCCTTCTCCATGCACCGCCCCCCCGCCCTCTCCACAAACATACAAAATACGTGCAAAAGGCAACTACGATCAAATTAAAGCCCCAAACTCTGATACCTATGTAAAATATGCAGGATTGAGAAAAAGTTTTCTTTTTGTCTTCAAAGAGGAATAAGGGAGAGAATCCATGGAGAAGGACAGACTGAAGACACAAGGGAGGGGGAAGAATAATATTTGGTGAAGTGAGGGTGGGAGGACAGTGCCAGTCTCAGGTCATAGAAGAGGGTTCATCGTAGGGAGAGGGATACTTCTGAGTCCTGGGGAAGAAGACTGTGGATAAGGTGTTAACTTATCATTGAGGCAGAAGACAGGAAAGTTAACAGCTTCATACTGAAGCTTGATGATGAATGAATGAAATGGTAAACACTAATCACAATATAGAAAAAAATGCTATGGGTAACAAATTATGGGAGTTCATAAAGAGGAGAGAGCCAAAATTATGAAATAAGACACCCAGAAGAGATGTGGTCTTGCATGAAGTCATGCACAGCATCTGACTCTGAAGAAAGAAGTTTCTGGGGGTTGGAGGAGACAAGCACAGCACAGCATTTTAGACTTCATCATTGTCCCCTCAGTAGATGCTAGTTTATATTTTAATCATTCCAGGCCTTGGTAGTCCTGCCTTGTAAGATTTTACCTAAAGTCCACTGTTTTGGTTTTAACAAGGGGGAAAAAAGGAACATGGAGTATAATTATTTGTCATTGACAAGCCCACTGTTTGCACATTTTGAAAATGGCACTGTTCCATCATTCATATCTTTCTACACTTCCCATGTTTTATTAAACACTTAGTTATTTAAAATCTAAAATAGGATATAAAAAGTAGGCTCCCACATGCTCACTCATTTTTATTGGGGGGGGGAGCAAAAGAAAAAAAATTATTTAAAACATTTCCTTTTCCTTTTCTTATTAGTTTTCAGGCGAGTGGAAGAAGAGGGAAAAAAAAATTCTCACCTTGCCCATGGTTATATAAAGATCTTTGTCTCTATGACAACAGAAAGGTTGATCTTCTTGATATGGAAACAGCTTCTGAAAAATCTGTTAGTAAGAAAATGCTAATAATAATAATTGCAATTTATTTTTTGCATGTTGTGCCTACTGAACAGAGATTAAACTTTAAACTTAATTATAAGACACAGTCCAGAGACTTTGGAAGGATAAAATCTACTGTATCTATCAATCCAGAGTTACAGGAAGATGTTAGTCTCCTGACTTGTTTCCTGAATGTTTTTCTCCACCTTCAGTGGAAATCAGGGTCCAGAACAGTGTTCAGTGCTGTTGAGGAGGAGGGCATGGCCCCAGTCCTTGAGAAGCCCATGGTCTAGGTAGAAACACATGTAAGAGACCGATGTGGGCAGGGATAGAGGCAACAGGGTCTAGGAATTCAGGATGCAGAGCAATTACTATGGACTAAAGTCTCCAAGGGAAGGCATCATGGGCAAAGGGTTATGGGGCTGAACCTTGAAGGAGAGAAAAGAAGAAAGTCTTGGTGAAAGAACCACAGGTTAGAGTAGATTCAGATTCCTAGCTGAGTAGAAAAGTATAAAGTTGAATGGATTCTTCCCTTTTCAAGCCTCTCCCAGGCTTTTTGGAGAATTTTTTAAGGGAAAACATAAGTCATCATAAATATTTGATTACATTACCTAGAGGGCTGTGCAAAAAGAAAAAAAATCTCAATAGATAGTTCTTGACTTACAGATTTTCCATCAGAGTCATTATTGGACAGTTGATTCCAAAGGCATTCAGTAAAAATCATGATTTGGAGTCACTTTGCCATGAAGCTCCCCCCAGTGACTTGCATGTACCCCACCATAAGGTAAGCATTTATTCAAAATAAACCTCTTCAGCCAGAGCAGGGTATCTCAGCCGCAGCACAATTGACATCTGGGGCCAAGTAATCATGTGTTGTGGAGGGCTGTCATGTACACCAATGGGATGCTTGGTGGCGGCCCTGGCCTCCACCCGTTAGACGCCAGAAGCACTGCCCTCCCAAATTATGACCACCAAAAATGTCTCTAGACATTTGCCAAATGCTCCTGAGGCAGCAAAATCCACTCCCCACCCTTGGTTTGGAATCACTGTGCTAAAGTGAGAACCACTTGAAGAGGTCTTATTCAACTTAGGATTCCCCAAATTCCATGGGTATTATGATCAACATGGCTCTGAACTATGATTATCAAACTAAGCAGGAAGCTGAATAGGAACAATGAACCAATGCAAAAGCAAATATATATATATATATTAGTTGGGATGTACTACATCTAAATGTCATTTTAAAAATCTCCATCCTAGGGGTGCCTGGGTGACTCAGTTGGTTGAGTATCCATCTTCGGCTCAGGTCATGATCTCATGGCTTGTGAGTTCAAGCCTCACATGGGGCTCTGTGCTGACAGCTCAGAGCCTGGAGCCTGCTTCAGATTCTGTGTCCCTCTTTTGCTCTACCCCTCCCTTGCTCATGCTCTCTCTCTCTCTCTCTCTCCTTCTCTCTCTCTCTCTCTTCGTCTCTCTCTTTCTCTCTCAAGAACAAATAAAACATTAAAAAAAAATTTTTTTTTAAATCTCCATCCTAGAGGATGGGGAGGTGAGGAGGTGCTATATATCCTAGAGGATGGGGAGGTGAGGGTAGTGGAGGGAGCTGTGTTATATCAGCATCTATGCTCCAGATTTTGCAGACCCCCAGTCTGTCCTCTGAATGGGCATAGTGCCCATATCGGCTTCAGAGAAGCAAGAGTGGAAGCTAACCCATATAGGTATGACCCATCCAAATTGTTTTAGTTTTTGTTATTTGTTTGTTTTAACTCACTCATTAGAGAAAAAGCCATCCTTAGCCCAGGATGCATTAAAACAAACCAAAACAACCACCCAGAGAGCCTGTAGTGAGACCCATGGGTTCTCAGTCCAGGACACAAGGACATGGAGAAGCCTACCAAGTTCTTACAAGTACAACATCTTGGCCCTGCCCTCAGCTTCCCTGCAGTTGGGCCTGATGATCACACACACACACACACACACACACACACAATCCCAGAATTCATAAAGCTTGCATCCCAACACCACTTCCCCCACACACCCAACCAAAGCAAAGGCCCAAGGTAGAGGTTGATCTTGAACCTCAGTTCTGACTTGGCATTGCCAACTATATGTTCAAGGCAATTCTTCAACTTGGCTGTGCCTATAAACAGACTCCTCAGGGGAAGCTTTGCAAGCACCAGATTTTAGTAGTTTAAAAAATCATCCTTTTGGGGACAGTGAATGACGGCCCCTAGCAGGACACTAAAAAAGCAAGCAACAGAGTTCCCAAAATCTCAATGGAAGTATAGAGCCAAACAGGTTCACACAACCAATTCCTCTGGCATCAGACCCAGGTCCCCCCTTGGGGAGCAACAATTCCTTGAGGGTTTTTTCTGCCTTATTATTTTTTTTTCAAAAGCAGTAAGTCCAATTAATTCAGGGCTCCAGTTCTTCTCCTTCACTCTTCTATCTTCCTCCCAAGCCTCTCAATTTGGCTTCTTTTTCATGTCTTGAAATGAGGCACAAAAGCTTTTTTTCCAAAATGTAATCTCTCAGAGTAGCTGCACCAGACGGTGTCTTGGCCATGTACAACTGTGATCTTACAGATGGGATTTTAAAGTCCTATGAGTCATGGTGATAGAGAGAGACCCTGCTGCTCACTTCCAGACCCAAAGGGGCTGGCTCCGTGGGAGCATATGTATTCTGTTCTGGAAGCTGCCCTTGGTGTGCAAAAAATCGTATTTAATGCAGATTTTAGCAAATTTCTCACCAGCTATTTTTTAAGAGGGGAATTAAAATAATCCCACCCACCAGGCAGGTGGGCTTTCTGACTTGGTAGGCAGCTTCTAGCAGCTTCTCTACATGGTCCTCATTTACTCCTAGCTTCTGCCTTACTGGGAGATGACACCCCCTCCCAGCCAGCAAACCACGCACAGCTGCCTCTGTGTAGTCATGAACCATCGCTCTTTAATGCCACTTGAGCCAAACTCAGAAAAGTCCAATTTATAAGTAAAACGCAACTTTCAGAAAGAAGGTTTTTTTTCTTCTTCCTGCTGCCGTTACATTTGCCCTTGACTCTGATGAAATCAGGTGACTCCTGGGTTCCTAATTCTACCTCATGAGCAGCAGCAGACAGCATTCCTGAGCCCACAGGGGTAGTAAGGCTGCTCTGGAAGGACAAGGTCAGGTCCAGCGCAGACCTCAAATCATCTGAATTGAGCAATAGGACAAAGACCAGGCAGACCTGAGTTCTAGCACAAGGTCCCCTTTCCCTAATTTGCACTGTGGGCTCCCGCTAGTGATAAAATCTCTGTGCTGTCTATAAGAGGGGCACAATGGTTCCTGCCCCTGAGTGGGGCTGACTGTGGTGAAGATACACAAGATGGCAGAGCCAACAGTACCGGGAAATAAAGGTTCCACAGAACTACAAAGTATTATTGTAACAATCTGATGCTACAGGGAAGACTACAAACCCACAGCTGGTGTATGAGGTTGAACAGAAACTACATATCATCCAAGGGGCAGTCTTGATGGAATGGTTTTGTTCCTGAGAGGTGTTAATTAGAGAAAATGACCCACTAGGTCTTCTCAACCTGGAAGGTGAATAAGTTAGAATCCCAAAATAGCAGAGCTCATTATTGCCTGCAGTCTGATAGGCTAGTCTTTTCAGGCCAGGCTGAGCTGCCTTTGAAACCTGCCCCCTAACACCTGATTATAGGCTCTTTTCTATCATTCCACTGGATTAGAAGATAATGTCTCTGTAGCTAAAGCATCTGAGCCTAATCTGTTCCCCTTTCCCCCACCCTAAGCCTGGGGATGACACACAGAAAACCCTCAGGCCACACCTGTTGACCATCGGGACACACCATACTAAATGCACAGGACAACGGGTAGAATCCGTACACACTGCCCCTGGCCTCCAAGAGCTCCTAGTCTTCGGCCATGGGAGAGAGATGTCTAGTTCTCAGATGGCTGCAGGGAAATGCAGGAGGTGATAAACAAAGTCTGGTAGGAGTTTAGGAGGAGATATCCCTTCTAGTCTGAGTAATGAAGAAACCTCGGTGGAGGCATCACTTGAGCTGTAGATCTTTAAACCTTGCTCTCTATGGCAGCAGCCAGGCCCATATGGTTATCCACAAAGCTCAATCCTGGTCTTTGACACCAACTTGGGCCACTGGGGAATCACGACTCAGAGCCTTTGCTCTCTCACTGACCACCAGCACACACCCTACGTTATGGATCCCCAATGGAACAGGATTACTTCCCCCAGAAAATCTTGGGTGGGACTCTGATTAAGGCTTTTCTTATTTGTAAGCACCAGAAATCCACTCTGACAAATTTAATCATAAAAGGTTAACCTGATAGAAGAATAAGGAGGTAGAAGGATGTGGCAAGATCCAGAGAGAATGTGGCATTTTAGCAGCAAGAGGTCAGTTCCCTTTTCTCTAGATTCCACCTTTACAGTGAATCAGCAGCTTCTTGGAGTCTTGCCTATGACAAGTTTTAAATTCCTAAGAAAGAGAATCTGATTGCCTCAGGCCCCACCCACAAGGCAAGAGCATAGGGACACTCAATGAGATGCTCCACCTGGATGCAACCAGCCAGGAGGTGACTCTAAAGAAGGGGCATTTTGGGGGCGCCTGAGTGGTTCAGTCAGTTGAGCATCCAACTTCAGCTCAGGTCATGAGCTCATAGTTCATGAGTTCGCTGCTGTCAGTGCAGAGCCCGCTTCAGCTCCTCTGTCCCCCACTCCCTCTGTCCCTCCCTTGCTCAAGCTCTCTCTCAAAAATAAATAAACATTTAAAAAAGGGGGTGGCAGTTTTGAGCTAGGCAACCACACAAATTGGTGTCCACCAGACTGCTGAGGAGTTAATGAAAACTGAAGGCACACATGCCAGTAATTTCAGGCACTTAAAATCCATCCTCAGATTAATTAGAAGTACGTAGTATTTCGGTTGCAACTAGCTTTTACAGGCTCACTTTACAAAATAAACTTTTTGGGGCACCTGGGTAGGTCAGTCAGTTAAGTGCTCGACTTCTGATCAGGTCATAATCTCAGTTTGTGGGTTTGAGCCCCACATCCAGTTCTGTGCTGACAGCTCAGCGTCTGGAGCCTGCTTTGGATGCTGTGTCTCCCTCTCTCTCTCTATCCCTCCCCTACTCATGCACGCACGTGTGCTCTCTCTCTCTCTCTCAAAAATAAATAATAAACATTTAAAAAAAAGTTTTTAAGTATCTGGAACAGGAGCTTGTAATGGAAGAGTTTCCTGAAGCATATCTGCGATGTCACTGTCCTGACAACATAATATTCTCTGCTTCTAAAAAATACTTTTGAGAAATTATTACAGATGATGCCGACGTTCCCTGGGGAGAATCCAACATGCAGTTTTATTTACCAGAGTTAGTCTTGTCATGTTATGTTATTGCTAGAAGAATTCCGTTCAGGGGGTAACAATTGGGTTATTTTGCTTGTGTCTTTAGAAACTTTAAATTGGTATTGAGTAAGGGCTTAGATGTGTTTACCATTTTCCTCTGAGGCTTTATATTTTTAATTTAGTTGTTGCGCAAATGACTTGGAAAATCCATTATCCAGGGAATCTTCTTGAAAATCTTGGTTCACAGTATAATTCATAAACTCCTCACAGCTTCCTGGGTGCTCTGGAAAGTCTGTCTTGGAGCAGAGCCTCTCAAGTTGCACTCTCCACCAGGAGGGTTCCAAAGAACTGAGCTTTTTAAAATCAATGAGCAAATGAGAACTCTGCAGAGTGGCTCTCTAGAGTTGCAATATTTAAAAAAAGTTTTTAAACATTTATTTATTTGTGAGAGACAGAGACACAGAGTGTGAGTATGGGAGGGGCAGAGAGAGAAGGAGACACAGAATCCAAAGCAGGCTCCAGGCTCAGAATGAGCTGTTAGCACAGAGCCCGATGCAGAGCTCAAATCCACAAACTGTGAGATCGTGACTTGAGCTGAAGTAGGGATGCTCAACCAACTGAGCCACCCAGGCGCCTCTAAAGTTGCAATATTTGATGAAAGGGTGTTCTTTATCATTTTTTTGAAAGGGCTATCAAGTGACACCTGTAAGAGATACCTGAGCCCAAAAGAAAGGTACCACGTAGGAATACTAACCTTCCCTCTCAGGTGTCCTATCTATAATCAGCAGAGAGTCAAGTGTCAGGGACAAGTCACAGATATTTTATAAAGTGTGACCCATGACAAATAGAAGAGTCCATTCCAAAGTACTGAACCCACCCTACCCCCACCCCCACTAATCCCCGACCCAGGAAGTTAGAGTTGTCACTAGATGCAGCCAGGGTAGCTTGAATCTTTCACAGTAAGTGAATTATGAATACTTACTGTGTTCTTATCTTGTACTAGATGCTGTATTAGAATCATAAATATTTCCTTATTTAGTCCCAAAAACCTCTGAGGTAGTTAGTATCATTTTATAGATGTGAATGAAGCTATGATTGGAGGCCAGGCATTCTGGTCCCAGAGTCTGTACTCTTCACTGCCCCACTATGCTGCTTATAGAGAGAAGGCACATGCAATCGGTGATGAAGGCATATTCTACAAAGTATATAGCACCTAAGAGAGACCTTTAACGAGGGGTAGAATGTGACAGCAGAAAAGGGTGTGTGTTCCTGATGGCGGGGACAGTGTGATTGAAGGCAGAAAAGGGTGAGGCAAGTTCAGGAAGTACCGTAGCCTGATTTATCCAGGATGGCAAAGTCCAGTAAAAATATAAGGTCAGTCACGTGTGTAATTTTCATTTTCTAACAGCCACACTTAAAAAGTTTTTAAAGGGTGCAATTTTAACGACACGTTTTGTTTAATCCAAGTGTACAAAATATTATCATTTCAACGTTGAATCAGTATAAACGTTATTAAGGAGATACTTTATATTCCTTTTTCTTGCCAAGTCTTCAACACCTTGTGTGTATGGTACATGTACAGTGCATCTCGATTTGGGCTGTATTTCAAGCACTCAGTGGCCACTTTATGGCTGGTGGCTGCCTGATGGAGCAGCACAAGTTTACTGTATGGGTTACGTGAGGGGAACAGTGGGTGACAGGACTGACAAACGAAGTTTGAAGCCATATTTGGAGGGCCTGAATGCAGGGCTGAGGCATTTGTAGAGAGTGGACAGGCCAAGGGGAGGCACAGAAGATTAACCGAGCATAAGAGTAACATGGTGGGAGTTATCAGGAAGATTAATCTGGCCTGGTTAGGGGAAACCAGGGATGGGCTCAGAGGAAACCAACTCAAGCACTGTAGAATAGTCAGGCTGGAGAAAAGAATGCCCAAGTAAAGTGGCAGTGAGAAAGGAATAAAGGCTGGAAGCAAGAGACAGTATGAAGGTAGACTCTACCAGAGATGGGGTGTTCAATGGTAGACAGAGGAAATATTCATACAGGTACCTGGTAAATTCTCAAATAACAGTACAAGAAAAAAAAAAAACTGAGTAGTCGTTCTTGCTGAGGAGGACAGGGGAAAGAAAGAAACCCCAGCCTGGTAGTCCCATGGAGGAACAGGAATTTGAGCAGCATCTTTGAAGTTTAAGACTCTGAGCACATCCCTCAAGAAACTGATTGTCCCATCGGAAGGCTAGGTTTTTGCAAGAGAACCAGATGACTGTGTAGCAGAGTGTATCAACAACCCCCGAAAGAGACAGCACTGATGTGCTTTGTTTGGGGAAGGACACAGCACCGGACCAGGGATGAAGTGATCTATGTTCTGGTCCAGATCTGCCACTGAACTGCCACGTGGTTTCAGGGAAATCATTTCATTTTCCTTAAGATTCCTTGTCTGTAAAGTGAGGGGTTAGACCAAACCACTTGCAAGCAGCCTTTTCACTCTGAGTGCTTGAGTGTAAGACAGTGTTAAGAGGAGTAGTCAAACAATGAAAACCACCTGGACGTTTTTTAATGTTTGTTTATTTGTGTGTGTGTTTGTGTGTGTGTGAGAGACAGAGACAGAGACAGAGAGACAGAACGCAAGCAGGGGAGGGGCAGAGAGGGGGGTCGGACAGAGGATCTGAAGTGGGCTCTGCCTTGTCAGCGCAGAGCCTGACTTGGGGCTCAAACTCACAAACCGTGAGATCATGACCTGAGCTGGAGACCTGTGCTTAACTGGCTGAGCCACCCAGGCGCCCCTGGACATATTTTAAGAAGCATTCCAAATTATCTGATATAAAACTGAACAAATTGCATGTCCATCTAAACTGACTTCATATTTCAGGTAACATTGACATCTCAGCTCCCTCTAGGTAAATGCTGAAGACAAGAGGCTAATAAATGAAGACCTACCAGTAATGAAGTTACCAAGTAGATCAATGCATTTGAAAATGCAATGATTTGAAATCATTTGGAAAGGGGAAAGCCATTTTTATTTCATTCCA
Organism: Crocuta crocuta; assembly: GCF_008692635.1. Taxonomy (NCBI): domain Eukaryota; kingdom Metazoa; phylum Chordata; class Mammalia; order Carnivora; family Hyaenidae; genus Crocuta; species Crocuta crocuta. The sequence continues at coordinate 14,581,212 of NW_027551558.1, read as the reverse complement.
AGATGAAAGCAAGTTTATTATAATTATTGAGCAGCTCTGAAAACAACACAGAAATTCTTAAGTCTCTTGAATTTAGGACAAGTTCTTATGTAAAAAATACAAAAACATTAATATTCTTTTAAATAAAGTAATGCTTTCCTCTCCCACTTCAATGAGTTCATTAGGCAAAAAGGCTTTTTTCCTCCCTCTGATTTTGTAGTGTTTTAAAATTCAGGGTGTACAGCTCTAGCAATAAACTAATTGTCTGTGAAAGATGGATGGATGTTTGTAGCTTTCTTAAGTCGATAATATAGATGGCTCTTCTAAACAATTAGGGGGAAGTGAATGAAAATATTTCACTTCTGCTGTGCTGGGCAGAAGGACAGGGAAAGGCTCTGTCTGACAAGATGACCTAGGTCTCCACCCAGTCTCTGGGGACTCTGGATTGGTGCAGGACATTTTCGCTGGCTCTCATCTTCCTCTGGCCATGCTCAGCCCGCATGCTTCAAAGGGTGGTCCTGCCCTGGAAACCCTTATGCAATCTAAGCTCTTAAAATCCAAGGGGAGGTGGGGAACCTACAGTAGTAATTGACTTCATGCAATACCTATCTTTAAAAGGAGAGAGTATGTCAACTGAACTCTATTTTCCCTTCACCTAGGGAGTTTGCTATTTAAAGGCACCTTCCACGGAATCCTTTTGTAGAACAAAGAACCATTTGATAATGCAAATGTATCCCAATTGATAGGTTTTTATAAGCAAGGATTTCTAAATCTTGGGTTTCACTGAAGGAGGACACAGCCCTCCTGACTCTGAAATTCTACAGCTAACTTTATTTTGAGGGTTCATTAACAAGCCAGTGAGCTGGACAAACGTTCCTTCCAAGGTCATCTGTGTTATTAAACTCAGAAGAAAAAATCAGAGGGCTTCAAGCCCCACCTTTGAGTTTTCTGAAGGCACTAGGAACAATTAAGGAGGACCTGATAATGTGGCATTATCCCTCTTCAAGGTGACTGAGTTTATGTAAGTGCTATTTGCTTATCTGTAAACTGTCCCCTGGTGTGGAGTTCTCGCACAAAGTGCACTGGTGACTTGGCAATTGGGGTTGGCTGGGAAGGGGAGTGAGTCTGGGACCCAGGTGAAAGAGTGGATGAGAAGGAGCTTTGAAAGTGGGATGGCCTTTCTGACCAGTCTGACTTGAGGCAAAGAGGCCAAACCTTTACCCTGCATTGGCCAGTCACTGGATGCATGCTGCCCGGGAGAAAAGACATGATCTTGGGTGAGGTGGCAATCTTTGGCTGAGGGTAATTCCAGGGGAGCAACTCGGCTAGGAGCTTCAAGCTTCCCTTTCTTCCAGCCTCTGGTGTAATGAGAGCCTCGGTCCTGAGGGGTGATTTTAGCAGCCCACCACAGCATCCTCTACAAGAACTAACCCAGCTGTACTGGGTAGCCTCAGCACAGTCTCCATCTGGGCAGGGGGCCCAGTTTGAAAGTCAGAACCCAGCAGTGAGAGATACCAGGTTGAACCTAACCAGATAGCAACTAGGAACTGTTCTGGGTCAGCAGTGTCTTGTAAGAAGCAGGTATGTAGGAATCAGGATCTGGCGACTAAGGAGAAGGGTGGGCAGGGGCTCCCCTGCTAGATGGACTCTGGGGAGATCAGTCAGGCTGCAGGATAAGGAATCAAGGATAAATAAGCACCAACATGAGGTCAGCGGAAGCAAGTATAATTCAAGATACTGCAGGTGTACTCCTGCCCTCCAAATATTGTTAGGTTTAGTGTAGACAATGCAGAAAGACACAAGACTTCACTAGAGTCACGACCAATCACAGGATTCCAGAACTAGAGTGAGTGCTTAGTTCCAGTGCTAAAGGGATAAAGAATGCTTCTACATTAACTTTAACCCATAACTGGAAGGGTTGGGTACTTTCAGACAAGATTCATGAATAAATGGAGTTTTCATAATGGAGGAAACTGAGGCACGCTTTGCCATCCCGTCTAAGTATTTGTTTCAACATCTGTGGCACAGGTACTTGAGCAAAGTGGAAGCTGGCCATAAACTCATGCTGTACCATCCATTCATTTAAAAATCAAAGTTTCAAATCATAAAAAGAAAGACAGGAAGGAAAGAAGGGAGGGAGGGAGGGAGGGAGAGAGAGGAAAGGGAGAGAGAGAAAGAGAAGGCAAGAAAGCAAGCTGTGAAATGTAAAAAATACAAGTATCTGGATCGGTCCACACATACATGAACTTCCCTCTCATTCACTATTTAGGAGGCAGAGAAAACTCACCATCCCGCAAGCCTCACATTTGCCCAGAAGCCTGGCTCTTTACCACCATCTGAGCTGCATTGTTTGGGAGTGTCACACTCTTTGTCTAGGATATAAAAAGCTCTGCTCCTCTTTTATTTGTCTTTGCTTTATGAATAGCTTTGGTTCCTTTTTTTGACACTGGACAGCAGAGTGGCTGAACTGTCCTTGCCTTTGGTCTTTTTTTCTTCCCAGTTCTCCTTGGCTCCTGCTCTATATCAAATAACATTGATGAGGCCTTTCCACAGAGTTCCTGAAGTTCACAAAATTCTTGGAATACACAAAAAAAGAAGGAAGTGGGGAGGGAAAGAAAGAAAAGGGAACTCAATACATCAAAGCAAATTTTTTTTTTCTTTTTTGTCTCCCAGATGCAGAGGGTTAGGTCAATCACACTTCTTCCTGTTCACGCTGTTTTCAGTTATTTATTTTACCCCCTTCTCTCACTCCCTTTCAATTCACCATCGGCAACCATCCTAATACGTGCTCAGGTGTTTTCCCTTAAAATGTCTAATGTTTGCTGTGCGTGTATTTTAATTCTACAAGTCAGATTTCATATTACTTTCTTATTGCCCTAAGCACTGTGATTCTAAGATCCACACAGTCTGTTCTCCGTGCCTTTAGGCTTTTGCTTCTAATTGTTGACCTATTAGTTAGGTGTGCACTGTCCACACTACCATTCTCTCACTCAGTAATGGGCAGTTTGCATCCACAGCCAACTCTCGTGACACAATGCCATGAAGAAAATCCCTACACGGGTTCCCTTAAGTATCAGTGTCAGAATTTCTCTGGGATGTATACAGGAATAGAACTGCAGGGTTATGGAGACAGTTGTCCACACGGCTAAAAGTTTCTGGCCTCATAAAAGCACCCATTAGAGAAGGGAGCACCTTTAGAGGGAGTACATTCAAATGGTTATTGGCAAATCTCGGGCCACATGAAGAAATGTTTTTAAATGCAGGAGACAGGCATTTGAAGGCTTAGAAACTGCTGCCAACTGAAGATGAGTCGGGAATAAAGACAAGACATCTTCAAAATAAGAATGGAAGTCAGTGGGAAAAACAGCTTTGGATTCATGGAACCACATTCTGCACCTCAGTTCATGAGAAGACATCTGGTGTCAAAAAGCTCAGTACACCTGCGTCTCCCCACCCGTCTCCCCATTCTCTGGCCCCCAGGCCCCCGCCTACCACCGGCCACATCCACAAAGCTACCCACTGTTTGCTCAGTGGCTCCTTTACAGTGGGCACTTTATTCTTACTCTCATCACTGCTGCCTTTCCTGATCTGCCGCATCAACGTCAAGTGCAAAATTTCACCTTGCACCAGGGCTGGTCCGTAGTCACTGGGGACGGCCAGTGCGTGATCTACAGCTTCTCTCACTTCTGTCCAACCTTTGCTCCTCATCCCTCATCCCTCTATCAATCAAAAGCTCAGGCAACCTCCCTGGTCAAATATGAGCCAAGTGCTCTCCTGGGAGCCACACTATGCTCCCTTTTGGAGGAGGAGACTGCCTGCTGAGAGGCTCCAGCTTCTGGCTTCCATTTGCATGAATAAACAGCTCTGAAGGGTTCGTTTTAAGTTTTTATGTAAACATTCTCCAAAATATGTTCTGCACTGCATTATCCCCAGCAATAAAGATTCTGGAATCAGAATTTGGCTGTCAGTTTTATTGATGTTGCATGGGGTACAGTAGAATACAGCTTTCTCTTCTGGAAATTTATGGACTTTGGCAGTGCAGAGAGCAATAAAACTGTGTTTTTAATCAGTAAGCCAAGAGGACATGATTCCAGAAGAAATATAGGAAGCAAACATGCCATCGGAGGAAGATTTCTCCCCCCACTGTCCCTGTTCTTCTTGGATCCCCTGTTAAACAAGTTTCGGTACTGAACAACGTGCTTGGTGGGACTGTCTTCAGGAATAAAATCAGAGGACCAAATCTGGATTACCTCCTCTAGGTTGCACCATCTCCAAGAGACTGTTGAGCAGAAATATTTTTCTGAAATTAAATTTCTTTGCATTAGCCCCTAGAGAGGAAATGTTGGTAAGCTGCTTTGCAGGAGAAATTGTGAGAGGAGAAACAAGGTTACAATGCCTGTCCCTCCACCTTGCTCACTGAGAGAGAATAGATTACCTGGGTATATATCTGAAGGAAATAAAATCAGGATCTCTATGAGATCTCTGCATCCCATGTTCATTGCAGTAGCATTCATCATATCCAAGATATGGAAACAACCTAAGGGTCCTTCAGTGGATGAACAGATAAACTGTGGTAAATACACACACACACACACACACACACACACACACACGTTTTTCAGCCATAAAAAAGGAAAGCCTGGAGGGCATTATGCCAAGCGAAAAAAGCTGGAGAAAGACCAATACTGTATGGTATCATTTAGATGAAATCTAAAACAAAAGAAACAAACAAAAACCCAGCCAATTTCTTAGAAACAAAGAAGAGAATCATGGTTGCCAGGAGCTGGGGAGGGAGAAAATGAGATATAAATCAAAGGGCACGAACTTTGAGTTATAAGACTATGTTCTGGTGATATAATGTACAGCATGGTGACTATAGTTAGCAATATGGTTTTATATACTTGAAAGCTGCTGAGAGTAATTTTAAGTGCTTTCACCTCCTCTCCCCCAGAAAAGAAGAGTTAACTACGTGGGGTGACAGATATGTTAATTGTCTTGATCTTTGTAAAGATTCCACAATGGATGTGTGTATCAAATCATCACATTGTACACTTTAAATATATACAATTATATTTGTCAATTACTCCTCAGTAAAGTCGGGGGGTAGAAAGGAACTGGGTTAGGAATCACATATTTTGGCCTAATATCGCACCATAGAATGAACATTTGGGGCTCAGTCTGCTTGGTCATGTTACTTTGTTCAGGCTACCAAATCTCTTTGTGATCTAGTTCTCCTGCCATCGAAGGAAAATACCCACCTCACACCACTGTTGAGTGGATGAAATAAGGTTATAGGCAGGTGTGCAAAGCTCACATAGCACCTTATACAATAGCAAGTCCCTTCTGAGACTGCAAGACATCTCACTGATTAAACGCTCTCATGATGCAGAAGGTGTTCTTTCCTGGCAACTAAGACAGTCAGCTTCGTAGACACGTGAAAAGAAAGCACCTCCCACTTCTACTCTCATATACTTGACATTAACTTCCCACCTGAAATGTCCTTGTCCACTCCCTCTCTGCCAGTGCTTGGGTCAAAACCCTCAGCCACTGTAGATCCTTGATAAATATTGGTTGAACATTCATCCCTGCTTTGCAGATTCTTTCTTCTGAGTTATCTGAACCCCAGGTTCCTTTAGTGCATGTACATCATCCTGTTGTGCTTTTACTATTGGTAAGGAATTGCTCTTTTCTCAACTTTTACATAATGTATAACTTTCTATTCCAGAACCTAAATTGTTCCTCTGAATATAGGCAAGTGCCTGAAGGAAATGCTCTATAGATGTTCCCCCCAAATGGCAATGAGGTGCCCATGTGATTGAACCATAGCAGCTGACTGGTCTGGTTGGGAGGAAACTGAAATTGTGAATCTTTCTCCTGCCTGCCTGGTTTCCAATTGCATTTTCAGTCATTTTTTTTACTTTACCCAAGACAGTTTCTTTTCCATCTTCCCAACCAGTAGTTCTAGGCCAGCCTAGAACTACTTATCAACTATTTACTTGGTGCCAGGCCCTGTACTTTACATGGCTTATCTTGATTAATCACAACACACCCCGTGAAGTTAGAATTTTTATTCCAACTTTATAGATGAAGAAACTGAAATAGAGGGCTTAATAACATCCTCAGGATCACCTGTGGAGATGTGAACCCCAGTGCGTTTGATCCCAAAGTCGAGGATCTTAATACAAAATAACATATCTTTGATAAAGACCAAGAGAGAGTCATGGTACATCTCTTTACTGATGTAAGTTAGAATTCTCCACCTGAAACCAGTGGCTGGAACTCTGTAGACACACACACACACACACACACACACACACACACACACACACACACACATTTTATTCATGAACTTAAAAGGTACCCAATCTTAAATATTAAACTCTTGGCTTTCCTTTTTTCTTTTCTAGATCACTCACCTATCTCCCTATCAAACTAATCCCATCTCAAGCTTTCAGAGGACTTAATGAGGTCGTAAAAATGTAAGTAAGATACTACATAGCCAAAAACATTCATAATTGGAAGAATTAAAACTTTTGTAAGAGAAAACATAGTTGAAAGGGGATAATGCCTCTAGGAGAGAAATTGTGTTCAAGAAACCCCAGTATTTTTATCTTTATAACACAAATAATATCTAGGGACCTCTGAAGGAAAGTATGATTTCCAACAGTCATTAAGTTCCAAATAATTAACCTTGCTTCAGTGAACTGAATGCATTTTGATAAGTGATGATAAACTTCTCAAGTAGAAAAGAAAATAGATTCCAATCATAAAAATCCTCCTTCTGCTAGTGCAGCTATTCCCTTGCGTCACATTTTTAGATAACACCCACACAGAAGAAAATGTGTTGGAGGTTTATTGTGCATCAGAAGAGAAGCTTTATATCTGAAACAGAAGAAGTGTATGACAAAAGACAGTATTTAGAGCTATAGTGATAAAAGGCCTTTATCAAAAGTGTAAAGCAACCTGATGATACAGTGTGATCTCATATTTCTGTCAGATGTAACTTCTCCCTGGGTTTCAGCTGCCAGGGCCTAAGACACCACGCATGAGAGGGAACTTTCTCAGGAGTCCAGTATTCCAGTATCCTCCTTAATGTTAGTCTGAGTGAAAGGACCTCAAAGGCCACTTAGTTCCTAGAGAGCATCTCGGATCTTAATGCACTGGGCTTTTGAAGCAGATTTACATCTGTGAAGAAGATGCAGGCATCATCAATCTTAGCTCCTTGGGGAAAATTCGACTGCTCTTTAGGGTACTAACAAGCAATGAGGACATTAAAAATAATTCCTCAAGTATTACATAAATGTCAGTCTCCTTGAGCCTAACCCTTATTCTTCTGCTCTCAAGTTTAAATGTTGAGCTTTGATAACTTTTAACGCATTAAAACCTCCTCTTGAGAAAAGTAGCCACAACTAAATAAACAAACCAATAGGTAGGAATGAAATGAATCAGTTCAGCAACAATCCATTACTGTGTTGTTCATAAAAGACATTAACTGCCTTACACTCAGCCTTTCTGTGGGCTAAAGCTCTCAAGTCTGAAGGCTTCAGTGAATGTTAACCTTAGAAATACTCAAATGTACAATTTGCCAATTTGAGACTTTTTTCTCAGCTGGCAGCAAATGGTAGCTTATGTTGGGATTTTAGGGTAACATCGCTATCACCTGCATGCTTCAGATGGTATACGGCAAAGCTGGTTCCTTTATGTTCGTATCCTTTTTAAAAATCCATCCATTAATCCATTCATTCATTCATACTCTATGTACCAGGCAATATCAAGTTGCCACAGATTCAGAAGTGAATAAGATCCACATACTCCTTGTCCTCAATTTGCTAAAAGAATGAGAAAAACAGTCAAAGAAATAGACACAACCTAAAGGGGACACTATGTGCAGAAGTTAACAACCTTGCAATTACCTCAGAGAAGGATTCTGGGAAAAGGGTAAAGAGTTATGAAACAATGAACGTAACCCAAATGAAAACCTCACTAGAACGATGGAACTGGGGATCCAGACATCCAGATCCTGGTCCTGAGCCTTCCCATAAGCACTGTTTGCCTCTCCTCTGAGAGTCTCAATTTCCAAAGCTGTACTACAAGGGAATCTGCCTCGATTTTCTCAAAACGCCTGTCCCCTTCTAACAAGCTGTGACTCTTATGTCCTAAGATACACAGGCAGAAACCCTGTCACATGAACAGGGGTTACTGAAACCTGCATTTCTGCAGCACCTGGGTTATAGATGCCCATCAGTGCTCCGAAAGGGAGCTGGCAGCACTTGATGATACGAGAACAACTTAAGGAACCCTGTTCTTTTTTTAAAAAGACACCCTGGAGCCCCCTGTTGTTGGGTCACACCCACAGCTTATTATTATGCAGATCTGGTCATTTCTTTCATGTTTCTTCCTCTTTTTTCTCTCCCCTAGTGAAATCTCTCAGAGTGATTCTCTGGAAAAGATAGAAGCTAATGCCTTTGACAACCTCCTCAATTTGTCTGAAATGTAAGCATCAGCTAACAGATAGTTTATTGCCTACACTATTACCCTCGCTGGCTGGAGCCTACTCAGTATTTGTATTCAAGCATCTACTGCTAGGAATCCAAGAGGAAAAGACTGCAGCAATTACTAGGTCTGGGCAGGCACTAATTTCTCTCACTGCAGTGGCCTGAAGGTTGCCATGGTGACAACTGCTTCTCCCTGGGAGCTGTATAAACTCTGAAACATCACAACACAAAGTTGGAAATTAAAATTGACATTGTGGAGTCCTGCCAAGTAGCTCTTACCTTATGGAAGGGAGGGTACGAAGCACTTGGGGTCGTGGGGAAATCAGAAAGGGAGCTTAGAGATCATAAATTAGCACATTGGGGACTGTTTGGGCATCTTCATTTATTCAGTAAGTGATTCTCAGAAACCCACCATGGAAAAGCCCTGTGTGGGACATGTGATTGCTGTTTGTTATTCTTACTGTGATGTGTTAGAATTGATTCTTAAAAACAGTCCTTTTCAAATTATCATTTTCCTCCAATTTACAAAAAGATGGGTGAAGACTGGCTCAATTCAGTTTTCAGATGATGAACCTATGACCCAAAGAGTTTAACTGACTTGCCTGAAGTCACACAGCAGTTAGTGCTAGAGCTGGGGCTAGAAACTGGTTCGTGTAACTCCTAAGCCAGCCTTCTTACTGCTGCCTCATTTGACTCAAACCTGAGCTTGTACAAACTTCCCCTGCACAGGAGTTTTCAAAGTTAAGGGAAGGGGAAGGATGTTAGCAAGAAACATTTCCTGTGCACTTGTCCCTGGCATTCATTTCCTCGAGGTTGTATAAATCCTCACAGCCATGCTGCAAAGTGGGGTAATTATCCCTTTTGTTCAGGGGAAGCAATGGAGGCTCAGAGAGGGTCAGTAATTTGACCATTGTGGCACTGCAGACAATGGTAGAGATGAGATTCCCACCCCAGCCTGTCTTTCTCCAAAGCTCATGCATTTTCCACTACACTACAAGGCCTCCCTATAAATAGTCCAAGTAGCAATTATCTAAAGAGAATAATTGATTGATAAGTATGTGAGTACCCACTACATGTCTAACCAAGGGTCAAATGCTGCTGGAATACAGAGGAGGCAAAATACAAATCTTCCCTGGGAGATGACAGTACAGTCAGGGAGGTGAGACTAACTCACCAACCAATTATGGGGAAATCTAAAATAATAAGTATTCAAATGCAGATTTATAGCCTGGGCGTGGCTGTGAGGTAGAACTGGGGGCTAGGGGAGGAGAGAGGAGGTCATTACCATTATAGATGACAGTCCTATCCCAGACCTAGAGATCTGTAGTTTTAACAGACTTTCCAAGTGATACAGAAGCACAGCTTATACTGTGAGCCACCAGAACAGCTTAAGATAAATAAATTGCTCGTGATGCAACAGAAAGAAAAATAAAATGCTCTAAGGGAAAGTTTATAGACCTCTCCCAAGGAAGGCCCTGAGACTAGGATGTTAGCTCCACACAGGCTCTTTTTGTTCACAGCTGTATCCCCAGTACCTAGAACAATGCCTGGCACATGTAGGTGCTTAGTAAATGTTTGTTGAGTGAGTGAATGTAGGAATGTGTGGTTTCAGGTCAGACTCCCAAAATCTTTAAGAGGTAAAAGTTCCTTCCACCGTATCCACATGGCCCATAACTGCTTGACTAAGTTGTTGTAAAAATAATTACACCAGAACATCAATCACCTCTTAAGAAACTGAGTGGACATAAAAGATGGAAATAGGCACCAATGGTGGGTAACTATAGTAAGGGAGAATGAACACTAGTCTCAGAGTCAGAAAACCTGAGTTCCCTTCCCAGTCGTGCTACTTCTCAACTGTGTGACTACAGACATATCATTCAACATCCTGATTTCATCGACTATAATAAGAATTGTTAACCCTGGTTAACACACACATTTACTCCTCAAAAACTACCCTATGGGGAAACCGAGCTTTAAATGATGTATCCAAGGTCATACAACTAGTTAAAACCGAGATGTAAAACCAAGCTGGCTCCAGAGCCCATCTACCTAAACCATACACTATATTTTCTCTATAGAACTAGAACAATTATCATTTCTTCAGGTGGTTGTTGCATGGGGTAAGAGAATCAAAGGCATTTATTGGCCTTTTATTGAATCCAAAGGAGACAGGCAACTGTGGCTCAAAGGGTCAAGTCACTGGAGAAGCAGGGAGAAGGACAAGCACACCACTGTGGAGTTATGGCTGTACTTACATACTTCATGAAGCCCGGCCTCGTACATTATCTCTGCCTATTCTATTACTCACTACATACCAACCTACGAGGTAGGAAGAATGCATAGTATGATTGTATTTTTATAGAAGGGCATACTAGCTCAGGAAAGTAGGAGGCTGGGCATCACCACACAATGAATTATTTATAGAACGGGTATAAAATCCCCCAAATCCAAGCCCCTGGATTGATCCAAAGACTGAACGCCCATCTGGATAACTGGCAGTGCACCTGCCAGCCCAACATGAAGAGGAACAGTTTGTCTATAAGGGAGAGTAGCCAATTTGCTCATTCGTCCTGGGAGTGGAATATCCCATCACCCCCAGTGTGCAGGCTCCACCGTCAGGCAGGACCTACTTGGCCAGGACTTCTGGAAGTTGGTGCTGCTTCACAGAGTGAGGTTGGAACAGACTCCCAGGTATGATGTTTACACCTGCCTCAGCAAGAGGGTGAGAGCAGAGGTTCCTGGCAAGAACCAATTGGCTCCCACCATGCAGCTTCCTTCCCCAGGCTCCCAAGAGCTTCTCTCAAGCATATGAAAGTCACTTGATGTTTGTTGGTGCCATTTTCAGCCAGCATCCTCTGGTGACCATGGTCTTGTGCATTCCAAACAATACACATCTGTTAAACTGCTGCCTCTCTCTTTACAGACTGATCCAGAACACCAAAAACCTGGTGTACATCGAGCCTGGAGCATTTAGAAATCTCCCCCGGTTAAAATACCTGTGAGGATTTCTCCTTTTTGAGCAACTGGGGGGGAAATTGGGCACCTGATGAAATGTCAAAACAATTAAAAAATTGGGAAGAATTTTTTAACCATATACTTAGCATTATTTGCATGTCTGCTTTCAGCCTTCTGATTAAGATTTAATCAGCATTTCTTGTCGGCCACCAGGCTGGGTGCTTCCAAATCCATTGAACTGGCTCCCGACCTTTTCACTCTCCAAAAAACACACAAGAAGAATATCACTCCCTTTGCAATGATTTTCAAAACTAACATTGGACAGGGTGGGGGTACTCATGACACTTGAGAAAGGATAAATCACAATCTCTAAGATGAGGTGGTGATGAAGACAGAGCTCAGGTGAAAGTGCAAGAGGCACTTCTGATCTGACAGCCATCTCTGGTTAAGAATTACTGATTTCTTCACCTCATTTGTTCATTTATTCAATGAGTGTAAACTTTTTAGGTATTGCCTTGAGGTAGGCGTTGTGCCATATAAATGAAATCATTATGTTCTATTTCCCTTTAAATCTTAAGTCTACTAGTTAGAATTATAAGTTGAGTACCACTTGTAAGCCAGCACACTCAGTGCCTTGATAGCAACATCAAAATTCCTAAAACTTGATACAATCTATAAATTGATCACTATGAATCTTCTCACATGCCAAAGAATCACTTGTTCACACAGAAAAATTTAAATCCCTCTAACATAGATGTTCTCTCTCTCTTCTTCCTGGTAAGTTAAATTTCATAAAATCTTCAGAAGACAGAAGTCCACAACCCCCACCACCCCAAAAAAACAAAAAATTGGAGAGAGTTGGAGGACAGTCTTGCCCTGGAGCCTTCTCCAGGAGCTGCTGCTGGCACTAGCCTGGCTCTTTTGGCAGCTCTAACGCTGGATGATTCCTAGCCCAGGTGTTCTGCTTTCCCAGGCCTCTGATGGTCTGCAGGACATATAAGCATCTGCAGTATCAACCACGTTGGGAAAAACAGAAGAAAATCCCAGAACCAAATTTGCCTACTATAGTCCCTCGTTATCTAAGAATCACTGTCTTTATTAAATTGCATTTTTACCCCCCTGAAGAGTGATATTCCCCCAACCCCAGGACACATTGCTGTCTAGGCTGCACTGCCATCACCAGCCGCAGACACGGCAAGGATTCAATGCGGTCTGGAATTATGGGTAAGAAGGAGAATCAGAAAGAACCAAAGAGAAACCTGGCTCCCTTTCTCCCATTGCCACCAGAGTGCCAGGCAGTTCACATCAGTTTCTGCAGCCTGATAGGTGAATTTACAATTTGTTTAGGGGAGGGGTGGTGCCTGGGTGGCTCAGTTAAGTGTGGAGCCTGCTTGGGATTCTCTCTCTCTCTCTCTCTCTCTCTCTCAAAATAAATAAATAAACATAAAAAACTCATTTAGGGGCAATCCAGATGCCTGGATTCCTCTAAAGGAGTACCACTCTTGTGTAATGAAATATCCTTCAATTAACCTATCATTGAACCCTCTCTCTTCTTTGAAGTTTAAACAAAAAGTAGGAGGAAGAAGAGCCTTGAGTAGCTCCAATAACCGAAAGAATGTTCAATGATTTCAGTAAGTTGTAAGAAAGAACTCCCTGAACCAGTAGGTAGCTAAATAAAAAAAAAAAAAAAAAAANAAAAAAAAAAAAAAAAAAAAAAAAAAAAAAAAAAAAGATTTTTAATAATGAGGGATATGGATTTCTCACCTGGAGATTAATATTCCTAAAGTCCTTGAGTTAAAACCTGTTCAAAAGTAGAGGGATGCTTTCTGGAACTATCAAGAGCAAATTCCTGAAAAGGAATGGAATGGAATGGAATACAACAGAAAAATGCAACTGATACAATAGGAAAAGACAGGCTGGAAACGAAAATGTAAATGAAAAATGTAAATGTAAAAGTTTAGTCCCAGCCCCCAGATCTTTAAATAGGAGCCTTAGAGCAACTTCTCTCCTAGTGTTAGGGGCTTTAAAATTCTGATAACCTTCAACAGCTAAAAGTGCTACCAATAAAGTTAAACTCAATATTTTTTTAATGTAAAAATAGACTTTGCAAAGTGCCTTTCTACTGCTCTTATCTTTATGCCTTAATAACAATCACTTTTACTCACTCTCTGCCCACACCCCAACCCTGCCCCTAATCACAGGAGCATCTGTAACACAGGCATCCAAAAGCTTCCAGATGTTACGAAGATCTTCTCCTCTGAATTTAATTTCATTCTGTAAGTACTAGTCTGATTGCTATGCATAGCAGTTTCCTATTTGCAGCTAAAATTTGGAAAGTAAATATTTCTCATTTTATTCCTCAAGGGAAATTTGTGATAACTTACACATAACCACCATACCAGGAAATGCTTTTCAAGGGATGAATAACGAATCCGTAACACTGTGAGTAAACTCCCAGATTCATGTTCTGCCGTACAGGCTCCTGCTATTCTCACTTCTAGTTTGAGGTCAGCTCTTTCTCATCTTTTACCACATTCCTCATTCGCTGGTAACAGTCTTTATGACCTAAAATGAATGGTAAGGGTGAAAGTAGTTGCATGGGATTACAGCTGGGTCCTGTGTTCACACACCAACCAACCGACCCATTCAGTTTAAAGTTAATGAGATGGACCCTGAGGATAAACAGTGACCAAATTTCCAACTGATGAAATTGTTCATTGCATCAGTGGAACGCTCTGAAGCTGGGAAGAGACAGCCTGGAGGGAAAAGGCTGCCCTAGTGCAAAGAGCACAGACATTTTAAGTTTCAAATGAGAAGAGTTTGGAAAGATATTCTCCAAGCAGGTAGCATAGTCGATTGAGAGATCTTGCATTCACTCACTCACTCTCTCTCTTCGTCTCTCTCCGATGTTTTACTTTGTTTCTGAGGAGCACCATCTATACCCATTCCCTACATCCCTTAATACTTGAAAATAATGTCTTTTTATCTGATAATCACTCATCAGGCTACCAGGCCCTATCCCTTTGATGCTTTTTCCTAAGGCCTTGCTATTCAAGGTATGATCCATGGGCCAGCATCTACTCTATCTTCTAAGATCCAGTTAGACATGCAGACTCTCATGACTCGGAACTACAGACTTGGAACCTGCAAGCCCCTAAGTTATACGTATGCACATAAAGTTTAAAGGGCACTGCACTAAGATAACCCAGACTATTCTCTTCCACTGTTCAGCTGCCTGACTTGCTTCCCTCTGAGATCTCTGCCATCTTCTACTGGGGCACTCACCTTTGCCCTACCATTCAGAAGAAGCAATCTGGGCTCCATGTCTCTCTCCCTTATAACCAAAACCCAGTGACCCATATTCAATTCTTCTCCCCACACCCATACCCCTCTCACTTTTTCTGTTTTGGTTACAGCTCAAAGCCGGGCTGTCATGAGTCAATAAATGAGCTTGCCCTTAAAGAAAGAGCATTCTTGGATGACCCCAAAATGAGGAGGTAGTTGTGAAGCAAGAGAAGAAACCATCTCAGAGGACTCTCTTTTATATCATGGATTCTAAATATTGGCATCAATGTACATTGCATTTGTATAGTACTTTTTACTTTGTGTAGTTATCATTCTGCACATATAATTGTCATACTACAAAGCAGTAGCCAATGTAGCCCCAACTCAGAGTATTCAGAGTATTGCAATCAAAGAATATGGAGCAGCAAGCAAAACAAAGTTTTTTCAAGATAATTTTTTTACTTGCAGCTCTTGAATGCCAGGGAAGAGACAGGAGACAGGAGATCCTAGAAACTCTTCTCTACAGTCTTTCTGCTCCTCCACTTACCTCACACCCTATAGCTCTTCCTGATCTTTATAAAGTATTTCCAACTCACCGTTGCAAGTATCGAGAAGTACTCATTTATCACATCCCCTGTCAGAGACAGACCAAAGACTGAGTGGGGAGTTACTGCAAGCCTCAGGACTTGGGGTCCTCCTGTGTCTTTATTGAGAACACAAAAGATGTAAGATCCACGTCCCCAAGAAGCTCAGAATCTCAATTATGAGGAAATGGAGAAAGTATGGGGCAAACATGAAATGAGGAAAAAAATAATACAAACTAGTAGCTATTCACTGTGGGAGTCTGTATTACACAGAAATGAGATATCTTGGAGAAGTCCTCTTGGGCTGAAGAAGCCAGAGGCAGCTACACAGTGGAGCTGAGACGTGAGTTAGACCCCGTAGTATCAATAACAATTATATGTGTAAATGTGATAATAGCAGCTAAGGCGTATACAGCACTTAGTAAGTGCCTGCCCTGTTTCTAAGTACTTTTTAAAAACTCATTTACATCTCACAACAACCCTATGAGGTAGGGATTTTAGGTATGGAAGCCATGGCACTATGAGGTTAGGTAATCTGCCCAAGGTCAAGACTTAGACTCACTCTGTCTTCAGAATCACAATCTTAACCATTACGTGGTCCCACATACCAAGAAAAGGGGAGTGAGTGGTCCAAGTAAGGGGACAGCATGAGTAAAACCATGGCTGTGGAAAAAAGGAAAACAGGATGTGTCTTACTTCTTGGGAATAAATGTCCAGCTAAAGAAACAGGAAGTAGGGTTAGATAAATGACAGGGGTGGGAGGGACATTGGATTACTGAGTCTTGAAAGCTGGGATACAGGATTCAAAGCTGAAAAGTAACTCTGATGAAAGTAGTAAGAAGAAGTAACCACCCAACAGAGTAGCTTTTATTCAACCATCACAAATATTCAAGACTCCCTGTGAGTTTGACCTAAATCTAAAAATAATCAGGAACCAATTGGAACTTCTCCCAAATAAACATAAAGCCATTGGAACGAAGTAGAAATGGGATGAAAGGACAGAAGATGTGGAGAATGAACAACAAGAAAACAAATGTTAGGATGATCTGCAGGGTTCTGTGAGCTCCTAGGATGGGACCACCCTTCCAAAATCAAGGAACAACAAAAGACTCCTTTCACACATCACATTTCAGCATGTGCACATGAGAGCTGCACAGTATTTTTATTATGGGGCCATTAACTTATGTTAGGTATGAGTTTAAGAAGAATAGTGCCTACCAGCAGGGCATAATTGCCCTGCCTTTGAAGTTCATGAGGACTGCAGATCCACCTCTCCTAGAGGGCCCCGGGGGCATTTTGCTTCCATCCCCTCCTCACTCTCAGCCCTTCATCTGGAAGGGGAGCAATTAGTCATTTGCCTGGCACTTGTTCTCAACTGAATGGGCCCTTCTGTAAGTAAAGGATCCTGCAGAGCACCCTGCTGGAGAGAGGGTATTACACTTAAAGAGGAAAGCCTTATTTTCTCAGCTATAAAGTTCAACTCCCTAATTAGAAAATAATGAAAGCAGGCCTTCTCTCTTCATTGTTAGTAGCATTTGAAATTTTGCTTTTTGTGGAACCTTTCTTGCCCTCCCCCCACCCAAATCTTTACCAACTGTGAGCTCATTTAATGAAAACAAAACACTTCACTTGATGCTGGAGACGCTCAGTGGGGCTAATGCTAAAACTATGCATTATACTCTTAATGTCCCTTTATAGCCACTTTGGCTTTTCATTAAATCTCCTCAAGAGGCCACCTTGAAATGTACCCCCAGATGAGCAGGATTTGGCTGCATCGCACCACCTTTAAAATATTTTAGGTGACTGGTCATACCAGTCTCCAAAAAGAGACAACTTTGATTCATGTCTGAACTCTACAGAGAGAAGGAAAGGTCATGGCAACTAATTTCCTAAGGCCCTTCAGAGAAAGAATGCCTGGCAAAGGATGACAGGTTGATCCAGGTTGCCCCTGTGATAAGCCACACTCAAGAGGCTGCTGGGTGTTAGGACAGAAAGCCTGGATTCTAGTCCTGGCTCTGTGTCTAATGAACCTTAGTCAAGTTACACCACCCAGACAGGCCTCTGCCTCTCTGTATCCAGTGGGATTACTAATACCTCTGGTGCAAATCCAATCATGTCATGTCAACTACACAGCACCGCCATGATTAAAAGCTAATATTCAGCAAGCCACTTGTTTTAGACCATCCTGTTTCATCTTTTTAAAAATATTTTTCATTTGAAAATTTATTTAATGGGCAAATGGAGTCAATGGATGCTGAAACCATCAGATGAAGGATTATTGGCCAATGGGCTTGCCATATTAACTCAAAGCCTCCCACCATGCTTTATTATTAATGACAAAAGGAAAAATCCATTTTTTATCCCTCCATTGATTATTCAGTTATGTAGGGTGTTACAAAATGGAAATTTTAAATCTCATCATTCTTCCACATTTCTTACCAATGGTCTTTCATAAAAGAAGAATCCTCTCTTTTTCTCTCAGTCTTGTTCTTTTTAAATATAACTGTGGAAGTAGACTTTTCAAAAAATTTTATTCAATATATTATAATCCATTATGATAATAATTCACATGAACTTCACTGAGGACAACTTGAAGGGAAACATAACAATCAGTGCTGCCAAAAAGCAGGAGGTATGCCCACAGCAGAGAGAGGGTTCCATTGCCATTGGGAATGTGAGCCCAACAGAAATGGGGGAATTCCGATGAATGTTCAAAACTAGGGTCATGGTAGCATATAGAGATTGGCTTGGTGACAGTGACTGGTGACAGTTACCCATACAATCACTGCCAGGTTATCCACTAAAGAAGTGTCTCCATATACTTCATACCCAAGAAGTATTCAGATATAAAAGGACTGCAGCAAAATACCACAGGGAGAAGAAAGTGGTGAGTTTAGGATCCCTGTTCTTTACGTGGGCATTTGTATAGCCATTTGATAAAAATGTGCTTATAGATATACCACCATAGGGCATATTTTCTGAAATAGGAACCCTGAGGCCACTTTTTGAGACCCTGCAGATCTGCTAACATAAATTAAGCTTCTTCTTTAAAATCATCCAAAACCTAGGTGATTACATGATCTAAAAGGGAACTATAGCAGACCATTTAACACTGTTAAAAACCCAGAAAGGCTTTTAGAGCCCCAGGAATATTAGGAGTTTGTTTTAAGGTGGCATTCACAATTAGAGTATCATCTGTGATTAAGTTCTAAAGCCTGAATCTTATTTTGAATAAAAAGGTGACATTCTCCCCTTTTGAGTCACAATTACTGGCATTTGAATAGAGAACACAGACAATGCTTTAAAGTAAGGTGCAGCTATTGTAACGCAGGAGAGGGGGAGAAACCATTTCTGTGCCTGTGACTGCATCCTCAAGGGAAGGGAAGCCGACCTCATTTAATTCTGACACCATGATGTCTTGGGGAAAAAGTTATCTGAAGTGACTCTCCAGCTGTTTTAAGGGGCATTTTAAAGCACTGTGCAGGCCTGACAGCATGAGGCCTCCCACTCACATTTGTAACTCCTCCAAAGTAAAGAAGCCACTCTTTTCATCAAAACAAGGCAACACATTCTATTGTGTGCGACTGCTAAGAACAAAACTGAGGAGCAGCAGCTAAAATGGAAACAGTGAGCCCCATCCTTTGGGAAGTCGGGACAAGTAGGACCCAAGCTATTAAAAAAGAAAAAAAAAAAAGACATGAAAAATGTCCCAATACAAAAATGTCAATGATGCCAACACAGACCAAAGGTGTTTGAGGACCTCTGGAGACTGACTACATGTCGGGCAGCCCAGGCCACTAAACTGACCTCGCTCCCCCAGGAAAAGGAACGTCCCTACCCCACTGAACAAACAGTTCAATTAAACACATTCCTGCATTTCATGGAAATCCTGTCCAGAGCATGGCAAGGGAAACCCCTGCCCTCTATTCTGGTCAGAGTGGTAGAGGCTACTACAAAATATACTAATACTAATACTAATACTAACACTAATAATGGGAACACATTAAGCATTTACTGTGTTCCAGGACTTATTTCTAAGTGTTTAACACATGTTAAGCATTTTGATCCACACAACAGCCTTTTGAGGTCAATATTATCATTATCATCCTTATTTTCAGATTTGGAAATTAAGACAGACAGGTGAGATAACTGCATAAAGTAACTCAGTTAATAATTAGCGGAGCTGGAATTCAAGCCCAGGCAGTGGGGTCGAAGACTTGCACACTTAACCATGAGGCTTCACTTCAAGAAATAGCATTATATGCTCCACAAAAAAAAAAAAAGTACAAAATTCTAATATATATCCAAACCAGGATAAGAACAGCACATAAAAATGATGGAGAATGTATCCAGACAACTGCCAGCAGCTTTGCTTTGCTCAAAACAGAGTAGGAGCTACTTTTTCTTAATTCACTATACATGTAACTCCATCACTTAGAAGGCAGAGAAACTGGTAAGGGGACTCTGGACTCCATTCTATCCAGCAGACTATCTGATCTGTATATGGAAATGGTGAGAGCTATATCATCCAATGTTGTACCCTAGGGCAAGGGCCCCAAAGTGACATGGCCAAGGCTCACTGGGAGAGCTTGTTATAAAAGTACAAATTGCTGGATACCACTACCAGATTCTGATTCCATAGATCTGCAGTGCACCTGGTCAGTAAGTCTGAGTCTGCATTTCTGGCAAGCAGCTCCAGTGGATTCTGAGTCAGTAGATGAAGGGGAATGCTTTGATAAACACTGGCTTAGACTCTGAGAAATCCAATTTCAAAGAAGTTCTGAGAAAAGAACAATATGATTCCTTTATCTACAAGAGATTGCTATAAAGGAATTCAAACTCTTATGTGACAAACAACTGCCAAACAGTAATATTCTAAGTGTAAAATTAAAAAAAAAAAAAAACATTGCAGTGGGATTGAGCTGCTAAGGAGGCAGGAAGATTGTGTGCAACTGCACGAGACAACAGGACAAACCAAGTACCTAGCCCCTTCAATTCTGTAATATAGATGAGGAAAAATCCATTACAGAATATAGTTAAGAGCTCCTTTGTGAAGTTGTAAATTCAGAATTCCAGAAGAAAGCACATGAGAGCAGGAGAAGCCAGAGAAGACTCTTTCTCACGTGGAAGGGAGAGGCTACTTACTGCTCCACCAGCCTTTTGACTGAGCTCCTGCTAGGTAGCAAACATGAGACACCTGGAGGTTTTACAAAATGAATGAAATACACTTCCCCTGTTCACTCTTAACGTAAATTAGTAAGGAGACTTTATAAATTATTTTGTAATCTCTGTGTTTTCTGAATTCCAGTGTTCAAACATCATGCTTCAACCCTGAGTCCTGCTTAGATTTATTTAGATGCTGGTTTGTCTCAGATGGGGTGTGGTTTGATAGAAAGAGACCCCCGCCGCCATATATACACTACACGCATACGCCAACGAGACGAAATTCCATGCTTGTTTTATTTAACAAAGGCTAGAGGAACCTTGCAGACAACAGCCACCTGGAACAGGAACAGTGGGGAATGTATCTAAACTGTTTCTCAAGTCACACCCACCAGCCCATCCATGACGTGGCCATGCAACTACCAGCAGCACCATCAAGGGAAGCTAGGGTCTTGCCAGATGCTGGAGCTGAACTTTATGTTATACTATACCTCTTTCTCACTTGAGTATTACATCATTGTTCATGAAGAACTTACATAAATATTTCTAAGACTGTGGCTTTCACACTTGCCTGGATGGCTATGATTAGAAATTCACCTTACATACACTCATTTCTTTATTCAATTCACTTAACATATACTTACTGTAATCCTCCCAAGTGCCAGGCACTATTCTGGATGCAAGGGATTCTGCAGGGAACAGAACAGTTTCAAATCCTTGTTCTCATGAAGCTAACATTCTGCTGGGGAAGGTAGATGATAAACAAGTGTGATATAATCACAGGTCAGATGCTGATAAAGTTACAGAGAAAAAACAAATCAACAAACAGGCATGGGAATGCAGGAATGCTGGGGGAAGGGAGGGTGGTAGTTTGAATGGGCAGCCAGGAAGGGCCACACCAAGAGCATGGTATCAAGCACAGCCCTGCAGGAAGAGGAAGAGGGGCCATGTGGATATCTCAGGGTAGAAAAGTGGAAACAACCAGTGAAACTGACATGCTGGAAGTAGCCCCAGACAAAGTGTGCTCTGGTCCCATTTCTGCCTGTTGCGGACTTTAGACCAGTCATTTTCCTTTCTGAGCCCCTTCTCTTCTTTGTAAAATGAAAGTGTGTCACTTGATCCTCTCCAAGCTCGTTCCAGGCTCCAACATTTTCCAACACCTGTCTTCTGAGGAGCCTCTTGTGTCTTATTCTGGACAGATGTACATGTTTCTATGTATATGTGTATGTATACGTTTATGTATGTAACAAACAAAAATGGTGGAACAAAATTCCATAAATAGTACTACCCTAATTACATGCAACCCACTCCAGTATTTTCCATTTTGTCCTATTCGGTTCTGTCTCATTTTGCTAAATGCTGATTGCACCCAACTAAATTGATTTCACTATCCACTAATTAGTCTTAAGGAACTGTTTACAGGCACTGAAATCTTCGTGGTTGCGGAGCCAAATATGGCAGCAGCAAAAACACATACTCATCTAAGAGAAAGAAAAGCTAACTCTGTACTGGAGCCTTCATCTGCCCTCTGCTTTCAGCCACCTAGAAAGCACACATGCCCACACAGGCCTGAGGATGCAGAGGCAAGACCTGAGTGTTGGACAGTTCTGGCCACTGTTTTTGCTTCTGCTGCTGCTTTCTTTACACTTGAGCAGATGGCACGGCAATAGTGAGATGTCTCTTTCTCATCAGTAAAATGGAAATCTCAATGAGGATAAGTCATAAAATCTATGTAGAATGGCTGGTTAAGTATCTGGCACCTAATAAACACTTAATAAATGGGTGGTGCTGCTGCCAAACTCGAGTGGTGGAGGTGAAGCCAAACTAGAGCAAGAAGAAAAAAAGACAAAAGCCCAGCTCCCTCTCACCAGGTCCTTAGAATCTAAAACGTTAGAGAAACAGAGGTGGATGTTGCATGTGCCAGTAATTATCTTAGTAATAAATGTCACAGAAGGAAGAATGTGTGATTCCAAAACGTGCTGCTTTCACTGCTAAATCCTCTCTCCTCTCCCTTCAGCAAACTATATGGAAATGGGTTTGAAGAAATACAAAGTCATGCTTTCAACGGGACGACGCTGATTTCCCTGTAAGTATGTGCTATTTCCCCAGCTCATGAATAAAAATGAAATATTACTCTGGCTACCAGATCACAATCAATCTCCGGCAACTAACTCAGGACAAAAATAAACTTTCAAGTGGCTAGTCTTCAGTGTATCACACACGTTACTAGGCAACTGGCTGGCTAGAAACCCCAGAGCACCCTGATTTCAAAGACAGATGCAGCCCGGAGACATTAAAGTTGACAGTTTGCTAAAATATTCAACACCCTACTTTAGTCTCATCTCACAGCCTCCCTCTCTAGCCCCCTCACTCAGGTTGATGGCATGTTAGAGGCAGCCTGATTTCAGTGAAGAAATTCTTTCCCCAGCCCCACTGCAGAGAAAACGGGCAACCCCGTTTACCGGCCTAATCAGCCACAACAGGCCCACTCACAGTCCAATCCCCATACTGCTGGGGTGGGGCGGGTATGGAGAGCATTTTCTACAGGGTGAGGGGGGCTTGTGCTTACACTACCTCGCATCCCAGACCCCAGCATTAACAGCCTTTAACTCAAGAAGAGAATCCCTACTAACTGTACCCTTTATTGTTCCCCACCTCTCTTTCCTTCTGTGGCTTCTTTTCTGAAAGAGTGGGTCATTTCCAATGCCTGCTGGGCTGGGGCCATTTGAACCCCAACAGGTACAGAGTAAGGTGACAATTAGCCTACAGTTGGGATATAAAAAAAAAAAGAGCACCTGAAAAGCCAAAAGCTTTTTAAGGAAAAACGAAGGAAAACAAAGGAAAAGGCTTCTATGAGAAAGCGTATAAACCACAGTCTATACCGGTGCTTCTCAAACTCTAACACACTGAAGAATAACACGGAGATTGTTAAAACATGGAGATTCCTAGTCCCCACCCACGGAGACTTTGCTTCAGTGCGTCTAGGGCAGAGCTTGAGAATTTGTCATTTGAGCAAGCTCCCAGGAGATGCTGAAACTGCCAGTCTCAAATTGGGTAACATTAGTCTTTACAACATACTATTTATTTTAACTATACATATTAATTCAAGACTCTAGTAATATTGGTACCATGCTATAGAGCTTGGTGGCTATGAGAATAGATCTAAGAGTCACTAACTGGACCTCAAACTCCAATGCCAGAATTTATCAGCCTAACCATGAGCAACGTACCTAAGCTATCCCAGACACAGTGTTCTCATCCATGAAATAGAGCTCCTAGTAGGCTTGTTTTGAGCATACCCCCACCAAAATGAAAAGGTCTGTTTGGTATCCTCAGTACTTAACACAATGCCTAGCACAGAGTAGGCACTCATCTATCATTTATTACATTGCACAGTCAATTAATTACATAGGAATGAATGAATGATAAATAAGATTATATTTTTATGGTCTCAGCCTGAGTCTGGCACATACCATGTGCTCAAGAAATGGTAACTTCCTATCATGGAGAAAAATTTCTCTCGTTTTCTTGTTGACTTGAAGCTAACGAAGAGTTCGCTCTAGCCAATTGAATCTGTCTCTGCCAAATTTATTTTTTTTAATGTTTTATTTATTTCTGAGAGAGAGAGGGAGAGATAGCATGAGCAGAGGAGGGTCAGAGAGAGAGGAAGACACAGAATCTGAAACAGGCTCCAGGCTCTGAGCTGTCAGCACAGAGCCTGACGTGGGGCTTGAACCCACGAACCGTGAGATCACGACCTGAGCCAAAGTTGGATGCTAAACTGACTGAGCCACCCAGGCGCCCGTCTCTGCCAAGTTTAACTCACAGGCATATCTTCTCCTGGCACAGTACTTTTCAGATACCTTATTCAGGTATTCACTCAGCAAGGGTTTGGCAAGCATCAGCTATGTGTGAACGAACATGCTATGCTTGGGGTGGAAATGAAGATGAATAAGCCCTGGTGTTTGCCCCACACGAGCTTACGGCCTAGGAAGATGCATGGCCAGATGGTATACAAACTGTATACTAAGTAGTAACTAAAACAGAAGGCAAAGCATGATGCCTGCCCCGAGAGAAGTAAAGTCCTCTGGGATTTCAAAGGCAGAAAAGAGGGAAATTAAAGAAAGCCTCCTGAGAGATGCAGACTTTGAGCTGGGCCTAAACTGGACAGGTAAAGAGAGAAGAAAAATGCATTCCAAGCAGAAGACAACCAGAGGAGAAGACATGCTGTTCACAGAACAGCAAACAGTACCTTTTAGAATGTTCTAGCTAAGAGTTGGGGACAAAGCAGGATGGGCCTTAGATGCCACAGTAAAGAATTGGGACTCTCTTTTGTAGAAAATGAGAAGCCACTGGGAGTTCTGGGATGTGAATGAAATATGAGGGTGCTTAAAGAAGATTCGTGTGTTAGCAGAAAGTACGCGGTTGGGGTGGGGGGTGCAAGGCTAGCGACGGACATCGGCAACCTGAATAGAGGGGGTGACTGAAGGCCTTTGTGGCTGAGGTCACCTGGAGAAGGGGGCAAAGTAAGAGAACTGAATATAAAATTGGGGGACACCAAGAGCAGAGGAAGAAAAGCCAGAAGGAACGCAAACAGAGTCGGGGGGAAACTAACAGAGAACATCCTTGGGAAGTCAGAGAAAACAGGACTTCAGGAGGGAGGGCCTTGGTCAGCAGTGTTCCAGCTGCCTCAGGGATGCCAAAACGGGGTGTGCACCTCAAGAAGTCCAACTAGTCAAGATTCTGTATCCCCCACATCTCACTGTTGCAAGAAAGAAAAAACCAAGAACACAAATCAGTTTGCCAAGAAGACAAATCAATGTCATTCATTTATTCATTCAGCAAACATTAGGCACCGCCAGTATATATTAGACACCATGTTAGGACCAGGGTCTGCAATGCTGGAGTGGAAAGAGTCCTCGCCCTTGTGAAGTTTCTGTTCTAGCAGAAGGGACAGACAAAAAGGCAAGTAAATAAATGAACTTATTGCAGATAGGGATACAGACTATGAAGGAAATAACCCATTACTGAGATCTGAGAGTACGGGGCTGACTTTAGGTTAGGTGCCCAGGGATAGCCTCACCATGGATATGAAATGTAGACTGAGCCTAGAAGATGACAAAGATGCCACTACACTGCCAGTAGTGAGGAGAAGCGTGTCACAGAAAGAGGGAACAGGATGTGCAAAGGTCCTGAACTGCCGAAGAAAAGTAGCTGTAACCTCCAGGAATTAAGAGGAGACCAGTGTGGCTGGAGGGTCATCAACAAGGGGAAACCGGTATGAGATAAACCTGGAGACAGACAGGGAACAAATCATGCAGAATTCAGGGGCTATGGAAAAAAGATTCTAAATTCTCTCCTAAGGGCAAGGCTTGAAG
The DNA here is from genome assembly GCF_008692635.1 of Crocuta crocuta. NCBI lineage: Eukaryota > Metazoa > Chordata > Mammalia > Carnivora > Hyaenidae > Crocuta > Crocuta crocuta. The sequence continues at coordinate 14,555,373 of NW_027551558.1, read as the reverse complement.
GTGCGGGGGGTGGGGAGGGGGCGGGGAGGATTGCTTTCAAAACTGTCAAGCAAAATTTTCAAAGTATACATTCAACCCAGTTTCTACACCTTCCTCACAAACAGGCCTGCCCAAAGTTGTTCAGGATGATGACACCAAAGCCCTACCAAGTCCTCAAACTTTTTACTTAGCCAAGTCAGGATAAGGTGGAGAGAAACAGCACCAGAAGGTTGACCTTAGATGCCTCCATGGTTCTGAGAGTCACTCCCTCTCATTCTCAAAGCACCCCACTTATGAAAATTTTGGGTGGAGTTTGGGGGTTCTCCCACTGTGGGTCAAGAGGTTATCCTGGCTGTGCTTCTCATACCTGGAGGGCTGTGTCACTGGAGAACATGAAAGTGACCCCCAGGAAAATGTGGCAGACGAATCTGATTTATTTTAACCGAGTTACATACTGCAGAGTTATCCGTACACAGAAAGACCTGGGTTTTAATAAAACACGTGAAATGCTCTGTCGTGAAATTTGAGCAATTAATTTGACCGGGCTGACATGACAATTATTTGCTCATAGAGCCCGGTTTCAATGATTTATGACCATAACAGAACATAATTAAAACAAACCAAATCAGGAAAAGGAGCCATAGAGGTTTGGGAGAGAAATTTTCTTTTGATTTAGATCTTCAACAGCAATTGACTCTGACAACCTCATCTCTTTGAAAGTGGAAATACACCCAGGGGATGGGACTGTGTGAGACTGACGGGTGCATCCTGATGGAAGGGCTGAGGATTTCTAAGGAAAACGTTTATAGAAGCATGTGGAAAAGAGCCCCCCAGGGAGTGAGATGCAGGGGTTTTTGCCATTTTTAAATGGCAGGCGTGATGTGGAGACACACAGAAAGACAATGGGGAAGATGGAGAGCTGGGAGACGAACCAGGTAATTGCCTATGCATCCTGCAGGGGAGGGGAGAGTGGATGTTGGTCTATTTATTTTGCCATGTAACACTGTAACAGTGATGCAGAAGAATCATGCTCCCATGCTTCAAATCATCACACCAACAACGGGTGCATTTTCCAGAATGCTCTTTGAGTCACCACTCTCTTCTTGTAGAAAGTGCTCAAAAGAAGGCTGGCAAGCCTGAGCCCAGGGACCCCTCTCCCAGCTCGCTTGTCCATCCAGAGAGGCGCCTGGGCTTGGAGATGCCAGTGTCAGGGCCCAGACAGGAGGCTGCTCGGCAGCACCAGGCTGAGCTCTTCCTGAACAGTTAGTTCACCCTGAGCTGCTTAGAGCTCAAGGAACAGAAGCCTCAGGTAGCTACCGTGTAGCAGTATCTGCTTGTGCCACAGCCTTAACAGCAGTGGTCCTCAACATATGCACACCTGGCGATGATCATATACCCAGCACAGAACCCCGTGCAGGGCATGCCGGGTGTGGGCCAATTTTCTACACAGGCTGTACCTCCTCCCTCTTCCTACCGAGTGAGAATGCATATCTGAAAAGGGTAACTTTGGACTCTACTTTTTGTTTTTCAAGTAAAGTATTTGGAAACTTCAGTATATTGCTCTTAACCAGCCCTGAGACCTCCAAGGTCAGGGCAGCTGAGTGCCTGATACAGAGCAGGCTGCAGCTGTGCCCTTCAGCCTTGAACACTGGAGCAGCATTTTCATCGCTGCCCAAATGTGCCGTGGCAAACCTTCTTAACTCCAGAACAGGAAAGGGTGAAGACTTCAAGCTGTAGGACAAAGCATTCTACCGAGTGAAGGGGAAACTGCGGGGGGAAAGGCCAAACACACGCTCCAGCAGTTGTACCATATGGCCCAGCACCAGCCTGTCTTTTTCGCCTTCTTCTCCAATCCCCCTTTTCCCTCTATGGCTGAGCACTGCGCAGGCAGGCTGCTCCAAATGTGCGCACACCCAGCCATGGCTGTTAACACCTGAAGTGCAGACCCCTCTAAGAACGCTGTCCTTCCCCACAGGGAGCTCAAGGAAAACGCACACCTGGAGAAGATGCACAATGGAGCCTTCCGAGGGGCGACGGGGCCTAGCATCTTGTGAGTACGGTGGTGCTACTCCCCTCCCCACCCAGGGGTCCAGCCACACTGTCCCCGGCCTGGCTTGTGGACAATCAGCCTTTGCATGGGAAAGGGCTGCCGTTAACCAAGAACACAAACTGGGGGCACTGAAATGATGGAAACTGACGGTCTCCGTTCTGGAGGCTCAAAGTCTGAAATCAAGGTGTCGGCAGGCTCGTGCCTTCTGGGGGCTGTGAAGACAGGATCTGTTCCCAGCCTCTCTCCTTGCAGCTGGTCCTTCCTTCTGGTTGTGACAACATGACTCTAGCCTTCATGTGGCTTTCTCTGTGTATCTACCTGCCTGCCTCTGAAGTTTCCTCCTTCTATGGGGACACCAGTCATACTGGATCAGGGCCCATCCTAATGACCTCATTTTAACATGATTACCTCTGTGAACACTTCATTACCAAATAAGGTCACATTCTGAAGTACTGGGGTGTTAGGACTTCCACACGAATTTGGGGGAGACACAATTGAATGTATAATACCAAGTATGGAGGCCCACCTCATGAGCCAGCACAGGGAAGGCTGCCCACCTGATCCGCTCATGGGCATCCAAGGCCGGAGATCTGACTTGCCCGTGGCCCTTGTCCAGACAGAGCTGAGCTGCTGTGCATCAGGCTTCCCGAGAAGCCAAACAACAGAACCAAATTCCCTAAGCTCTTGGGAGTTTCGTGGGAGGATGGGGGAAAGTGTAAAGGAACAGGAAATTGAATCAAGAGTCTCCTGACAAAGCCTTGGGAAGCCTGAATATCCCACAGGAAACCACTGTAGCTGCAGTCAGGCTTTGAGGAGAAAGGCAAGGGGGCTCCAGGGGCTCTGAAGCTCTAATCTGCGGTGACCTCATCTTTTCCCCGCAGAGGTGCCGGGCCCATTACTCCCTACTCTAGTATGCTGTTACTCATTCACTCAACAAACACTGACTGAACACATCCTGTTTACCAGGCAGCATGCCAGAGAGACTGGTGAGCATAATAGCTCTGGTCCCTGCCTTTAAAGAGATTAGAGTCACCGAGGGGTGACAGCAATAAATAGGCAAACAGGCATGTGATTTTAAAATGAGCAAAGTGCTAGAAGGATAGTGAACGGTATAATCCAGTTCGTTTGTTTGCTTATTCATTCACTCATTCATCCATTCATTTATCCTATAATGACTTTATAAGTCCCTACTATGTGCTAGGCACTGGATTAGGCATTGGGGAAACAGAGCATAAGGAAAAGATCTCCGCCCTCCTTCACAAAATGGAGGAAGACAGACAAAGATCAAATAAGTAAATAAAATACATAGTACGTAGATGTAGGTGTTGGTTGTGAAGGAGAAAAATTCTGTCAGTTGATGGAGGAGTTCTAGGGAGATTGAGAGTTACCATTTTAAAAAGGAAGGTCAGGGAAAACTAACCTGAAACGTGTCATTTAAGCAAACACCTGAAATAAGTGAGGGAGCAAAGTATATAGATATTGACAGAAGGGGCATTCTAAATAGAGGGAACGGCAAAGCAAAAGCCCAGAGGCAGGAACTTACCTTGTGTGTGTTAGAAGAACAGTGTGGCAGAGCTAGCAAAGAGGAGAGTTCTAGAACCTAAGGACAGAGAGGCGGCAGATAACTGGGTCATGAAGGGCCTTGTGGCCATTATAAGGATTTTACCTGTTCTCTGAGATGACATGAGGCTTTAGGATTTTGATCAGGGGAAGGAATGAACCAACCCAGTAATTCTTTTTTTTTTTTTTTTAATGTTTTATTGATTTTTGAGAGAGAGAGACAGCATGAGCAGGGGAGGGTCAGAGAAAGAGGGAGACACAGAATCTGAAGCAGGCTCCAGGCTCTGAGCTGGCTGTCAGCACAGAGCCCGACGCGGGGCTCGAACCCACAAACCGTGAGATCATGACCTGAGCCGAAGTTGGACACTTAACTGACTGAGCCACCCAGGCACCACCACCCCCCCCAACCCAGTAATTCTTGATACTCAAGCTCCTACCAGTATCAACTTGTGATTCTGTCTACTTTCTATCTCCCACCATTATTAATCCCAACTCTATTTCTTAGTTCTTGCCACTATCAACTCCTAACTACTACTTAACCCTTATCTGCTATCAACTCTTGACTCTGCTTCCTACCCTGCCACTGTCAACCTCTGTGCTAGCTCTCAGCCCCAACTCTGTCTAGTTCCCAGCCTCCACTGCTGTCAACTTCCCATTGTGTCCATTTCCTAGCACATACCACTATCAACCCCTGACCATGTCTGGTTCCCACCCCTGCTGCTGTCAACCTCTCCTGTCTCGAGTTGGCAGCCCTCACTACTGTCAACCCCTAATGCATCTATTTCCTAGCCCCCACTACTGTCCACCCCAACTGTGTCCAGTCCCTAGCCCCTGCTACTGTCACCCCCAACTGTGTCCTGTCCCTAGCCCACACCACTGTCAACTCCTGACTTCATCTACTCCCCAGCTCCTGCCGGTATCCATTCTGATTCTACTTCTTAATTCCTGCAGCCATCAACCCGACTCTGTTTACTTCCTAATTCCTGTCACAAAAACTCCTGACCTTCTCAATTTCCAAACTTCCATCACTCTCAATCCTAACTCTCTCTCTACTCTCCACTCAACATCATATTTTTTGCTTCCACTACCTCATGGCTCATGCCAACTGCTTTCTCTGCTGTGTCTCAGCTTCTGCCACCCTACACACAGGTCCCTGTATGTCTCATATGCAAAGTACACCAGACTCACAGTCATACAGGTTTGTTGAAGACTCTGCAGTCTAGTACACCCTGCAGGCAGAGCTCTTAGAGCAAGCTGGCTACTGACCCAGCCACGGGAGAGCCAACGAGAGTTGCCTCTGGGTCAGACACAGTATATGATGAAGTTAGTGTGGTCACAAAACACCCTGCCTGATAGCCTTTGCCTGAAGAGCTTCTTGGGTTACCTGCTTAGAAATAACTGTGAGTACTGGAGATACCTGCGCTGTCTTGGACAGAACAGTCAGACCAGACCTTAGTCTTATTTCATTAAGCAGCCGTTCTCATTACACCCTTAGGATGTAAGTGGTATGTAGGAGCATTCCTTCCACCCACAATGCAAAAATACTTCCCCACTGGTTTTCTACTGAGACTGAAAATATATTATCAGAGATTTACTCCCTCATAATAAGACCTTGCCTTTTCTACAATCCTAATTTAAAATATATCCCCCCCAAAAACAAAAAAACCCACAAACCAAGAAACCATCAGATCTGCAAAAGTTGTGTGCCCTATCCCTAACACATCCAGGGTAACTCTATAAAGCAGGATTAGAACACTGGTTACCTAAACCAACAAGGACACAAAAGCAGCAGGAATCTGAAGCCCCCGAGGTAAATTCTGCTGTCTCAACTGTTCCACCAAAGGCCCACACTAGCCATCGCTCCATGTTGTCAAGTGCATGTGTCTGTCAGTCATCTATTGCTCCCCTCCCATGTGCTGGGCACTAAGCACTGGGACAATCTGCTGAGGGGGACTGTGCTGCTGGAATATTTTCATGGGGGCATCAGCAGCAACCACTTAGGAGATGGGCAGGATTGTAAAATTTCCACGGACTCTTCCTCCTCTTCACATTTAACTTGTTCTCACACATTGCCTCAAGTCTAGAAAAGCCAAAAAGTTTGGGACCTTATTTACAAAACCTAAGCTTTCCACACAGTTCTGCTCACCTGGCCAAGGACTGGCTCGCTTCGGACTGATGAGTCCAGTTTGCCTTTAGAGAATGTGCAGTCTGCTTCCAGGTAAATGACGGCTAAGGCCATAAGCAGCTCTTAAGAGAATAACTGGCCTGTGCTTCATGAAAACCTAACCTGCAGGGCTTAAACAATCAGAGACAGAGGCATCTGAAGCCCTGAATATTTCCCCCTAGGAGCCAGCACAAAAGCTGATGTCACTGCATGTGTCTACTGTCTCACAAAGCCAAGTAGTTATTTCACGTCTGCTAAGTGGAGAGAGAGAGGAAGGAAGGTGGGGGGGAGAAATGCTAATGAATGTATGACAGGTGTAAGGAGTTACACTCAACCTTGAAAGGAATAATGGAGTGCATATGAGGAAAAAAACACAGCATAGATTTTGAATTTCTATCTTAATGAGAGTAACTGAATGGAGAATTAAGGGAAAGGCAAGATGGAGAAAAGATTTCTCAGAACCTAGAACAGTATTGTTGTGGAGAGGAGGTTTCATCCTATCCAATAAACAAAAAGGCTGGCTCCTTTCTATTTTTCAGGGATATTTCATACACCAAATTACAAGCCCTGCCTAGCTATGGGCTGGAGTCCATCCAGACACTCATCGCCACATCATGCTATTCTCTAAAAAAACTGCCATCGAGGGAAAAATTCACCAGCCTCCTGGATGCCACACTGACTTACCCCAGCCACTGCTGCGCTTTTAGAAACTTGCCANAAAGGTAGCGCCTGCCAACCTGTGGCAGAAACAAATTTCAAAACAATCAACTGGTCGACAGCTTCCTGCCCCTTCACTCCCTGCTCTAGATCAGCTCCACAGCCATGGGGTCACTTTCAGAGAGACAAGAAGAAAATGAGCCATCCTATTTCTTCCCCAAAACTGATTCCAAACAGTCAATTCACCCTGTAGCTACAAGACCTTTGTAGCCTACTCCAGGATAACTGAATTATAACCTTAAATTAGGCTATAATTACCATTGCAAAATGGAGTATGAAACTGACCTCCTAAAGATCAATTTGCTCTAATCCTTCTCAGAGAGCATGATATTTAAAGAAGGATGGAAGTAGGCTCAAGAGAGTAAATTTTACCTAACATCTAAATCTTTAATAATAAGAAAAATGGACACAAAACTCTACAGAAGGCTTTTTTAAAAGCTATTTCTCTCCCTGCAAGAAGACCATCTTTCATTTCAGAACAGAATCCTTGCTCTCTAAGGATTAGCTCAGTGCTCAAACAAAAAGGGCATGAGCTCCTGGCTGGTTGGTGTCCAGTGGGGGGCATCTTACTGATTCCACAGATAGTTTCAATCCAGAATAGAAAGACAGGGTGTGCAGAATTTCATTCTTTCCTTAAAGATTGTTTTCCAGAATTTTTTTTTACTAAGATGCATGCTAAGAAATACCTCTTTTTACACTGCAAACCAGTACATGTCACATAGATAATAAAACAATACTTAACTTTTTGACATGTGTGATTCACACATATTTTTCTTATCTATTTTACTCTATTTTATTTCATGTTTGTTTGTGTTTTTAATGCTAGTCTGTGCACTCTGTTGTTTTCATGACCCACTAATGGGTCACAGCTCACAGTTGGGGAAACATTTGCCCTAAAGTGTTATTATGCAGCCTAAGAAGATATTCTCAATTAATTAGAGGAGGCACTGGAAGAGGGGCACCAGGGTGCTGCTGTCTTTGTTTGGAATCAACCTATTTATAATGAGTCAACCAACATGTATTGCTGTACATCTACTTTGTGCCTTGCAGAGGTATGTGAAGCTAGATCTGAAGCTTTTGATGTAACCAAGAAGACAAAGCACTCAGAGAGTCATGCACTATTAACTGAGCTTCAAAAAATATTAACTGAGCACTTACCATGTTCCAGACACTGTGCAAAAGTCTGAAGATAGAAAAATAACGCAGAGTTCATTCCACCCCCGAGTATCACAAACTGCTGTGTGGTGGTAACATACAAGAGAGCCAGTGTTTAAGTACAATACAGCAAATGTAATGGTAGAGCTGAGAACATGACAGAATTCCCTGGGAGCACAAAGGAAGAGTTTTGTAACAGCAACAGAGCTTACAGAAGACTTCTGTGGGAGGTGATTTCCGAGGAGCTTTGGAGAGGGGCTAAGAAGTGGCTAGGCAAGTGTGGGTAAAACCATGCTGAGAAGACAAAATAGCTCACATGAAGGCACAAAGGCAAGAGACCAAGGATGGAAATCCCTCAGAAAAACTGGAACAAGATGACTTATGGGTACATGGAGGACACAGAGAGAGGTGGGCTGTGATGGGCTTCGGGTGCTGGGCCAGGATGTTCAGAGGATGGGGAACCACTGCCGAATTCAAAGCAAAATCACTCAGATTTGCTTTTGTCAAATAACACTCCGGCAGCTCTGGAGGATGGCTTGGAGGTGACAAAGCTGGTGAGAGATCAATTAGGAGAACAATACAGACACTGGTTTATGATAAAGCTGATTCTGGACACCTCAACTTTTGTGGCAAAGAGGGCACATCCCTTTCTGAAATTACTGGCATGTAAAAACATCAGTTCAGGGGCTTTTTATTCTAGTACATGAAAGAGACTCCCTCTAGGTAAAAAAAAGGTGGGGAGAGGATTATGCAGCTGTAGGCCAGCATCAAAGTGAGATAGGAATACCGTCAGACAGAGGTTGTCTTGATTGGGATTACAAGCTTTAAGTCACTCCCTCTCTATCCCTAAAGCTCGAAACCTTGGATGCTAGGGAGATGGGAGAGCCTGAAGCTGGGCCAGTGGCATGTTTATGTAAACTCTAAGTCACCCCTCTGCCCTGCAGCTGCTATGCCTGGATAACACACACAGCTGCCTGGGCAGATGGTCCCAAAGACCTTCTTGGTATCTATGATTAAATTTTTTGAAAAGGGTAGATTGAACTCAGTGCTATGAACTGAAGGCCAAGAACAACCACATTTCCTGTTAACTATAGATTGGTGCACACACAGTATCTCTAATATCAGATACAGTGCCAGCCTCAAAACACATGCGCGCGCATGCGCGCACACGCACACTCACACACACTTTGATCCAAATTTGAGGATTTATATAAGCCCGACCCAAAATAACAAGTTGATTAATTTTTGAAAGTGAGTCCAATAGGTCAAATAGTTCTGCTCTGTCATCCCCCTTCCTGCTTTGTATACAAAGTTGTTTGTACAGGAATTATCTTGTTAATACTGGAGAAGAATAACCAAGAAATTTCTAGTTTCGATTGTCTCAATTCTCCTTCCTCCTTAGGAAAGGTTGGGTTTCTCACCACCTTCTCTCCTTCCCTCTATTTCTTCATCCAGTCTTCCTTTGTGCCTCCCTTTGGTTTATATTCACCTTAGGAATATAATAAGTGTAGGCCCCTTTTAATTTCTTGATAGTTCTTCCCTTTCCATTAGGCTAAGCTCCTTCCAATGATGGAGGAGTAGGGAACACCCACATATATTTCTGCACATAAGGAAACAAAGCAGAAAATTCACATCATCATGTTAGGTCCTGTATCTGCAAATCCTCACAGATTTCCCAGTTACAATTCGAAGCCATGAATTCTGAATGATTATTTGTTCATCAAGAGCAATGTGGTAAGGAGAGTGGGGAGGAGCAAGCCCTAATATACCATAAAGGTAGTTTTTAATAAGCATTGAAAAATCCATGATTCCATATGAACAATTTAAGTTTTTTCATCTCTGGAGCCCACACAAAACACTTAGCATTCGGAAGCATTTTATCTAAGCTGGAAGCCCTCTAATGACAATTCCAGAGCCTTCCCTCTCTCCCCGGGGAAATGTTTCAGTCAGGACAATGGTGCAGAGCACGACTGGTGTAATGGGCAAAGAATTTGGATGAACAAAGCATAAATAGACATGATCGTGTTTAGTTTAAAGACCAAAGGCTCAACTGCTTTTTTTTTAAACCTCTTTTCTTTCAGGCAGAATTTTTCATTTTCCATTTTTGAAAACTTTTCCAAACAATGTGAAAGCACAACAAGGAGACCAAATAATGAAACACTGTAAGTATTTGCATGCAAAGAAACTCAGGAAACCACGTCTCGTTCTGTGTGCACCTTATTATTATCAGTGCCAAGGCTTTTCTTTTGATAAAAGTCTTCGTTGGAGGGATGTTTGCAAAGCACTTCTTAATAGATTTAAAATAGGAATTTTTTCTTTACAAGTGGCATCCAGGTGAACAGACATCTCTTTTAACTGTTTTTTAAAAAACTCTTTGAAAATTGTATCATTCTACAATTAAATTCTCCAAAGAAATCAAAATTTTTATTTGCAGGTGTTTTGAGGTCACTTAGGGCTTGTTTAAATGATAGCTTCATTTTTAGGAATTTTCACTAGTCAGTGGTCAGCATTCCACAAAGATTAACTGATTGCAAACACGGCTTCTAGAAGCAGTCACTACCCTTCAAAGAGATTCAGGCCACCTTGACTACTATGGAGCTTAAAATTATTCAACCTCAATGCTATCACTAACATACACTGGATGGGAGATCCGTTTCTATTCTACTGGCTGACTTTTTTAACATTTTTCCTGGCTGCCTTGGCATTTCACCTACCTTCAAATGTAAAAGAGCATGCCTCAAAAGATACTCCCAGCATCCCTAGGCCACATTTACTGTGATTCATGTTTATTATTCCCTGCATGTGTCCTTCAGACTACAAAACCTGATGCCCTTCTAAAACACCTTGCCATTCCCTCTTCTACATCTTTTTTCTTTTGTTTCTTTTCCCCCCCACCAATCTACAAGTTCTATGGAGGCAGCAGGGTGGTATGATGGAAGGACCTTGGGCTTTGGGGCTTCTCAGAGTTGGATGTGAATCCTTGGCAGTAAGGTTCCTGTAACACTGGGTATCCCTGGACAATACTTATCTTTTTTGAGACATTATCCCTCATCTGCAAGGGACAGCAGAAATATCATTTGGCTTTAAGACCCATGAAAGGGAAGAGAGTTGTTACAAAATGTGACAGCATCTGGGGTACGTTAGAAATATCATACTCGGTATCCTTTTTTTCTTTCGTTTAAGTCAGACACCAACTGCCCTTGTGTTCCTTTTTTCACTCTCCCTGCCCTTGTTTGGATAGTCTGTCGGCCAACTTCCATGGAACTCTTTTGCAGCCTATGGCTTTTTCCTCATCAACAGGAAACACTTCTGGCGGAAGTCAATGGTAGCATCAAGGGGTGGGTTTCAAGACAGGAGACTTAGCCCACTGTCAATCATCCTCATCATCCCTGCCCCATGCCTTCTCAAGTAAGCCTAGTCTCGAGTTTGCTATGCTAACACTGCTTTAAAAAATATCCCCTAATCTCCAGCATCCCCGAAACTATGTGAAACCAGTGCATAATCTAGGTAAAAAGTGTGCTCCCTGTGAAATCCCCTTGCCCCCTTCCCACCACAGTGCTATTCCTAAGTCCCTGGAATTTACAAATTCTAGAGCCAGTCACTTGTCTACTCTCCCCAAGATATCAGTGTCCTTGCTGTTATGGCTGGCCCCTTTGTTCTCCAACAGTCCCCATCTTTCCTCCCGTCTTTGTTCATTGTGATTGGAGTGGCCCCTCCTTCCTCTGACTCGGTGTTGTAGGCCTATTCGAGTCCATTCATCCCTTCAGTACTAAAGACAGCTCCCTGCTGGGTTTTGTCAAAAAGCGTGCCGCTTCCCTCAGGAGCTGTCCCAGGACACAAACCTAAGTAGCAGCAGGTAGGTATTTGGTCTGAAGACAAATCACCAAGGAGAAAAACTGCTAGACATATGCTCAGTAGGGCAAAAAAAAAGAGAAAGGACAAAGGACCAGAGGAGTGAGAGACAGAACATGTTGGACCTCTTTCTGACAGAAATTTATTCAGAAATCGTGGCAGAATTTTTAGAAGCTTTGAATTAGTGCTTCTGAAGTAGTTTTATTAGTAGCAGCTAAAGTAGTTTTGATAAGAGGAAAGCAGCAAGGGAAATAAGATGGAAATAGTGGAAAGTTTTCACCTGATTTAATAAAGGCTATTATTTTGGAGGAATCCTCCAGGGAACTTGCTTAAAACACAAATTCCTGGGCTCTGTCCCTAGTGAATTGGATCCAGGGTCTGCACTTTTAACAAACAGCCTGGTGATTCTGCTGGAAGTGGCCTAAGGACCACACTTTGAAAAGCACTGACAGAGAGACAGTGATGTACAGGAAAGGCCTGTACATGATGGATATGAAGACCTAGTGATGCCACTAGAGCCTAGTTCTGAGAGACCTTAGGCTAATCACTTACCTTCTTTAATCTTGGTTTCCTTACCAATAAAATGAGGGGTTCAGTGAGATGTCTTTAAGAACAATTCTAATACTGGGATGCCTGGGTATCTCAGTCGGTTGAGCATCCGACTTTGGCTCAGGTCATAATCTTGCAGCTTATGGGTTTGAGCCTCGCATTGGGCTCTGTGCTAACAGTTTCGAGCCTGGAGCCTGCTTCCAGATCTGTGTCTCCCCACCTCCCCCCTCCTTGCTTGTGCTCTGTCTCGCTCTCTCAAAAACAAATATTAAAATTTTTTAAAAAGAACTTTTCTAATGCTAAGAAATAACCCATTTTCTTACATCATTCTTTATAACCACCACATCCCTTTAAAGATTAAAAACACAGATATTCTTTTAATGGGCATGAGATGAGGACAAATGTACCCATATTTAGTAATAAAGCAGGTGAACTTCTTGTGCAATCTTCTGTGCATAGCAACAATCCTTCGCTAGTTCCAAAGTGGTTTCTAAGAAATTCCTAGCAACGTCTTGGAGTCCCAGATCATGAATTTCTTTTTATTCTTTTTTTAATCTATGTTATTTCCCTTCAGTAATTTGAGTACTGCTCAAATATGTCATTTCATCCACTCACTGAACTAGGTTCACACTGTCTTGTTCAGAACAGGGGAAGCAAAGTTCTGAGAGTAGAGAAAAATACTCTTTTAATGTGTGAGGGACCCGAAGGTAAAATACTGTTTGTAATGGCCTTGACAGAAAAATTATGCCCATTTCTCCAGCTAGCAAGATTCTATTAGCAGACTGTGAGCAAAGAGAAAATTTGTGGAGCCTACATGCATCACACTGTACATACTCATTGTCCCTCTATCTTTTCAATTTCTCTCAGAGCCAGGATCACCCTGGTTTATTCATTCCACAAACATTTATTGAATGGATAGTCTGAGCCAAAACTGTGTGAGGCACTGAGAGTTCAGAAATAAATAAGACCTAGTCCCCTGCCTTCCAAGCTATCAAAGAATAGCTTCACAGACTATTAAAGAAGACACGCTTCATCACACAACAGCAGTACGGTTTGATAATTACAATAGAACTTAAGTGAAGCCTTGGCGGAGAGAAGGGGTGATTAACTCTTTAGAGGTGTGGAATCAAGAAAGGCTTCACAGAGGAGCTTACTTGTAAGGATGAGGAGGAATTCACCAAATAGATGGGGAGAAAAAGGGAAGAAGAAACAGCATATACAAAGACAGAGGGATGAAAGAGTAGATTCTGAGACCCACAAGTCACTTCATGTAATCAAAAGGAAGGTTGCACAAGCGATCTACAAGAGATAATTATAAGAATCCCTAACTTTTAGTGAGCACTTAATATGTGCCAGGCATTATTCTAAACATTCTATAGGTAGCAATGGAGTTAATCCTTAGCACAACCCTACTGAAGGAAGAATGATTAGTATCTCTATTTGGCAAATGAAGACCTTATGGCACAGAGATGGTAAGTAACCCTGCCATCCCAGCCTGTAAAGACTGGAACCCAGTCAGTCTTGCTCCAGACCCCATGTTCCAAATTGTGCAGCACAACTACTACTTCTTGTAAATGAGACTGGGGCGGGGGGGCGGCCCAGATCATTCGAGGTCATCACAGGGAGTCTGGATTTTATCCCAGAGACAATGAGAACCTAGCAAAAGTGTGAATTAATAGATTTGTACTTAAGAAAGGCCATTCTATGGGGCACCTGGGTGGCTCAGTCGGCTAAGCATCCAACTTCGGCTCAGGTCATAATCTCTTGGTCTGTGAGTTTGAGTTCTGTGTTTAGGCTCTGTGTGGACATCTCAGAGCCTGCTTCAGATTCTGTGTCTCCCTCTCTCTCTAACCCCCACCCTCCACTTGCACTCTGTCTCTCTCTCAAAAATAAAAATTAAAAAAAAAAAATTAAAGACCTCCTAGGAGGAAGATACAGATGGAGCAAGAGAGGAAAATTGGAGGAAAGATGCTAATGTAATTGTCCTACAAGGGATGATGAAAGTCCAAACTCAATTATTAGCAGTGGGTTTGGGAGGAAGAGGTTGGCAGAATTGGGGATGTTCCCTCACTAGATATGGAATTCCTCTTCAATTCACTCTCTGAAGTTGACTCATGCTCCTAAGGAGTATCTATTTTCACTATTTCTCCCTATTGTCCATGTCTGTAGCCAGCTTGTGCTCCTGGGTTTCTAGTAAGTCCATCCTTGGTTCCACTTCTTACCTGGGCTATTTGATTAGCTAGTGACCAATGTTTAAGCTAGTCTACCCACAGCTGATAACCTTCGGCAGTGTGAGCCCTCCAGTCCCGTTTGTGTTCTACTGAAGACACATGGCTTGACAGCAGTTTGGCAACTAAATGAGATAAATACCTAAGAAAATGCCAAGGAAGGGTTCTTTTAGACATAGCAAGCATATACTGTGTCTCTAAATTTGTTTTCCAAAGAAAACACATCCTTTGTAAACAGCTTCATTAAGTCTGTGCATCAACACATGGATATATACATATATATTTATATATACACACACATATATATATACACACATACATTGCTTTTCATTCCCTGAGGAAATTGCTGTATCAATTCAGAATTCTCAGGTAATTTAACAAATTGTTTAACAATAATTTAACAATAACTTGTTAACAATTTAACAAATAAATATAAGACTACGGCTGTTGTGGCTTTGTTTCCTTTTGTTTCATAGGCTTTAAAAAACACTAAGGCTGATTCAATTTTTTAATACATGGACTCACAGAAAATCTCTTAAGTTTACATTGAGACAAAATATTCTTCTTACAGTTACTCTGCCATCTTTGCTGAGAGTGAACTGAGTGCCTGGGATTATGACTATGGTTTCTGCTCACCCAAGACACTCCGATGTGCTCCCGAACCAGATGCTTTTAATCCCTGTGAAGATATTATGGGCTATGACTTCCTTAGGGTCCTGATTTGGCTGATTAATATCCTAGCCATCGTGGGAAATATGACTGTCCTTTTTGTTCTCTTGACAAGTCGTTATAAACTGACAGTGCCCCGTTTTCTCATGTGCAATCTCTCCTTTGCAGACTTTTGCATGGGGCTCTATCTGCTGCTCATTGCCTCAGTTGATTCCCAAACCAAAGGACAGTATTATAACCACGCCATAGATTGGCAGACAGGGAGTGGGTGCAGTGCAGCTGGCTTTTTCACTGTATTTTCAAGTGAGCTTTCTGTCTACACCCTCACAGTTATCACACTAGAAAGATGGCACACTATCACCTATGCTATTCAGCTGGACCAAAAGCTGCGTTTAAGACATGCCATTCCCATTATGCTTGGAGGATGGCTCTTTTCTTCTCTAGTTGCCATGTTGCCCCTTGTGGGTGTCAGCAATTACATGAAGGTCAGCATTTGCCTCCCCATGGATGTGGAAACCACTCTCTCACAAGTCTACATATTGACCATCCTGATATTCAACGTGGTGGCCTTCATCATCATTTGTGCTTGCTACATTAAAATTTACTTTGCAGTTCAAAATCCAGAGCTGATGGCTACCAACAAAGATAAAAAGATTGCCAAGAAAATGGCGGTTCTCATCTTCACTGATTTCACATGCATGGCACCTATCTCTTTTTTTGCCATCTCAGCTGCCTTCAAAGTGCCCCTTATCACAGTAACCAATTCTAAAGTTTTACTGGTTCTTTTTTATCCTGTCAATTCTTGTGCCAATCCTTTTCTGTATGCCATTTTCACAAAGGCATTCCAAAGGGATTTCTTTCTGTTACTGAGCAAATTTGGCTGCTGTAAACGTCGGGCTGAACTTTATAGAAGAAAGGATTTTTTGGCTTATACCTCCAACTGCAAAAATGGCTTCACTGGATCAAATAAGCCTCCTCAGTCCACCCTGAGGTTGTCTACCTTGCACTGTCAATATACAGCTGTCCCAGACAAGGCTTGCTATAAAGAATGTTAACTGTTTTATCAGTAACCACATTATTAATTTATGCTGAAACATGGAAAAAATAATCTGTACTAGTAATTTTAATGTTAAAGAGTTGGTTTTAGGAAATTATTTATTCTTAAGCACACTGGGCAAAAAAGAGGTATTTACCTAGCTCAAAGTGTTGTCCGTGACCATTGCCAATCTAAAAACTACTTGTCATTGGTACACGATGACACAAAATACAAAAGTTGAGTGTTTAGAAACATTTCTAGCAATTCTGACAGAGTAATGTCTGTTGAATCTAGTGTTTTTGAATGAGGTGATATTTTACATATCTTTGGTTTTTTCTCATTTCATCTTTGTAGTAATTTTTACTGCAATTTAAAAATAATATTAGTCCACAACAGATTTGAAACTTAAAGTAACTGGTCCTTTTCCTCACATAGTTTGAAAAACACACATCCAGAGATGCACTGTCCAATCTGATAGCCACTAGCCATATGCAGCTAAATTAAAATGAAAATGTAGTTTCTCCCATAAAATTTCTGGAAGAAAATATAGGCTGTAATTTCTTTGACATCAGCCTTAGCAATATTTTTGTAGATAGTCTCCTCATGCAAGGAAAGCAAAAGCAAAAATATATGCAATTGATATATCTGATAAGGCATCAATATCCAAATATATAAAGAATTCCTTACAATTCAACATTTAAAAATCAAATAATCTGATTTTAAAATGGACAGAGAATCTGAATACACATTTTTCCAAAAAGGATATACAGATCACCAACAGACACATGCACAGATGTTCAACATCATGAATCATCAGGGAAATGCAAATGGAAACCACAGTGGGATACCACCTAACACCTGTGAGAATGGTTAGATTCAAAAAGACAAGAAATAACAAGTGTTGATGAGGGTGTGGGGAAAAGAGAAACTTTGTCCACTACTGGTAGGAAGGTAAATTGGTACAACTACTGTGGAAACAATATGGGGGTTCCTCAAAAAATTCAAAGCAGAAATCCCATCTAACCCAATTATTCAACTTCTAGGTATTTATTTAAAAAAAAAAACCCAAAAACACTAATTTGAAAAGATGTATGACCCATTTGTTTATTGAAGCATTATTTACAATAGCCAAGCTACAGAACCAACTCAAGCATCCACAGATAGATGAATGGATAAAAAAAAGATTTGGAAAATACACACACACACACACACACACACACACACACACACACACACACAGTGAAATACCACACAGCCATAAAAAAATAATAAAGTTTTGTCATTCATGAATATATGGACCTAGATGTGGACCAAGAAGGTATTATGCTAAGTGAAATATGTCATACAGAGAAATACTATCTGACTTCACTTACATGTAGAATCTAAAAATCAAGACAAACTAAAGAAACTTCCTCATAAATTTGTTGTTGCCAGAGGGGAAAAAGGTGGGAAGATAGACAAAATAGGTCAAGAGGATAAAATGGTACATATTTCTAGTTATAAAATAAATAGGTCACAGGCATAGAAAAGTATAGCATAGAGAATAGAGTCAATAATACTGTAATAACTTTGTATGATGACAGATGGTGACTACACTTACCAGGGTAAGCATTTTGTAGTATTTATAGATGTCAAATCGCTATGACTTACTCCTGAAACTAATATGTTATAGGATCAACTGCACTTCAATTAAAATTTTAAAGAAATCTTTAAAATACTTTGTGTGATACTATAATGGTGGATACATGTCATTATACATTTGTTCAAATCCATGTATGCCAAGAGTGAACTCTTATATAAATTATGGACTCTGATGAGTCAAAAGAGGTTCATCATTTGTAGTGTATGTGCCTGCCTTATAGGGGATATTGATGATGGGGGAGGCCATGTGTTGTGTGGCAGGGGGAGTGGGTATATGGGAAATCTATGTACCTTCCATTCAATCTTGCCGTGAATCTAAAACTACTCTAAAAAATAAATTTTATTAAAATTAAAAATTTTTGAAAGCAAAAAAATTAGAAATTAAAAAATAAAGTAAGTTGCAGACATCAGTACTCATCAGCCTATCTATATACTTCAGCATGGCCACTAACCAAGGCTCAATATTTATTTACATTTTAGGCAAGACTTACACATGGCAAAATGGACAGATACCAAGCATACCACTTAATGAGTTTTAAGAAGAGCATACATCCATGTGATCCCAAGCCTCTATGAAAACATAGAACACTATCACCCTCAGAAAGTTTCCTCATGCCCCTTCTTTGTTAATCCCTCACTCCCACTCCCCCACCCCGGAGGTAACAACAGTTCTGATTTTTTCCCCATAGATTAGTTTTGCCTGTTCTAGAACTTCTTATAAATGGAATCATACAGTATGTGTAAACATGGTCCTGTGTAAGGCTTCTCTGACTCAACACAATGTTTTTGCTAATTATCCAGGCTGTTGTTTGAATTAGTAGTTCAGTTATTTTCATTGTTAAATAGTTCATTCCANTAGAACACTATCACCCTCAGAAAGTTTCCTCATGCCCCTTCTTTGTTAATCCCTCACTCCCACTCCCCCACCCCGGAGGTAACAACAGTTCTGATTTTTTCCCCATAGATTAGTTTTGCCTGTTCTAGAACTTCTTATAAATGGAATCATACAGTATGTGTAAACATGGTCCTGTGTAAGGCTTCTCTGACTCAACACAATGTTTTTGCTAATTATCCAGGCTTTTGTTTGAATTAGTTATTATTATTATTATTATTCAGTTATTTTCATTGTTAAATAGTTCATTCCGTTTCATTGCTGAGATATACGAATATAACATTGTTTTCCACTCTTCCACTGATGGATATCTGGGTTATTTCCAGTTTGTAGCTCTCCTTTGACATTATATAAATGTATAATCATAACTAGACTATGTATTTAATCTGCCTTCAACTTTTATGTCATTGTACAAAGTGATTCAAATAGATAAACGATTTCATAAAATTTACAAAGTATCTCTTCTCTGTATGTTTTTCACATTTCTGACTTTACTACTGTATAACTAGTTACTTCTCTTTACTCAGACGCAATTCTCTCTGGTAAGCTAGTGTTCTAGAATTTGTCTCAGTGATATGAGAGAATCTAATTAGTTGTGTGTTATATACATACACAATAAACTTTCTGATTAATTCATAAATCCCAGAACTAAAACAACTAAGTAAGCAAAAAGGAGAAAAACAAAACAATAAAATATATCCTTGTGGAGAAACCACTTAAATTATATCTTCTTAAATATTGTTTGAGCCAAGGTACTTGTAAATATACTCTTGAAAGTAACTTTTATGGCCCTTTCCACAAATATTTTTATTCTCTACATTATAATTTAAGTTTCAACATAGACTTATAGTTTACTATCTCCCTCATCCTCATATCTTTTCACTAAGACCCACCAGATGTTCCTTTGAATTGTCTTCCACATCGACTCTTTGTTTTGCATTCTTGCTGTCACACAGACTTCAGGCCATTCCCCTTTACCTCAGAAGTGCCATTAAATCTCCCTCATTTTTACTCCTATCCAATCTTTGCTACGTCCACACTCTCATATCCACCAATTAATCTTCCTAAAATCTTATTTCATCCTATTACTTACCTACCAAAGTCCTGAGCAGCTCATCAGTACCTATAAAGTTTTAGCTCCTATCCTAACATATAAAGAGCTCCCGAATCCATTCTCAAATCTGCTCACCTGATCTGCTGCTGTTCTGCAAGCAACACAGAGTTCCACTTGCCTTCCCCAGCCATGCCGCATGCTTCTCCATTCTGGCACCTATGCCACTAGGACCATCTGGAACACCCTCTTCCTTACCTGCCCTCATTCTGCACCCTTTAAGACCCAGCTACAGGTTTATCTTTGTTACCAAGCTCTCCTTAATTTGCCCTCTCCCTAATCCACGGAACTTAAGACACCTCCTTTACCTGAAATAAAGCAGGGCATAGACAATAAATAAGTGACCCAAAATGACATCTCTCTTTGGACTTCTTTTGCACTTGCCAGCCCTCTCACTCATTCTTTTATTTTACACAGCTGGCTATTACTATCTTTACCCATCTATCTCTTATTTCCCCTATTTTATAAATTTCTTCAGAGATACACTCATCTCTTTCACTTGTTTCTCCCACTATATCTATCCTGGAGTCTTACACATATTAGGTGATCAATCATTTTTTCAGCCGATTCACTTTTATAACTAAAAAATAAAGCAAATCCTTATGAAGAAGCATTTCCCTTATTAGATGGTCTCATAGAAAGCATGTGTATTCTTAATCTGTGTAATCCTTCATACATAAATTATAAAAACATCAAATGCCCCAGAAATTTTTTTTCTATCTTGTGGGGGGTTTTATACCATGTTAGAGATTATCATTGGCAGACTGCCAAATGACTAAACAACATTAATTAATCAAGACTAACTCATCTAAATTTACAAAATATTTTTAAAAGTTACTTTGTCCTCCATTCCTAACATTTGCTGTAAAGGGCCTGGTTTTAGTTTCCTCAGAAATGTATTAAGTCCACATGTAAATTAAGAATCTTTATGTCACAAAGATTTCAATAAATGTGTTCCTAATTGGAAATACTCTCTTCTTCAAAGTGTGCAATATTTTATTAATGTTGAGTCTCTTCCTAAGAGTTATTACCATAGCCTTCCTATTTATAACTGAGCTTTCTAGTTATAAATCACAAAGTTCCCACATGGCATATTAGAGTATATTTACATGAAAACAGCATAATATTAACCTAATAACAGGAGTCAAAAGAAAATCCCCACTAAATTCCCCAGCTCACTACCCCAATTAACTGTTACTATTCATTCTAAAGTTATTTATTTTCCCCACACAACTATAATTACTGAAACTGAGTGCTTTGGCCAGACGTGGAACCTCATTGCCCCATGTAGTCTAAGCTGTGCAGATGATTATGTACACAAATTATAGCACATTGAGTAAAATAGGTAAAGAAGGTATTCCGGGCAAGGTCAATTGGTCAGTCCCTAAAAGACTAACTACAAATTCAGTAAGATCTTCTTAGCCTGCAGGGAGAGGTGCAAAGTATGTAAGAAAGCACTGTAGGATGCGGGCATGAGAAAAAGAAATCACAATTAGGATGCATGATACTTTCACAAATTTCATTTAACACAGCAAACGATAACCTCTATAATAGAGATATTTTCTCCACCTATAAAAGGGTGTAGAATGACATTTGTCAAGGTATTGTATTTACAAGAACTTAGAACCTACCATATGGAATTTTGTTATAATGTAAAACAAGAAATGCTCAAGCTTGGACATAATGAAGTGCTTCTAAAAGTAAAAGTACTACTATATCAAAGCCAAACCTCAGATAAATACAACCTTCTAGGATTTAAAGAATAATTGTTTCTTTAAAATGTACTAAAGAGGATTTGTCTTGAGTTGAAAATATTTTTTTTTTTTTAAGAGAGAGAAAGAAAACATGTGTGAGGTTGGGGAGGGGCAGAGAGATAGGCAGACAGAGGATCAGAAGCAGGCTCTGCACTGACAGAAAGCCCGATGCAGGGCTTGAAGTCACAAACAGTGAAATCATGACCTGAGCTTAAGTCGGATTCTTAACCAACTCAGCCACCTAGACACCCTGAAATATTTTTTTTAACTATGAGTCATGACTTATCAGTACATAGTGAAATCAATTTAGTGGGTCAAGACCATCAAATTTTAATGCAATAGAACAGAATCAAATAGAAAACATAGGTGATCATATGCTAAAGACAAGCATGATTTTGAGACTTTTAATTTGTATTATGTATGTCTATGCACGCGCAAACATATACTGGTTAATTTCTCAGTGTAGATCCTGGCCCAAAACAATTGAAAACTGCTAATTTAGACAGCTTCTCAAGAAGTAGGATTTTTTTTCTGTGGCGCCTGGGTGGCTCAGTCGGTTGGGTGACTGACTTTGGCTCAAGTCATGATCTCACGGTTTGTGGGTTCGAGTCCCATGTCGGGCTCTGTGCTGACAGCTAGCTCAGAACCTGGAGCCTGTTTCAGATTCTGTGTCTCCCTCTCTCTCTGACTCTCCCCTGTTCATTCTGTCTCTCTCTCTCAGAAATTAAAAAAATTTTTTTAATTAAAAAAAAAGAAGTAGGATATTTTCCTAACATTGAGACTAATAAAAGGGCACCAGGTTCAAAATAATTTAAAGAATCTCTTAGTAGTCACCACCAAAACTATCATCATTTATATCAGCATGCAAAGATTATTGTTGGCTTTGTTTTTGTTTTTTTGGTTTTTGTAGTAAGCTTACTTTTAAATTGATTTTTTGGGTTTTAAGAGATCAGGGGCGGGGCGCCTGGGTGGCTTAGTCGGTTAAGCGTCCGACTTTCGCTCAGGTCATGATCTCGCTGTTCGTGGGTTCGGGCCCGGCGTCGGGCTCTGTGCTAACTGCCAGCTCAGAGCCTGGAGCCTGTTTCAGTCCGTGACTCCCTCTCTCTCTGACCCTCCCCTGCTCATGCTGTCTCTCTCTCGCCTAGAAATAAATAAAAACATTAAAAAAAAAAAAAAAAGAGAGAGATCAGGGGCATGAGGGCATGCAGAGACACAAACGGGACAAGTGTGACTTTTTTCTCTAATGATAAAATATAAAGAGGACCACATAAGTAAATAAAGAGGACCAATATAATAATAGTATTTGTGATATGCCGTTTTTAAAAAATTGCTGAAACAAAGTGAGATTTTAAAATCCACAGTGGAAAAGAGGAAAGGAATTTTAAAAACAACTGTTATTGCCTGTTCCAAACACTTAAACCAACACATTAAACCCCAATCCTCAAGTGAAGGCACCTTGTCAATAAATTCCACCCTTAATTTGCAGTAAGGTTTTCCTAGGACAAGTACAGAATGATGGGATGATGCTGGGAAGAAGAAAGCAAGAAGAACACTAGAAAGTATACTCTTCAGTCCTGGATAGGTACATTTCAGGAATAAACACCACAAACAAGTTCCCTCTTTTTGCCTCCCACGTAGAAGAGGTGGACATTTCATGGTAGACAACGTCCATGAAAAGAACCTGGAATTCCTGGAAGTCCTCAAGAACCAGACAAGGATCTGGGATAGCAGTGGTCATAGGGAAAGGGATAAGTACTCTGAGGATGAAGAGGGCATAACTGGAGAATCTGGCTAGAAGTGCAGCACGAGTACTAACTGAATCCTCTTGCAGCTGCCAACTTTAGGCCAAAGACGGCACCCCACAAATGTTGTAAAAGAACCAGAAGAGATGAATGCAGATTTTGAAAAGATCTACCAGTAGCTGAGTCCCTTGGGTAGGACAAGTATTGGAATAAAAGTCTCCAAGTGGGGTTGCTTCTGAAAAAGAAATGAGGAATTCACTCTGTGACCACCCAAACCCAAGTATCTAATCCTTGGGGAGCTTTCAGAGACCATTACCTACTCATCTTACTACTGGTTTTTTATGAGAGGATCCCGGAGAACACCAATCAGGGCCAAAACTAGGATCTTAGAGACCGTGTATGCTCTATCTGTTAAGAGAAGTAGAATGATGGGGAAAATGTTCCTTTGAGGAATTTGAATCTACTGAGGAAAAGAATATTACAGAACAGCTTACTGGGATATTAATTTGCTTTGTTTTTAGTGCTTGCAGGAAAATGAGACCTATTCGTGTGTCACACTTTGTATTCACTCCATGATTTTAAGATAGTTATCCAGGTCTTCCTGTGTCAAATGAGATTGCCTGGCCAAAACAGAAGGTTCCTGAAGAGAACATCTCTTCTTGACTTTTACTTTGGAAAACCTAAACTGAATGAGGGGATTCCCTGGGAGAGCAAAGTGAGATAGTGTCTTTCAGGGGGAAAGAGAATGCAAAGCAGCCTCCCACGGTTACAAAAAATAGAAAAAAAAATAGGGATAAAGGAAAAACCCACCATGACTAAGAAGGCAGAAGTCTGAAGTTTTAAGAAGTAGAATGGGAACTAACCACTTCCTCACAATTCACAGGGAGATAGCAAAATATGATGAAGAATGGCCTAGCCACATGATAAGCCTAGAGAGGCTGATCTTTAACTCCAGGGGTCTTGGCCTCAGCAAAGATTTCCATGTTCAAGTATAATATAGGCTCAACAGAGACATCTGCACCCAAGGGACCATTTGGGCTTACACAATCAGTATATCACTAATGTGATGAGTGTAGACCAAAGACCCAGACTATCCTGACTATCCCCCTCCTTACGGGACTCTCCAGGAACTGTTGTACCACGGTTTAGGGAGAAATGGGAGGACACTAGCCCCAATCTAATAACTGATATCAACTTTACCATGAAGAAGAATTGGAGTCTGACTTAAACTTTAAGATTAAAGATATGTGATATTTCTTTATGCTCCATCATTTCTGATTCATCTATGATTCATAATAATGGCATAGATAATGAGGGCTTAAAAAAGGAAACTCCATTAAAACAAATGAAAGAAATATAAAATTGTATATTTGTATCTGCATCTGAATTATAATTTTATTAAATTCCATACAGTGAACTAAAAATTTGAGCAGCTCTGTACTGGACTACATTTAAAATAAAAATAAGTTTGATAATAGGGAATATAGTCCTATTGATGTTTACGGTGTATCGAGCTCCTAAGTTTTACCACTCTGCATCACCAATGGCTTTTGCAAATACATAATCTCTCCCTCCAAAACACATAACACCATCTTTCAAATAGAATTTCCACTTGTTCTTGCTTCGATGAATCTGGAGGGAGAAAAATAGTCTAAATTAATTAATTTTACAAGTTAAAGGATCATTTACAATACTTTGCACATCATATGGGATTGTTCTGACCCTAAATGGGAGTTCTTTAAAAATAAGACCTCCAAGATAATATTGATTCATTCAGCAAATATGCACATCCCTTTGTGTCTGTCAGACATTGTTTTAGGCACTGTAGATATCAGTTTAAAAAACAGAAAAACATATATATGGTCATAAAAATTCATATTTTTTGATATATTACTTTGTAAAAACTGAAAAAATTCCTACCTTTGAAAAGTTTACATTTTAGTAAGAATGGGCAAACAGAAACCTAATAAATACCTAAATTATAAAGAATATTTAAAGATGTTAAGTATGAAAAAGTATGAAAAATAGAGCAGGAAAAGGAAGACCACAAATATAGAGGAGGGTTACAATTATAAATAAGAAATCAGGGTGGGCCTGATTTCTGAGGTAGCATTTAAGCAAAGGCTTAAAGAAGGTAAAGCAAAAAAGCTAGGAAGATATTGACTAGAGAGCATTCCAAGCTAAGGGAACAGAAGCACAAAAGCCCTGAGAAGGGAGAGGCCTGAACTGATCAAGAACAGCAAAGAGTTTCGTATGTCTGTGAAGGAATAAACAGAGAGGATGTAGTTTAATATTATCAGGAATTTTAAAAAGTGGACTTTCATTTTGAAGGAGAAAGTCACAGTAAAGCTCTGAGCAAGGTCAGAAGATACAGCTTATAATCTGTTAGATTCTACTGGCAGTTCCTTGGATTTAATAAATCAGCCTAGATATGGACAAAATAAAAACTAGAAAATCCTACTACCTCAAGAGGGGAGAAATCATAAAATCATTGTTACCTCTGGGTAAACCACAAGTGACTATTTAAAAACCTTAGAAATGTGTGATCTGAAATCAAGGGTAAAAAATTAAACCCACTTGTTTACAGCAAATAGTCAAATCAAAGAAGAAAAGCCTGTGACCAGTATTCAGATGTATTTTGTGAAGCATAAGAAAATACAAATGCTAAAATAATGCAATTTGTGTGGGGAAAGAAGTCCTATTAATGGTAAATTTCTTCTCTGAGTTTGACTCCCAAATTTACCTTAGAAACTATCTCTAAAAGTCACTGGGAACACAAAAGTGACAGAGATCTGAACTCAGCACAGGTAATAATATCTGCCCAGAACCAGAAGAACAGTAGCAGCAACTCATTCTAGTAACCTAATTCTAGAAATAGTGCATAAATAGTACATTTATTCCTGAAATGCAACAATGATTCAGTATTAGGAATTTATTAATATAACAACTGTATTATCAGACCTATGGAGATAAATCATATAATCATCTCCAATGACAGTGACAAAGTATTTGATAAATTAATGCATTTTAGGTTTTCTTTAAGAATCAAATATTGCATCCTACACACACACACACACACACACACACACACACACCCTACACTTCAGCATAAAAGCTCTCTTAGTGGTTAGTGGGGAACCCTAAATGTAACCGCACTAAAATCCCCCAGACAAGGATCATCCAAGTTTTTACTCCAGAGGTCCCAGCTAATACAATTCGGTAAGAGGAAAGTACAACTGGCACAAGCCAATGCATGTAAACAAGAAGAAAGAAGCAGAAATATAAAAATTGGAAAAGATAAAAAGGATTTGCCCATGCAATGACTGCATGTCTGAAAAACCTAAAATAATCAACTAAAAAATTACTAAGAATTCAGTATTCATACAAAATTAATACACATCAATTCATAGCCTTCATGCATATAAGCACTAGTCAGAAGATACAGAGAAAGAAGCCTTTTACTGTAACAGCAAAAGAGATAAAATAGCTAAGAATAAATTTTTAAACTACTTGATCTACTGGCATCATTCAACACTCTCTCATCTTTGAAATATTTTCTTCACTTGGCCTCATGAAGAAGTACTAACTTTACCAGATATGAAAAACCTTAATAATTAAATCAAGGTAGTATAAATCAATGGACAACCAATGGGGCAAAACAGAAAATCAAGTAATAGACCCAAATATAGAGAGAAATTTGCTAGATGATAAAGGAATCATTTTCCTGTCAGTGTGGACAAAATAGGCTTTTTAGTAAGTGGTGTTAGGAAAATCGAGTAGCCACCTGGAAAAAAAATGTCAGAATCATATGTTACATTGTAGTCCAAGATAAACACCAAATCAAACAACTTATATTTTGGAAAAAAAAAAAAAACAAAGAAATACTAGAAGAAAACATGAGGGAATCCCTTTAAAATCTTAAGGTAAGAAAGTACTTTCTATTATGACTCAAAATCAGAAGCCTGTAAAAATTAAGGTTGACAAATATAACCTCTGTATGAAACAAAGAAAAAGCACTGAAAGCAAACATCTGAGGAAAAGTAATTCTGCAAATAGCAAGAGCCAATCTTCCCCAAAATGATATAGAGCTATTAAATAAAGAGCAAGAATCCATTTTTTAAAAAATAGATAAATGTTATGAACAAGCAATTCACATAAAAGTAAATATGAATGGCTCTTAAAAACAGGAGAAGTTCAATTTTTCACCAAGACATCATTTTTCACTTTTTATAATAGCAAAGATCCAAATATATTATTACACTCTGTTGGCAAGACTGGAAGAAAAGCAGCACTCTCAAACATTGCAGTGGGAGAATATACTGGAATATAGTCTAGAAGAGCAATTTAGCAGTATCTAACCAATTTTTTAAAAGTTTTATTTATTTCTGAGAGAGAGAGACAGTGTGAGCAGGCGAGGGTCAGAGAGAGAGGGAGACACAGAATCCGAAGCAGACTTCAGGCTCTGAGCTGTCAGCACAGAGCCCAACTCGGGGGCTTGAACCCACGAACTGTGTGATCATGACCTGAGCTGAAGCTGGATGCTTAACCTACTGAGCCACCCAGGTGCCCCAATATCTAACCAATTTTTACACTTGCCCTGTGACCCAGTAGTCCCACTTCAAGGGATTTTTTTTAAAGATTTTATTTTTAGTAATATCCACACCTAATGATAGACTTGAACTTAGAACCCCACGATTGAGAGTCACATGCTTTACTGACAGCCTGCCAGGTAATCCGCTGGGGATTTTTTTAAGTAAGTATAACTGCGCACATAGGAGATACATTATGGATGTGATCATTCAATAGCAAATGAATGAAAAATAACTCAAATATTCATCAGTTGGGAATTGGTAAAATAAATGTTAGTATTTCTGCAGTAGAAATACAGAAATGTAGTATTTCTGCTATTATTAGATAATAGCTATGAAAATATTAGCACAAAGATCTCCAAGATATATTGTTAATGTCTTAAAAGACAGGGTGTAGAATACAGTGTTGTCTAGGCTATCTTTTAGGCTTGTACTTGAATAATAAGACCCCGTAAATATATCAAGAAACTAATGGATCTGGTTACTTTTTTACACTCAAAGAAGGGAAAAGAAACTACTGATAGGAAGCACAAGTGGTGAAGGAGTAAGAACCAGACCTCACGGTATACCTTTTATAGTGTTTTGTTTGTTTGACAGATGTGTATGCAGTATCTATTCAGAAAACGAAGCATATATACATATATATATGTAAAGAGAAACATATCATGTTACATACTTAGCAATTACTCATTGTACCAGCATCTGACAGACAAGACCAAGCTATAAACTAAAGTTTGCTATACTGTTACATGAAGATACAACATATTCTAATGGTTTTACAATGCTGGATAGTGTCCTATTTATGGCATAGAACACTCTCGTCTATAGTAAAAGATTTCATTTCACCATTAATCTTCCCCAAAATATCATAACTTTAACCTTATATTAATCTTAGTCATTCTCTAAGTCTCTGAAATAACATGACTGTATTCTTTAATTCTCACTCAGCATGGTGACCAACGACCCTCATTTAACCCTTTTTCATAACACATCTTAATATTTTCAAAGTTTTCCCCCAATTGTTAACTTATACATTTTAAAGGTAAATTCCATATGGTAGTCAAAGCCAGATAAAATATACTAAAAACAAAAACAGAAACCGCACTTCCCAAAGTTTAATAAGCAGGCAAATCACCTCAGGGTCTTGTTAAAATGAACATTCTGATCCAGTACTCTGGGATAAGACTCAAAATCCTACATTTGGAACTCTCCCAGACAAACTATTATTACTGGCCTTCAAAACACACTGACTAGTAAAGCTCTTAAAAGACTACTGAAAAGTATTTCAATTTACTGGACTTTGGTTATATTAAATACTACTTGAAACAAGCCAACCAATGTCCAGAACTGGGAAGTTATTCTTTCATAAAAATCCACTGTTGGCAGTGGTCCCTCCCATTCCTCTTTGACCTTATAGATACATTTTCTTTGCTAGCTATCTTCTCACTTCATCAGTCCCTTTTAAGAACAATTCAATGGCCCCCCAATGCCATGGTTTAAAATATTTAGTACCGTTTTTAAGATAATCATCAATTAGAGAGGACTCTCAGACAACTAGATTTGTTAGCACTATACACCTAATATCACTCCTTTTGTCTAGCCTACAAGGTGTCGTAAGAAGTAACAGACAATGTAGGAGAAAACACATTGAAAAGTACAAAGCACTATGTAATTAATTATAAGCTATTTCCCACAATGCAGTATAACAAAGGATACTATATCCACAATGGTCTAGAAAATTCTCTGACTCTATGGAATGCATATATAACATAGTACCTTAGTGTTTTCTTCATGGAAAGCAACACACTTCTTGTAAGAAACTAAAATAAGTTTCAAACTAAGAAACAGTCTCTTTTGTATTACCTATTTCTTCATATGCTTATGTTTACCAGAATCTAAATTACCATTTTCTATCTATATAAAATGTTATAAGGGAGAAAACAATCTTATTTTTAGAGAAAAGAATTTATTTTTATAACAATTCAAAACACCATCCTCTATTTCTCCTGAGTATATTGGAATTGTTACTGGAAAAAAGGCAAAGATGTACATATGCATTAGTCATCAGGGAAATGCAAATCAAAATCACAATGGGATACCACTTCATACCAAATAGGATGGCTAGAATCAAAGAGTCAGATGACAAGTGTTAGTGAGAATGTGGAGCAATCTAAACCCTCATACACTGCTGGTGGGAATGGAAAATGGTAGTGTTACTTTGGAAAACAGTCTAGTAAAACCTCAAACTATTACCATATAACCCAGGAATTTCACTCCTAGGGATATACCAAGAGAAATGAAAATACATGTTCACACAAACACTTGTACATGAATGTTTAAAGCAGCATGCATTCTTTATAATAGCCAAAAAATGGCAACAACCCAAAGGTCCATCAACACATCAATGGATAAACAAAATGAAGTATATCTTTTCAATGGACTAGTGTTCAGCAATAAAAAAAAAAAAATGAAGAACTGTTACATGCTATGACATGGATAAATCTTGAAACACTGTGTTAAATAAAAGCAGCCAATCACAAAAGACCACATATTACAGAATTCCTTTCATATGAAACTCCAGAATAGGGAAATCTAAAAAGACAGAAAGTAGATTAGTGGTTTCTTAGGCCTGAGGTGGGGAACGGAGGAAATAGGAAAATATGGGGGTGAGAACTGAAAGGAATAGGGTTTATTTCTGAGGTGATTAAATGTTCTAAAACTGACTATGTTAATGGCTGCACATATCCATGCATATACAAAACCACTGAATTGTACACTTTAAATATGTGAGTTGTACAGTATATCCCTCAATATACCTCAAAGCCGCTAAAAAAAAAAAAGATGTAAATATGCATGAATTAAAGACAAAAGCTGGCCATTCTACTACATAATCACAGAGTATTTAAAAAGAAGAAAAAGGAGTATTACATCTTAGTTGCTAAAGTTAAATTTCTTCTAATTTCATTTTTAGATTTGAAAACTGAAACACCTTCAGCTCTCTTTGTTGATCATTTTCTAATCGCCATCAATCAAGTCCCCATCACCATCTCTGACTCTTCCATGTTCTACGCTGCAATCCTTAGCTGCGCTCTTGTTATTTCATTTCTGCACTATCCCTGTTCTTACCATCACAATCCAATTATAATTTTTTCCAGTAACATTCTCAGAATGGTAATGTCCACGAAATCATTTCAATTTCTCCTACCAGGATTCTAGGTTTTCCAATCTGGTGGGAACTCTGTCCCCAGCTCAGCCTCATTTACTAATACATCCAAAAGAAGAACATTTCATTCAAAGCAGAGCTGTCTCTTCATTGTCCTTTGCACATTCTACATGCATTCATTTCTCTTTTATCAAGCTATTCTATTCAGAATGTCTACTCTCCACACTTATCTATATCTTACAAATCATTTAAGACCTATTTCAGAGTTCTCTATCACCCATGAAGGATTTGTGGAGAACTCCAACTACAAATGATTTCTTGTATTTCCTGGCTACTTTTTGGACTTACTGTCTGTGCCACATATCTTAGCATTTGATTTACATGCCACTCATCTTAGCATATCATTTATATGCCACATATTTTAGCATTTGATTTGCCTGTCACATATTTTACCTTCTGATTTACCTACCATCTTATTGTGCACCATTCTTTTATTACATACAGAAAGAAACATCTTGTTTCAGTAAGATATATCTTGTTTCAATAAGATAGTTCTTGTCTTGAGGAGACCAGACTTTCTTGCTATCTCTGAGACCACACAGCAGTGTTAGACACAAAACATATATAATTAATTAGCTTTTTCAAGATTAACTGTGAACTGTAACTCATCATCTTATTTTCTATCATTTTACGTACCTTTCTACCATAAATGCAATTAATAAACCCAGAGTCTAAAAGATGAATATGGTACCTTGTCATACTGGCAGACAATTACATTATCCGTGTCAAACAGGTCTGGCACATCCTGCTCACTAACATCATCTCCAGAATTTAAAGGGTCCTAAAGATGAAAGATGGTCACATTAAGGAATTTAATGATGCTCTGAATTTTTTAAAAACAGAGATACCTATAGAAATAAAGGACCTTGGAGAAAGAATAGTATTGTACTTAAAAAGTCAATAGCCTGAGTTTGAATCCCAGGTTGGCCACTTAATAACTACAAGACTGACCTTCATCAATTTACTAAAACTCCTCCAATCTCAGTTTTCTCATATGTTAAATGAGGATGGTAGTAAGACCCATAGATAGGGTGGTGGGAATGTTAAATAACATAAACCATGTAAGACTTAAGTATGGAATGTGGCACATCCATAAGGCCACCATAAACGACAGTACCACTTACATATTTCCTAATTACCACATTCCACAAAAATCTTACTTCATTTACTAGAATCAAATCAGACACTGTATGCTTCTGACTTGGCTCCTTTCTGTACCTCTCCTCCCATCCTTTAAATCTCCCATTATCTCTAGTTAAGACCAACAAATATAGCGGCCAATTCCCAAATACTTAATACTAGTTTTAATTATAGTTTAAGATTAAAATTTGTTTTTTTAAATGTTTATGTATTTTGGAGAAAGAGACAGAGCATGAGCGGGGGAGGGGCAGAGAGAGAGAGGGAGACACAGAATCTGAAGCAGGCTCCAGGCTCTGAGCTGTCAGCACAGAGCCCGACGTAGGGCTTGAACTCACCAACTGTGAGATTATGACCTGAGCCGAAGTTGGACGATTAACCAACTGAGCCACCCAAACGCCCCTAAAAGTTTAAGTACTAGGGTAAAAATAGGTCTTATTTTAAATGACTAAAGCCAGAGTTAATCTTAATTGTTATCCCTCTTGATTAAAGTATGTTAAAGTACAAAGTATATTAAAATACAAATGTTATAAATTAATTTTAAAAAGTTTCAGCTCAGAAGTGATCCTCACCTCTTCTACCACTTCTGTTTGAGGGTCTTCATTATCACTGCTGTTGGCAGTTGAATCTTCATTTGATATACTGTCAGCTTCTTCTTCAAGCACCTTCAGGTCTCCTGTCTCAATAATCCCTAGAAATTCGTTCTCATCTACATCTCTTGTACTTCCTATTTCATCATTGGAAGACGTATCACCAGTTCCATCTATTTGAATTATTTCATTAATATCATCATCAGTTACCTGATTGCTTAAATCTATCTGAAAATTAGAATCCTAGAAAGAGAATGAAAGGTAATAAAGTCAAAAAGGTATATAACATCGAATCACATGAAATATAAAATTAAACATTTCACAAGTGATCTTAAAATAGATCTATTTCCTATATTTCCTTCCTTTTCTATATACGTTCCCTAATTTTGATTTCTAAAACACTCCCAGAATGTCTATGCAACATGGGAATTTTTTTTAATTTTTAAGTTTATTTATTTATTTTGGGAGAGAGAGTGTGAGCCGGGGAGGGACAGAGAGAAAGGGAGAATCCCAAGCAGGCTCTGTGCTGTCATTGCAGAGCCCAATGTGGGGCTTGAACTCCTGAAACTGTGAGATCATGACCTGAGCCAAAATCAAGAGTCGACACTTAACTGACTTGAGCCACCCAGGTGCCCTGGGAATAATTTTTAAATCATAGATAAAGTAAACCCACTTATACCCTCAAACAGACAACAAATGAGTTCACTAGTTTCAGATAGTAATTGCCAATTTTTATACGTATCACCTTAACTTTATAAAGTGCCAACTAGGTTTTACCTATTTCATTTTATTTTAAACAATAATTCAATGCAGCAGAAAGGACAAATGACATCATGCTCAATATATAAATTAAAAAGCATAAAGGACTCTACCAGTTAAAAAGCACAAAAGGTAAAATATAAGTCAAAGTGGATAAAACTGAAAAGAGAAATGGACAAATCTAATTATAGAGTATTCAACATTCCTCTTCCAGTGATCAACAGAAAAGTAGATTTAAATTTAGTAAGGATGTGAAAGACCTTAACAGCACAATCAAGCAATTTAACCAATTGACAATAATAGAATACTCCACACCAAAACAGCAAAATGCACACTTTTAAAGAGCACACAGAATGTTCCCCAAGATGGACCATATTCTGGGTTCTAAAAAACAAACTCTGAAAATTTTAACACACACAAACCATGTTCTCTAAGCACAAAAGAGTTAAACCAGAAATCAGTGACAGAAAGATCTGGAAAAATCCCCTAATATTTAATAATTAACACATTTCTCAATACCCATGTATCAAAGAGTAAGTTATGGGGGAAAGCAGAACATAATCTTAACTGAATGCAAACAAAAACGTAACACTTCCAAACTTATGTAATGTAGCTAAAGCAATGCTTAGAAGGAAATTTACAGCATTACATGATTATATTAAAAAAGAATCACACTTCAATCAATGGCCTAAAATTCTACCCTAAGAAACTAAAAAGAGAAGGCTGAATTAAGCTCTTGGCAAAAGAGAAAATAATAAAGATTAAAAGTGAAATAAATAAAATTGAGAACAGAAAAAATTTGAGATAGTTAGACCAAAAGTTCATTCTTTAAAAAGAACAATAAAATTGATAACCCTCTAGCCAGACTGACAAAGAATAAAGGAGAGAGAAAAGAAATGAGTAATACTAGGGATTAAAGGAGTGTTACCATAGATTCTGAAGACATTAAAAGGATGAGGAAATTCTCTTGAGCCATTCGAGCTGCTATAACAAAATACCATACACTAGGTAGCTTATAAACAATGGAGATTTTTTTCCTTCCAGTTCTAAAGGCTAGAAAGCCCAAGATCAAGGCATCAGCAGGTCCAGTATCTGGTGAGAGCCCATTTCCTGGTTCACAGGCATTGCCTGCTCACATCACATGCTGGAGAGGCTAGAGAATTCTGTAGTCTCTTTTATACGGCAACTAGTCCCATTCATAAGAACTCCACTTCCTAATTACCAACACCTTTCAGAGAAATGAACATTCAGACTAATGTAAGTCAGTTTATAAAAATTAATTGTATATCTGTATAGTAGCAATAAGTGAATGGAAACTGAAATTTAAAAACAGTACTAATTAAAGCAGCAATGAAAAAGAAACTCATCACATAGAAGACAGCCTCAATAAGGTAACAAACAGATTTCTCAGCAGAAACTTTAAAGGCCAGAAGGCAGTAGGATAATATATATTTAAAGGGCTAAAAGAAAAGACTGTCAACTGGAAACTGTATCTGGCAAAACTATCCTGCAAAAATAAGTGAAATTTTAAGGCATTTTAAGATAAAGGCTGAAGGCATTTGTTACCATTGGACCTGCCCCTATAAGAAATACTAAAGGGAATCCTTTAAATTGAAATGAAAGGAAACTAGACAGTAACTCAAAGCCATACAAAAATATATTTTTTCCTGGTAAAGATAAATACATAGATAAATATAAAAACCAGTATTATAATTTTGTTTGTAATTCTACTTCCTGTACAAGAATTAAAAGATAAAAACATATTTATAATTATAAATATATATTAAGGGGAACACAATATATAAAGATGTAATTTGGGATATTGATAACAAAGTGAGGGAGGGCAAAGCTAAAGAGGAGCAGAGTTTTTTATGAGATTAAAGTTGAGTTGGTATCAATTCAAAATAGCTTATAATAACTTTAAGAAGACATAAATAATCCCCATGGTAACCAGAAAGAAAATACCTATGAATACACACAAAAGGATATGAAAAGGGCATCAAAAGTTGTCACTACAAGAAAATCAACTAAATACAAAGGAAGACAGTAAGAGGCAAAACGTGAGGCAAAAAAGCTAAAGACACACAGAAAACAAGTAACAAAATGGCAAAAGCCCTTCACTATCAGTAATTACTTTAAATGTAAATGGACTAAATTCCCCAATCAAAAGACACAAATTGCCAGAATGGATTAAAAAACAGGATCATACAATATGTTGTCTCTAAGAGACTCACTTTAGATCTAAGGATGCACATATATTGAAAGTAAAAGAATGGATAAAGAGACTCTATGTAAATAGTAACCAAAAAGAATTGGGATAGTTATGCTACTATCACACAAAATAGACTTTAAGCTAAACACTATTAGAAAAAAAAAAAGGGGGGTCTCTGGGTGGCTCAGTCGGTTAAGCGTTTGACTTCAGCTCAGGTCATGATCTCACAGTTTGTGGATTTGAGCCCCACGTCAGGCTCTGTGCTGACTCCCTGCCCCTCCCCTGCTCACACTCTGTTTCTGCCTCAAAAATAAACATTTAAAAAAGTTAAAGAAAAAAAAAAAAGAAAAACAGTAAGCAATCAAAAAAAGAATCAATTCATCAAGAAGATTTAACAATTAGATACATATCTGCACCAAACATCATAGCTCCTAAATATATCTAACAAGCACTGACAGAATATAAGGGAAAAATATACAGTTCTAAGATAACTGTAGGAGACTTCAATACCCCACTTTCAAAAATGAATAGAACCACTGGACAGAATATCAATAATGAAATAAAGAACTTGAATAGTATGGACATATAATACAGACATATTATAGTTGTACCTAACAGACATAAATAAAACATGCCACCCAACAATAGCAGGATATACATTTTTCTCAATTGTGCACAGAACATTCTCTAAGAAAGACCATATGTCAGGCCACAAAACAAATTTCAATATTTAAAAAGACTGAAATCACACCAAGTATCTTCTTTGATCACAATGGAAAGAAGAAAAACTGGAAAATAAGCAAGATGTGGAAATTAAACAACAGACTCAAAAAATCAATAGGCCAAACAAGAAATAAACAAACAATCTTGACCATATAGTTGTGGGTTCATTTCTGGATTTTCTATTCTGTTTCATTGATTTGTGTCTGCTTTTGTACCAGTACCATACTGTCTTGATCACTACAGCTTTGTAATACAGCTTGAAGTCTTGAATTGTAATGCCTCCATCTTTGCTTGTATTTTTTAAGATTGCTTTGGCTATTCAGAGTCTTTTGTGGTTTCATACAAAGTTTAGGATTGTTTGTTCTGGCTTTGTGAAAAATGCTGGTGATATTTTGATAGAGATTGCATTAAATGTGTAGCTTGCTTTGGGTAGTATAGACATTTTAACAGTATTTGTTCTTCCAATCCATGCACATGCAGTGTTTTTCCATTTCTTTGTGTCATCTTCAGTTTCTTGCATAGGTGTTTTACAGTTTTCAGAGTATAGATCTTTTACCTCTGGTTAAGTTTATTCCTAGGTATCTAATGGTTTTTGGTGCAATTGTAAATGAGATCAATTCCTTGATTTCTCTCGGCTGCTTCATTATTGGTATACAGAAATACAACAGATTTCTGTATGTTGACTTCATACTCACAACTTTACTGAGTTTGTGTATCAGTTCTAGCAATTTTTTGGTGGAGTCTTTTGCATTTTCTATATAGAGTATGTTATCTGCAAATAGTAAAAATTTTACTTCTTCCTTGACGGTTTGAATCCTTTTATTTCTTTTTGTTGGCGATTGCTGAGGCTAGGACTTCCAGGACTATGTTAAACAACCAGGGTGAGAGTAGCCGTCCTAGTCTTGTTTCTGACCATAGAGGTAAAGCTCTCAGTTTTTCCCCATTAAGGATATTAGCTGTGGGAGTTTTCTCACACATGGCCTTTATTATGGTGAGGTATGTTCCCTCTATCCCTACTTCGTTAGGGATATGTCATGGTTTTTTATCATGAATGGATGTTGTACTTTGTCAAATGTTTGTTCTGCCTCTATTGAGAGAACCACACATTTCTTATCCTTTCTTTTATTCATGTGGTGGTCAACTCATCTTCAAAAAAGCAGGAAAGAGTATCCAATGGAAAAAAAGTCTCTTCAACAAATGGTGCTGGGAAAACTGGACAGCAACATGCAAAAGAATGAAACTGAAACACTTTCTGACACCATACACAAAAATAAATTCAAAATGAGTTAAATACCTAAGTGTGAGACAGGAAACCATCAAAATCCTAGAAGAGAACACATTGGCTATAGAAACTTATTACTAGATAGGTCTCCTGAGGCAAAGGAAACAAAAGCAAAAGTAAATTATTGAGACATCATCAAAATAGAATGCTTCTGCACCATGAAGTGCAGAGGAAACAATCAACAAAACTAAAAGGCAACCTTTGGATTGGGAAAAGATATCTGTAAATGGCATATCTGATAAAGGGTCAAAAGCTAAAATATATAAAGAACTTCTAAAACTCAACACCCAAAAAACAAGTAATCCAGTTAAAAAATGGGCAGAAGATCTAGATAGACATTTTTCCAAAGAAGACATGCAGATGGCTACCAGACCCATGAAAAGATGCCCAACATCACTCATCATCTGGGAAATAAATCAAATCAAACTATAAACTATAAATCAAAACTATAATGATATATCACCCCACACCAGTCAGAATGGCTAAAATTAACAACACAGGAAACAAAAGGTATTGGCAAGGATACAGAGAAAGTGGAACCCACTGTTGGGATTGCAAACTGGTACAGTCACTCTAGAAAACAGTAGAGAGATTCCTCAGAAAATTAAAAATAGACCTACCCTACAATCTAGCAATTGCATTACTAGGGATTTACCCAAAGGATACAAAAATGCTAATTCGAAGGGATACAAGCACCCTGGTGTTTATAGCAGCATTATCAACCATAGCCAAATTATGGAAAGAGCCCAAATGTCCATCCATTGATGAACAAAGAATGAAGAAAGAAAATGTGGCATATATACATATAATGGAATATTACTCAGCCATAAAAAAATGAAATCTTGCCATTTGCAACCATGTGGTTGGAGCTACAGGGTATTATGCTAAGTGAGGTAACTCAGAGAAAGACAAAAATCATATGACTTCACTACTATGTGGAATTTAAGAAATAAAACATATGAACATGGAGGGGATGAGGGGGCAGTGCAGAGGCAAACCAGAAAACAGACTCTTAACTATAGAGAACACACTGAGGGGTGCTGGAGGAGACGTGGGTGAGGGGATGGGTTAAATGGTGAAGGGTATTAAGGAGGGCACTTATAATGATGAGCACTGGGTGTTGCAGGTAAGTGATGTATCATTTAAGTTCTACACATGAAACTAATATTACACTGTATATTAACTTGAATTTAAATAAAAACTTGAAAAAATACAAAACAAAAAATAAAACATCAGTCTTTTAAGATACAAAATATATTAAGACAAATAAAAATGAAAATGCAACATAGCAAAACTTATGGATGCAGCAAAAGCAGTGCTAAGAGCAAAATTTATAGCTCTGAATGTTCACACTAACAAAGAAGAAAGGTCTCAAATTATCAACCTCAATCTCCAGTGGAAGGAACAAGGAAAAGAAGAACAAAGCCCAAAGCTAGCATAAGGAAAGAAATAATAACAATTAAGGCAAAGATAAATAAAGAACAGAAAAACAATAGAGAAGCTCAACAAAACTAAGAGTTGCTTCTTTAAAAACAAAACAACTGGTAAGTTTTTTTGTTACATTGATGAAGAAAAAATAAAGGCTCAAATAATTAAAATCAGAATTGAACAAACTTTACTACTGATTTTGCCAAATTAAAAACAATTATGAGATACTACTATAAAAATATTTATGAGAGAATATTATGAACTGTATATCAACAAATTGGATAACCAAGGTGAAACAAATTCCTAAAAACACACAACTTACCGAGAATGAATCATGAATAGAAAATCTGAATAGATCTCTAAGAAGATAGAATTAGTAATCAAAAATGTCTCAACAAAGAAATGCCCCGAACGAGATGGCCCCACTGGAGAATTCTACCAAACATTTAAATAAGAATTAACACCAATCCTCAAAAATCCTAAACAAAATACTAACACAAACAGGATTCAACAGCACATTAAAAAGATCAGACACTGTGACAGCGTGGGATTTACTCCTAGAACACAATGATGATTCAACATATGAAAAATCAGTGTAATACAATATATTAACATAATGGGGAGAGGGGACATACAATCACCTCAACTGATGCAGAAAAAGCACTTGACAAAATTCAACACCATTTCATGATTTAAAAAAAACCCACTAGGAATTGAAAGAAATTGCCTCAACATAATAAAGCCATCTATGAGAAACCCTCAGTTAACTGCATACTCAATGGTGAAAAACTGAAAGCTTTTCCTTTAAGATGAGGATCAAAGCAAAGATGCCCACTCTTGCCACTTCCATTCAACAATGTACTATAAATCCCGGCTAGGGCAATTAGGCAAGAAAAACAAACAAACAAACAAATAAATAAATAAAAGGCATCCAAACTAGAAAGGAAAAAGTAGTATTATCTGTTTGCAAATAATCTCATTTATGTACTATCTCAATTATGTGTGAAACCCTAAAGAGTCCAGACATCTAAATGTATTAGAACTAACGAATGAATTCAGCAAAGTCGCAAAAGACAAAAATCAACATACAAAAATCAGTTGCATTTCTATATGCTAACAATTAAAAACCTGAAAAAGAAATGCAGAAAACAATTCCACTTACGATACCATCAAATAGAATAAAATACTTAGGAATAAACATAACCAAGGAGTCAAAAGACTTGTTCACTAAAAACTGCAAACATTCCCAAAAGAAATTAAGCCAGATAAAATGGGAAGATATCCTGTGTTCAGGTATTTAAGAGTTAATATTGCTAATACCACCCAAAGCTACCTACACATTCATTGCAAACACTATCAAAATCCAAATAGCATCTTTTGTAGAAGTGGAATATCCATATTAAAATTCCTATGGAATCTCAAGAGACCCTGAATAACCATAACAATCCTGAAAAAGAAGATAGAAGTCGGAGGTCTAACATGTCCTGATTCTAAAACTTACTACAAAACTACAGTAGTCAAAATAGGGTGGTGTTGGCATAAAGACAGACAACAAACTAATGGAATAGCATACAGAGCCCAGAAACAAATCCACACATATGTGGTCAAATGGTTTTTGACAAGAGTCACAAGACCAACCAATGAGGAAAGGGCATCTTTTCAACAAATAGTGCTGGGAACACTGAGTATTGACATGCAAAGAAATGGAAGTTGGACCCTTAGCTTACACTACATACAAAAATTACCTCAAAATGGATTAAAGACTTAAACATTAGAACTAAAACGATCAAACTCTTTAAAAAAAAAAATCATGGGGGACAATCTTCATGACATTGGATTTGGAAATGATTCGTTAGATAGGATACCAAAAGCACAGGCAAAAAAAGGCATGGGGCAGGGGGAGATAGATAAAATGGATTGCAACAATGTTTACCTTTGTGCATCAAAGGACATTATCAATAGAGTGAAAAGGCAACCCACAAAATGGAAGAAAATTTGCAAATCACATATATAAGAGTTAATACCCAGAATATATAAAGAAATCTTACAACAGCAACAACAAATGATTTAAAAATGCACTTAAGACTTGAATAGAAGTTTCTCCAAAGAAAATATACAAATGGTCAATAAGCACATTAAAAGATGTTCAGTGTTGCTAATAATTAGGCTTTGATGCACATCAAAACCACAGTAAGGTATCACCTCACACCCATTAGGATGGTAGTAATCAAAGGGGAAGAAAAACAACAGGAAACAAGTGCTGGTGAGGATGTGGAGAAATGAACCCACGTGCACTGCTTGGTAGGAATGTAAAATGATACAGCTTCTATGGAAAACAGTATGGCAGTTCCTTAAAATTTTTTAAATCGAATTGCCACATGGATCCAGCAGTTCCACACTTGGCTATATACCCCAAAGAATTGAAAGCAGAGACACAAAACATTTGTACACCCAAGTTTACAGTAGCATTAGTCACAACTGCCAAAGGGTTTAAGCAACCCAAGTGCCCACAGAAGGATGAATGGATAAACCAAATAGGGTACATACATAATATAGAGTATTAAACCTTAAAAAGTTAGGAAATTCTGACACATGACTCAACATGGATAAACGCTGAAGACATTGTACTAAGTGACAATGGACACAAAAGGACAAATGCTGTCTGATTCTACATTTATGAGGTATCTGAAGTAGTCAAATTCAGAGATTAAAAACAGAATGGTGGCTGCCAGGGATGGGGGGAGGGAAGAATGGGGAGTTATGATTCAATAGGCATAGAGTTTCAATCTGGGAAAGCAAGTATGTTCTCAAGGTGGATGGTGGTGATATTTGCACAGCAATGTGAATGCACTTACTGTCACTGAACTATACAGCTAAAAATGGCTTAAATGATAACTTTTTATAAGAGGGAAAAAAAAAAACATCAACGGTGATAATGAACTGTCAAGTATGTGATAAAACAAACTGATACATGGGGCACCTGGGTGGCTCAGGCAGTTAAGCATCTGACTCTTGATTTCAGCTCAGGTCATGATCTCATGGTCTGTGAAATCGAGCCCCGCATTGGGCTCTGTGCTGACAGCATGGAGCCCACTTGGGATTCTCTCTCTCTCTCTGCCCCTTCCTTGTGCACTTGCATACACGCTCTCCCCCAAAACCAATAAATAAACTTAAAAAATAAATAAAACAGAGTGGTACAGAGTGCTGGTAACAGGAAAACTGGCATGACCTCTTTGGAAATTATTGTGGCAATATACGTTAAAAACCACGAAATTTTCGGTTTGTCAATAACACTACCTTTAAAAACTTATTTTTAAAAGCAATGAAAATGAAGCATAAAATATGAATAAGGTTCTTTATAGTATCTTTTAGTACTATGTACAATTGCACTTA
This sequence comes from Crocuta crocuta, assembly GCF_008692635.1. Lineage (NCBI taxonomy): Eukaryota > Metazoa > Chordata > Mammalia > Carnivora > Hyaenidae > Crocuta > Crocuta crocuta. The sequence goes on along the minus strand of NW_027551558.1, from coordinate 14,512,938 downwards.
AAACCATAAAATACTTAAACAAAAAATAATACATACAATATGTGCATGCTGAGAATTACAAGACATTAATGACAGAAGTCAGACTTAAATAGAAAGTGTGTCATATCTATGAACTGGAAGACTCATTGTGATGATGTCAATTCCTTCCTCAATCTATAGATCCAACACAGCTCAAATCAAAATCCTAGCAGTTTTTTAATTGACAAGCTCATTCTCACATTCCATACATTCCATTTGTATGGAAAAGTAAAAGAATAACCAGACAACTTTGAAAAAGACAGAGAGACTTGTACTTTCTAACATCCAGACACACTATAAAGCTACGATAGTTAAGACAGTGTGGCACAAGTCAAAAAGTCACATGAATTTATGAAACAAAGTCCAGAAATAAACCAACACAGAGATGGTTACTGATTTTCATTAAGGGTGAAGTATTTTAGACACTCAGTGAGCTTCAGACAGTCATGTTACAACAACTGAACATTCACATGCAAAAAACAAAAGAACCTAACCTTGTACTATATATAAAAATTAACCCAATATGGATCACAGTCCGAAATGTAAAACCTAAAAATATTTTTAGACATGTGAGACCTTTGCAACCTTTAGTTGGGTAAGATACAGAAGCAGAAATCAGATGGAAAAAATAAGTAAACATCAAAATCACAAACTTTCCCTCTCCAGAAAACAGTATTAAAATAGCATGGATGTGAAATAACTACAAATATTATAAATTGCTAGGAGAAATGCAAAATCCTACCATACATTGCTGGTGGAAATATAATGGCTTTGGAAAAGAGTATGGCAGTTTCTTATAAGCATACCTGTATCATATTACCTAGAAATCCCATTCCTAGGTATTTACTCAAAAGAAAAGAAAATCTATATCCACACTAAAACAAAACAAAAAACTGCACATGAATGTTTTTAGGAGATTTATTCACAAAAGCCCCAAACTGGAAAGGATCCCTATGTCCAAATGGTGAAGGAACAAACAAGCTGTCGTACCACTGATATATGCAACAACACGGATGAATCACAAATGCATTATGCTAAAGTTACATGTTGTAGAATTCCATTTGCTTGACATTCTGGAAAAGGCAATCCTATACCAAAAGGAAACAGATCAGTGAATGGATGAGAGGGACTGGAGGTAGGAAGAATACTGACTACAAAGAGGAAGAAGGAACCTATTTGTAGAGGTGTAGGTGATGGAAACATTCTGTATGTGAGCTTGGTACTGGTTGTATAACTTCTATTGTTTGTCAAAATTCATAGTGTACACCATAAACTGTGTATCTTAACAAGTATGAATTTTATCGTATGTACATTCCACCTCAAAAAATCTGAATTTTTAAGTAAATTGATTAGGTCAGTCCTCGGCCCAAACCACATGGTGGAATTAACGCTTTTGTTTTAATAGTGACAAGTACTGAAAACCTCTTACTACAAGATCTTTTTGTTGCAATCAGAGCTCTGAGTACTTTCCATGAAAAGTTTAGGCTTATTAAGAAATATTAAAGATTCTAAGACTCTTCTGATTGAATTAATATAGCATCATCTTATTACTTAAGTCAGTAAGGCCCTCTTTACTTTGAGAGGGGTAAGATTACAAATCCAAATTTAATATCAGTAACTGCGAAAGAGTTTTGTCGTTCTCAACTTCTTCACAGAAGCACTTCCACCAAGCAAAGTTCATATGCTTTTCTGACTCCAATCTCCTCTTCTAAGGTGGTGATTTGACCAAAACAGCTGGCAGTTTTGTAGCAATACCCAAAACTGATACTGCAAGATCATGAATAGAAAGATAATAAGTCTTTCATATGGCCAAACATTTACAACACAGATCATCAATGGACTTCTCCATGTCAAACAGTTAAAAGGGGGTTTTCATTCTCTCTCAAAAATAATCAATGTCTCCCCAAGGATCAATTAAGAACTTCAAGCATTGTCCTTTGAAAAGCCAGAAAAATTCTGCGTGAAGAAGAATTTAACATTTTGCCCACATTTTCTGACAAATGCCTTGGAAAAGGCAATAATTCAATACTTTTGCTCTAATGTATTTGAGTTTCATGGCAGCCGATGAGACTTCTCTTAGAATTATTGGCTGTGTCTTAGCATTAATGTACGCCATGTGCTGAAATAGAGAGCAGTGCTCTCTTTACTGAAGCAGCAAAGCCATTTGTTGCCAACCGTCTCAGAAGTTCCATCAGTATAGACAGTACCAAATTGTGCTAATATTATAATAATAATGCTTCACAAGAGAGCAACTCTCTTGATGGTACCAATGTGCAAATAATGATTAAAATCAAATGCTACCTGCCCTGAGAAGCATTTGTATTTTTATTGTGCTGAATGTTAAAGGCGAGTTACTGCTTATTCTTCTATGAATTCCAGCTGAATGCAAAGAAACGTCAACAATTCCAGTACACATGATGTCATCTGAGAGAGGCACAGCTTCCATTTTCTTTCTGTCTCTAAAACAAACCAGCTCAATAATTTCCAAGATTCTCAGCTTCACTAAGGTCTCTTCGATCGTATATGGCTTCTGTGTCTGGGTAGCACAGTAAGCATATGCATAGAATGCTTCAAGATAAAGCTTTGTTTGCCAAATCCTGCTTCCAACCCTTTCCATTTAAGCTGTCTTCTAATTAAAGAACAGTATTTTTCCAGTGGCTAGTAAGGACTGGTAGAACTTCACACTTATTATGTGATGATAAATGTAAAACAAGAGAAACCTAAGCTCTCACGTACTTTCTTTTCACATCTTCAAACTAACCTCTGTGAAACTGAATTGCCTATAATCATAATGGCAGGGCACATCTTCTTTAATTCTTAACAGAAATTTAATCCAGATACTTACCATAATGTAGTGGCAATAATGATTATGTATTACCTGACCCCGTACAGTAGTATCCCATGCCACTCCACTCTTACTTGGCATAAAATACATCTTAACATAGTTTGATAAATACAAAAAAGTATTTTGTTAAATTGGGATTTTTTTCTATAAATAAAAATATCACATATCTTGTTTAAAAATCTTTGATTTAGAGATATTAATTTAGGACTGACATGTAGTGACAAAAAAAACATTTGCTCAGTTAACTGAATTATGAATTCAAATAACGATACAGCTTTTTATCTTCTGAGGAGTATTAGAATGGATTTGAAAGAAATATTAAAGCTCTTGAAGTTATATATTCTCTCACCCCCTCACTCCATCCATTTTTCATTCATACATTGACTGTGAGCTAAATCAGTGAGTCTTCATCTTAACTACGTTATTACAAACACCTCAGAGAGCTCTTAAACACTCACTAGTGAGAGGACCCCATTCCAGAAAAATTATATCTAAATCCCTTGAGGTAGACTTAAACATTATTTTTTTTTAATGCCCCAGCGATGCTAGTATTTAGCCAGAGTTGAGAACTACTAAGCCAAATCAAGTAATCATAGATCTTGTTCTTCAAAAGCTTAATTCTAGGGGTACCTGGTTAGCTCAGCACGCAACTCTTCATCTCAGAGTCATGAGTTCAAGCCTCATATTGGGCACAGAGCTTATTTTAAAAAATAAATAAAATGGGTGCTATTGGAGGGTATAATGCTAAGTGAAATAAGTCAGTCCGAGAAAGACAGATAATGTATGTTTTCACTCATATGTGGAATTTGAAAACCTTGACAGAAGGTCAAGGGAGAAGGGAAGGAGAAAAACAGTTACAGAGAGGGAGGCAAACAATTCAAGACTCTTAAATACAGAGAACAAGCTGAGGTTTGATGGGGGTGAGGGGTAGAGGAGCAGGGAAAATGGGTGACAGGCATTGAGGAGGGCACCTGGTGGGATGAGCACTGGGTATTGTATGTAAGTGATGAATCATGGGAATCTACTCCCAAAGCCAAGAGCACACTGTATACACTGTACGTTTGCTAACTTGACAATAAATTTAGAAAGAAAGAAAGATAGGAGCACATGTACCCCAATGTTCATAGCAGCACTCTCCACAATAGCTAAAACATGGAAAAGCCTAAGTGTCCATCAACAGATGAATGGATCAAGAAGATGTGGTTTATCTATACCATGGAATACTACATGGCAATGAGAAACAATGAAATCTGGCCATGTGTAGCAACATGGATGGACCTTGAGGGTGTTATGCTGAGCGAAATAAGTCAGGCAGAGAAGGACAAATATCATATGTTTGCACGTATAGGAGGATTAGGAGGAACTTGACGGAGGAACAAGGGGGAGAAGAAGGGGGGAAATGGTGGGGGAAAGGGAGAGAGGCAAACCATGAGAGACTCTTGAATGCTGACAAAAACTGAGGACTGATGGATGTGGGGGGGAGGGGGGATGGGCATAGAGGAGGACACCTATGGGGATGAGCACTGAGTGTTATGTGGAAACTAATTTGACAATAAACTATTTGAGAAAAGAAAGAAAGAAAAGAAAGAAAGAAAAGAAAGAAAAGAAAGAAAAGAAAGAAAGACCAAAGAACACATACTCTACAAGGCACCAAAATGTGAAAGGCTATAGTTGCAAAAAATAAACATATGTGCATTTTTTCCTCTTTAAAAACAAATAAATAACAATTAAAAAATAAAAGCTTATATTCTAGTACACATGAATGTGTATATATTCTTAGGTGCTATGTATACAAAGATTAACAAAATGTACCTGTCAGTATAAACAGGCCACTTTAATATATCTTTTAACTATGTTATGACACACACACGTTTAAGGTGCAATGAGAACACAGAAGAGATCTAGCCAATCCAAAAATGAAGGGGGAGGGAGTAGGTATACCGGCAATGAAATAAAATTTCTGGAGGAAGTATTAAGTGGATAAGCAGTAATTAACCAGAGAAAAGAACGGGGGGGAGGGGAGAATTCAGGCACCAAGCAGAGGGGTAACAAAAGTAAGACAGAGGTAGGCTACAAGGTTAACAGAGAATTACTCACAATCTGGTGTTGCTACCAAAGTAGTAAGCATGAAACAAAGGAAAAGTAAGTAAGAAACTCACAGAGAGAGCATGGAGGTCCTGGCATATCACATTAAGGAGGCTGAACTTTATCTGGCAGGTGATATGCTGTCAGTGACATGTGTACCGGGCTGCATTCGGGGTAAATCTCTGGCAGCTATAAGAAGCCATGAGATAATAGCTAACACCTCTGAACACAGCCATGTGCTAGGCAGTGTGCTGGTGAGCACTTTCCCCTGATCATCTCCTGCAATCCTCCCACAGTGACTCCATGGTAGATACCTCTACCTTTTTTTTTTTTTTTAATATTTTTATTTATTTCTAGGAGAGAGAGAGAGACAGCGTGAGCAGGAGAGGGTCAGAGAGAGAGGGAGACACAGACTCTGAAATAGGCTCCAGGTTCCGAGCTGGCAGTCAGCACAGAGCCCGATGCGGGGCTCGAACCACGAACCGCGAGATCATGACCTAAGCGAAAGTCAGACGCTTAACCGACTAAGCCACCCAGGCACCCCTAGATACCTCTACCTTTATTGTAAGTGAGGAAACAATAACTTGCCCAAATCACACAGTTATTAAGGGAAACAGAAGGGATCAACAATTCTGACCCTGAAAGCCTACACTTTAACCTCTAAAATGGATGGCCTGGGAAAAGTGGAGTGAAAAAAAAAGCAGAAATGATAGATTAAAAAATTAGTTAGGAGACTATCATATTATCCCAAATGAGAGACAATTAGGACAATACCAAGAGATGGAGAAGAAGGAAAAGATTCCTCAAATATTTAGTATTAAAGTTATACATAAAGTTATCAAAATGACAGGATTCCGTCTTAAAAGGGAATGAAATTCTGACACATGCTATGACATGGATAAACCTTGAAAATCTTCTGCTAAGTAAAATAAGCCAATCACAAAAGGATACTTTAGGATTCCAGTTATGAGGTATCAAATTCATAGAGACCAATAGTAGAATGGAAGTTATCGGGGGTGAATGGAGTGGGTAATGGGAAGCTATTATCTAATGGGTACAGAGATTTGGTTTCAGACAATGAAAAAGTTCTAGAGATGTATAGGAGTAATGGCTGCACAACAATGAATGTACTTAATGCCACTAAACTGTATACCTAAAAATGGTTAAAATGGTAAACTGTATGTTGTATATATTTTACAGCAATTTAAAAGAAAAATTTTTTTAATTTTAAAAATCTCTTTACATGATATAAAGAGAATGGGGGGGTGGGGGAGAGAAAAGGTAATTGTAATACTTAGGATGGGAGACCAGCTAGGCAGTGGTGCCATGCGGTCTCTCTGATGAGCAACAATGAAGGAGTGTGACAGTCCAGTAGCACTGTCTAGAAGGCAAAGAGACATGAGAAAGAAGCTCAAAGGATTAACAGGGTTAGAATCGTAGTCATCAGAAATAGGTGGTAGTTAAAACCTAATAATATCCATGAGATTGCCCAAGAAAAACTTGAAGTAAGTAAGAGGAGATAAGGTCTGAGGACAGCACCTTAGGGAACAGGAAGAAGACATAAAAAGGATCTCACCAGGAAGGTTAAGATGATGCAGTCAGACAAGTAAATAATTAAAAGATAAGGCAGCAGAAATGACGATATTGGAAGTGGGGCCCTGAGCATGATGGGAAGGCAGGCAAGACATAAAAAAGAATTAAAGTAGATACATGACCCTACCATTTCTCTCCTTCTCCTACTTTCTGAAGTTCCCAAGAAGACCTCAGTTTCTATAGCATTCTGAGATTATAAAACAAAATTCCCACACTGAAGAATAACCTAACGTTGTAATACATACTTTAAAATAGGAGCACATCAAAAATTGTCAGGAATATATTTTATACAATAATAAGAATGCAGAACCTATAAACCTACATAGGAACTTTACATCTCTGGTAGTCTACACAGGACAAGCAAACATGTGTACTTAACTGCACACGTGTAACTTGCTTTAAGCAGTAAGAATTCCTGAAAAGCTACTTTAAAAGAGAAAATCTGTACGATTCTGAGAATTTTATCAGCGTAAATTTTACCAGATTACTGATAACTAGTTTTAAAGGTCCCTTACTGTATATTAATAAACAACACCTTATAAAATAAATACTTTTGACTATTTGGATTTTTGTGTTTTAATATAGCTCTATTTTAAAACTAACCAAAGAGTCATATGGAAAGTTACCCAATTTATCACATGCCCATAAAGCACAAAAGCACTAATCTAAAGCTTACTGTGGTGCCAGAAGCTATTAAAACCTGTACAAATCATCTCTGATAATTCTAAAAATTATGAGGCTGGTTTCATGCCTAGTGTACGAACTATAACTGAATTTCAGACAATTACATGACATAGCTTGTTTGTAAATGGTGAATCTGGAATTTGAACCTATTGTGGCTTCCAACTTAAGCTCTCGACCACTATCCCCTAAACAATTCTTGATAATCCCCCTTAACTAATCTATTTCCCCATATCAGAACAAAGTACAAAGTGACATCTAATAAGTAACAGCAGAGAAAGTCCTTGAATTATCACACCAAATATCTGCAAAATTCATACAGAGTTCAGGCAAAAAATGTCTCCAAAAGTTTTAAGTGATAAAAAGAAACACTTTTTTTAAATGCAGTTATTTTTTTCCTCGAAAACAAATGTTTCATAATTATGAGTTTAGCCTACACTTCTTCAATTTTATAAATAATGTGGAAAATACAATAAAAAAAAACAAAAAAACATTTGAATCTTTATACTCTAAATCCAAACTCAACTTGCTAAAGAGACTTGCTAAAAAGCTTTTGAACAGGCTTCATCAAACATCTGAAACATTCTAAAACAGGTCAGTTTCTGATAGTCATTGTCTTCATCCACTGCCCTTCACTGTACCCTTGATCATTCCCTCCTACTAGGAAAATGTTAAAGTAGCACTTAACTATGCATTGCTACAGAACTGTACAGCAGTTCTAGAGAACCACTAAACTACTAGCCACAGACACAAACATCTAATTAGTTGTCATAGGTCACTTAACTGTATAAATGGAGTTAGCTTTATTACATATTTTATATTTATAAAAAGAAAGCAAGATTTTTTAAAATTTTACCATCTAAAATTCTCCATGAATTGGTTTTCCTTCACTATGAATTCCTTGAAAATTAATAATTCAAACCTGTTTTCCATATGCAAAGTTAATTAGAAGCTATTTTTTAGAAGTCTCAATTTCAAAAACATTAACTGGTATTTCAGCAAACAGAGAGAAATAAAATATTAGCAAGATAAGGGAAAACTTTCATATGGGAGTTGCAAAAAATTTTGTAGAGCAATTAAAAAAATACTTTGGCCATCTTTCATGTATTAAGTACCACAATGAATGCAAACAAACGTTCTCACAATGTAAGGAAGAGGTAAAATGGATTATTACTTTAAAACAAATCCAATTTTCTTTAACGAATAGTCTAGTTCATTAACTGAAATTAAAAGTGTGAAATGCTGGGCATAAATACTTTTAAGAACTGATAACTATACTAAAAAGAATAACAAACAATCTTCTGGAGGAAAAAACAAAACACATGTACTTCTGAGTACCTTACAGTTTAAAAAAAAAAAAACAAACTCAGGATGTCAAATCACCAGCCACGGTCTGTCCCCAGTACCATTACGCTGAACACAGAACTACCTTCTCTGAGACAGGTAGGCTGCTGGGCTCCTCTGTATTTCTTGGCTGCTTTACAGAATCACATCCAAACATCCTATTCTTAAGAACATGAAGCTGAATATCAGACACGTGCTGGTGCTGGGCCCCCCGATGGCCCGTGGAGAGGGGCCCACCATTTAGATTCTGAGTCATGCTGGCTGAAACACTGAGCGCTGGCTCCACAGGACAACCTGTCTGAGAGACCTGCGGAGGAAACACAACACCTGGCGCCCTGATACACTGAGAGCTTTCCAGCGGACTCAACAAAGCTTCAGGCATGGCTTCACGCTCGTTTCCAGCGGGTACAAGTCTGTCACTGGTGGCATTTTCAAAATGTTTCCTATCCACTAGCCCAGAATGAAGAATTGGAGGTTGCTGGAGCACAGTTTCTATTCTCTGAGATTTTTCAGTAGTTGCTTGGAGAGAACATGGGTTCAATCCTGGAACACTGGTCTGTATCATGGAAGGCTGCCCCAGCTGCTGAAATACTTGCTGAATTGGATGAAGAATACTAGCTCTCCCAGAAGTCTGTGTCACCATAATGGGTACACTGACTTTATAAAGGTGACCTTAAAAAGGAGAAAACAAAACCGTGAGTAGGATAGAAACCTAATTTCCTTGAGAAGACCTCAGGCATAACAGACTGGCAGGCAATACGTCAATATGTTAATAAAGGATTTTTTATTTTCTTAAGATTTTCATATTTTCTACAATAAATATGCATTCGTCTATTTTTAAAAATTAAAGAGGTCTCACTTTAACTCTAGCCTTTTCTCACTATTGCTTATACGGCAGATTTTGAGATACATACGGGCCACCAATATTTACACCACGAAATATCTCATTGTTTGATAAGTTACAATGTTACCAACCCATATTGGGATTTTAACAAACATAATCATAGAGAATATATTTCAGATACTTAAGATATACCATGTAACAAGGCTATCCGAACAAGGCTATCAACAAGGCTGTGCTGACAGCTCAGAGCCTAGAGTCTCCTTCAGATTCTGTGTCTTCCTCTCTCCCTGCCACTCCTCCCCAATTGTGTTCTGCCTCTTTCTCTGTCTCTCTCTCTCAAAAAATGAATAAACATTAATAAAGTAAAATAACACTAAAAAGGAGGAGGAAGAAATTATTTTTTTGAGCACGAAGTTAGGTGCTTTAAACTTTGCAACAACCTCAAGAACAGGTATGATTCTCCTTCAAATCCAGAAACAGTACTCTGGGGTGCCTGAGTGGCTCAGTTGGTTAAGGGGCCAACTCTTGATTTCACTTCAGGTCATAATCGCACAGTTAGTGAGTTAGAGCCCCTCATTGGGCTTGATATTCTCTCTTCCTCTCTCTCTGCCCCTCCCTCTCTTTCTGCCCTCCCCCACATGTGCGAGCTCTCTCTCTCAAATACACTTTAAAGAAAACAAGGACAGTATTCTGAAAACCAAAGGTTGATTAATCTCCAAACTTCTTGGATATTCTTTCTATTATACTATACAATCTCCAGTAAGAACGGAGGCATAGGTTGATCAAGGTAATGTTTAGTTTTTCCTGATTAGAGCTAGCAGGGACACAGACATGTTATTTTGGATTTGTCAAACTTTTTAAAATATTTATTTATTTTTGAGAGAGAGAGAGAGAGAGAGAGAGAGAGCGTGAACACGGGAGGGACAGAGAGAAGGGGAGACACAGGAGCCAAAGCAGGCTACAGAATCTGAGCTGTCAGCACAGAGCCTGACGTGGGGCTCAAACCCATGAACTGTGAGATCGTGACCTGAGCCAAAGTGAGGCACTTAACTGACGGAGCCACCCAGGCGCTCCATGCCGAGATTTACAAAATTGCCCTGAACCAGAGAAACATATATAAAGCGTCTTACATGATGTTAGGAAAGAGAACAGGGAATAAGTTACAGGACGGCCTGCTACAGTGTCTTTTATGGCAGAATGCCTCCATAACAGTAATAAGCACCTTTTAGTATTACTCTTAAAATAAGTTGAATTAAAATTTCCTTTAACTTCAATGACTTCCAGCATACAGTTTATTAAAAATCATGAAAATGAGGGGCGCCCGGGTGGCTTAGTCGGTTAAGCGTCCGACTTTCGCTTAGGTCATGATCTCGCGGTTCGTGGGTTCGAGCCCCGCGTCGGGCTCTGTGCTGACTGCCAGCTCAGAGCCTGGAGCCTGTTTCAGTCTGTGACTCCCTCTCTCTCTGACCCTCCCCTGCTCACGCTGTTTCTCTCTCCTAGAAATAAATAAAACATTTTTTAAAAATTCATGAAAATGAATACCCAGTAGTCAGCACCGATGCTAAAAGCAATTACTTGGGGCTGCACTCTTACCAGATGCCGTCTGCAGTGTCACACCCGCTGGTACAGGAATAGGATAACCAGGAAAAGTGAAGCCTGCACTAGAGTTTGAGGTGCCCTAGAAAGGAGAAACTTAATTAGAAAGTTAGAAAAGGGCTTACCTTACACCTTTTTCTCCTCATACCGTGAGGGTAAAAACATAATCTGATTCAGGATCAAAGGATGATGGCTGGACAACACTTAACACTAGGGCTAAGTTCTCTGAATAAAACTGCTTTTCAATTTTTGACTTGGATTATCTCAGCAAGGATAAAAGGAATTCTGTTCTACAGCTATTAGCAATGAAGCCAGTACGTCTTAGTAAACAGCAGGAACACTGACTCATACAACGTACCCACTACACAGCTTTGCCTGAGTCAGTGATTCTCAAAATGTCAGGTACCAGGACCACAGCTGTTCACAGACTCTGCTAGTCAGTAAGCTGATCGCTACTGATATTTTAAATTAGATAATACAATTGTGTAGAATTTTCATTTTAGAGTAATTAAACCTCAGTTTTCCATTTGTTGATACTAAATCAAAAGATAAGAAAGTTTTTGCCTACCAGGCATGCAAATATTTGAAAGGACTGATGAACAACATTCAATGTTGGTAAACACGTGATAAAAAGCAGTTTTCTCAGACCGCTGCTTACATGAGTGTGTGTGTGCTATCCTTTCAGAGAGCGATTTTGCAATATATAAGAAAATTAAAAATGTGTAATCTTTGACCCAAAAATTCCACATCTAGGAATATATCCTGATTACCTGATTATCACACAAATTCACAAAAACAGATCTGCAAGTATAATCAATGGAATGTCATATCAGAAAAAAATAAAATAATTTAAATGTCCATTAACAAAAGATCAATGAAACTGTGGTATATCCACTATGGTTAATCAATATTTAACTGACAATGAAAAGGATCCACTGTATCACTAAAAAAAAAAAAAAAAAAAATTTACAGGGGCACCTGGGTGGCTCAGTCAGTTGAGCATCTGACTTTGGCTCAGGTCATGATTTCACTGCTCATGGGTTGGAGCCCCGCATCGGGCTCTGTGCTGACAACTCACAGCTCAGACCTTGGAGCCTACCTCATATTCTGCCTCCATCTCTCTGCCCTTTCCCTGCTCACTTACTCGCTCTGTCTCTCAAATATAAATATTTTTTAAAAATTACACAAACAGTCCAGAGAATGAGCCTACTTTTACCCTGAAAATTAACTTTCATCAAAGAAGGCTAGATGGATATACCTCAAACAGTTAAAACTGTTGTCTCTGGGGTACAATACCGCAGGGCTCTTTTACTTTTTACTTTATAGATTTGTTTTTACTGTTTACAAGTATATTACTTCTTTAATCTGGAGCACAAATAGTTCCAAACATTTCAAAGGCAGAGGTATTATTCTTTGGTCTCTTACCAAAAGCAGCACCATTCTTCCCAAAAATCCTATAAGGGCTATGGCTTTGTTTTTAATGAAGACATGGAAATTAATGGCCCACCAAACCTTTTGCCTCAAAAAGAAGGTTGAAAGAAAATGAAAACCAGTAGCTTATATACAATCAGAAGCATGGAAGAAAGCTAAAAGAAAAAAAGTGCTATTTTTCTCCACCTGAAAACTACTCAATTTTCTAGATACAAGTTATAATTTAATTTTCTGCCCAAAATCTTAGGGGGGAAAACTATACTCTAAACCTCTACAACAGAAAGGTAAAAAATGACCAAAATATTCCACTTAAATAAAAAGAATTATTATGTGGCTCAACTTGGGTTAAAAAAAAACACAAAATAAAACATCAAAATCATCCATTCAGGATCTCCTCGGCATATAACATTATACGGTGTGTTAAAGCTCCATAGAATTTAACTTCAGAAATTTCCTAACCTTGGCAGATACTAACAGCTACTCTGGAAGACAGGACAAGTTGATAAAGAAAACGTCAATGCTGAAACTCCAGAGTTTTTGCAACATCTATGTTATAGAGGTTTTTCCTGTCTCCCCATCCCTGAATATACCCTTTCCCATTCACCTGAGGGAATGTGAATTACATCTATGCCCAGCCTTCTGTGACCATTCACTAAAAGTGAGGCATACATTTAAAATATATCCTAAATAAGCTACATACCAGTTCTGCTGTAGTAAAACTGGGAAGAGGTCTACCAGCAGGAATAACTAATGATGCTGTACAGAAAACAAAACAAACATTATACATCCAATTTACCAATTTAATAAAATTGCTAAGTATAGCTTATTTTTAAAAACCTTTTTCCATCACCAACATGTTTGACCATGGTGAATTCCAAAATTCCTAATTCCAAGTGAGGTAAAAGAATTTAATTATATTTTTCCCCAACAGCTTCAGATAAAGACTTTACAACAAACCTATTTTGTTTGTACCAAAAGAAAATATCTCATTGTAATCAAGTATACTGTAGTATAGAACTCCATAAGAAAATACCTAGGTTGTTTTTATTAAGTCAGTGTAGCACTAAATCTCCCTAACAACTTTTCACTGGGAAGAAAAAGTACTATTTATTCAAGTAGCACATTTCCAAAGACTGTACTATTGAGCAAAAATATGTACCCCAAGATAAACCATTCTAAATTTTATAGACTCAAAAGAATCTCCAGAGGTGCCTAAGTGGCTCATTCAGTTAAGCAGCTGACTCTTGATTTCAGATCAGGTCATGATCTTATGGTTCAGGAGATCAAGCCCTATGCTGGGCTTTGTGCTGACAGTGTGGAGCCTGCTTGGTATTCTGTCTTTCTCCATCACTCTCTGCCCCTTCCCCACTCATGTGTGTACTCATGCTCGCTCGCTCTCTCTCTCTCAAAATAAACATTAAAAAAAAAAAAAGAATTTACATTTCATGAAAAGTGATTTACAATACTTTGGCCAAATAAACCAGCACAGTTACAAAGTGTTAGGAAAAATGACTAGGAACATGTCTATAGAAGTCTTTGCATGAAACAAATGTGACTACTAAGCAAATTACAAGAGAACAAATTCTTAGGAGAACATCAAGCCAACCTGCATTAAAGTTGCCCTCTCATATATCTCTTCTTTATTATCTACCAATTTTCTTGGCTATCCCTTTGTTTATAATACAGCTAAAAGGCTGGCCTAATGATTGTGAATGTAAGCATTAAAAAAATAAGTGTAAAGAACAAATAGTAACTCCAATAGAAAAAGACCTCAGTTCACCAAAGTAACCTTAAACTTTGCCCCAAGGATCATTTTACCTAGCTGAACAGGACTCTTAAAGAAAAGGCAAAATGATATTCTAATAAAAATAAGAACATCTTAGCATGTTTATGCAGCACATATACATTAAATGTAATGTTTATTATGGTCTTTTTTCACATACCACATTAAATTGTCCCAGAGATCTACTTTTGATACTAGAATGACTCCATCATAAAGAAGTTCAGAAGAGCAAGTATTTTTTTTTAACCTAACCATTCTTTCCACATTAAGACAACGGAAGTGAAGCTACAGAGATTGATGATTAATGAAGTAGAAAATTATTTTTATCCTCTGTTCATCTATGGCTTTGCTTATTAACAGGCATACTTTCAGAAAGGCTCAATTAGAAAGAAGTGGCGTGGCAAGAACACAATAGTATTAGTCTTAATTAGCTGAAGTGAGCGGAGCTTAAGCTGGTACAGCTGAAGCCATAGCCTGAGAGGAAACAAAAATCTGTTAATACACTGTCTGAAGCAATTAAATGAATTTCTTGAGGAAAAATAGCAACAATCGCCCTCTTTTAAATACCTTGCAATAAATCCAAAAGGATAATTTTCTATACTTACATAAATCAAACAGAGCTATAAGAGTTTTAAGAGTCCTTTATAGCCATCAGAATAAAAGCTTTGAACACTTTTATAGTGAAGTTTCTTACAGCTCCTACTTAATTTGATACTAACTGCACCATTTACATAGTTTCACAAATTATATATACCATTATATGCGCCTGAAACATGCTTTTTAAATATTCAAGATGGTTTCAATAACCAATTAACTTTTAACTGAGTATGTGTTTTTACTTAAAACTTAAAATGTTAGAATTTTGGTCTTCATGTATATATTCTAGAAATATTAGATTCCTCAAACAATAGGCTTTACAATATAGAAATAATTTGATCCCACAAATGTAATTTAAGAAATTCTGTAAAAAGATAATATTACCTAATACCATTACTAGTGTATTTTTTCCTACACACCAAAAAGTTTTTGATACGTTAAGGCAGTTAGTAATTTCACAGTTCTTGGTCCTGCTTTGAACCATTCCAAATCTTAATATCCAAGTCACATGACTCAAGAAGTGCAAAAACTGGTCAATATTCTTCTTTGTCACTACTCATTACCATATGCATGTCTCCTGATAACCAAACTGAATATTCTAACTCGATTCACATCAAGAACCAACAGCACTGCTGAAATTTTCACCAGATTTAAGTTTTGGAACAACTGGACATATAGTTTGTACCTGAAATTTGGGAGTTTTAATGCTCAAAGATGAAAGGCATGACAAACCTCTCAAAATTCCAATTTTCCTTGTCTTATTCCCACAATGACTAATGTGATTCATCAAAAAGACTGTGACATGAATACCAAATAGCACAGACTGATTTGAACTTCCCTAGAAATAGGGCAATCATGGACAAAGTGTCTCCATGTCCCAGTTTACCCAGGACAGTGCTAGTACATACCTATCATTCTGAGGCTATTATTAGTGGAATCCCATTTCTCTGTCAAAAGTGGACTACAAGCAAAAGACCCAGAATAGCCAACATGATATTCAAAGAGAAAAACAAAGTTGGAGGACTGATACTACCCCACTTCATGATTAGAAAGCTGCAAAAATCAAGACGATGTTGGCACTGGCAAAAGAACAAACAGATCAATGGAACAGAACAAAGAGCCAAGAAACTGACCCACCTAAATATAGTCAACTGGTCTTTAACAAAGGAGCCAAGGCAATACAGTGGCACAAAGATATTCTCTTCAACAAATGGTGCTCTAACAACTGGCTATCCAATGCAAAAAACAAACTACACAGACTTTACACCCTTCACAAAAATTAACTGAAAATAGATCAGACCTAAATGTAAAATGCAAAACTACAAAATTCCTAGAAGATAGAAGAAAATTTAGATGATCACATGACAAGGACTTTTTAGAGACGACACCAAAGGCACACTCCATCAAAGTAATAACTGAAACAGGGATTCGTTAAAATATAAAATTCCAGAGCAGCTCAGTCAGTCAAGCACCCAACTCTTGATTTCAGCTCAGGTCATGATCTCACAGTTTGGGAATTAGAGCCCAACACTGGGCTCCGTGCTGACAGTGTGGAGCCTGCTTGGGATTCATTCTCTCTCTCTCTCTCTCTCTCTCTCTCTCAATACGCAAACAAACTTAAAAAAATTTTAAACTCCTTTGCAAAAGACAATGTCAGGATAATATTAAAAGTCACAGGTTGGGGGAAAAATGCAAAATACTTATCTGATAATGGGCTGTTATCCAAAATACATAAAGAACTCTTAAAACTCAACTACAACCAAATTAAAAATGGGCCAAAGACCTAAACAGACACTTCAAAGAATATACAAATGGCAAATAAGCATAGAAGATGCTCCATATCATATGTTATCAAGGAAATGCAAATTTCACAGTGAGATACCACTACGTGCCTATTAGCATGGACAAAATCAAGGACACTTGATAACACCAAATGTTGGCAAGAATCTAGATCAACAGGAGCTCTCTCTATTGCCATTGGGAATGTAAAATGGTACAGTCACTTTAGAAGACAATTTGGTGGTTGCTTACAAAACTAAGCATACAACTTAGCAAGCACTCTCCTTGGGAGTTGAAAACTTAAATCTACAGATAAACCTCCCCAAAAATGCTTATAGCAGCTTTATTCCTAATTGTCAAAACTTGGCAGCAATCAACCAAGACGTGCTTCAGCAGGTGAACATTAAATAAACGGTGGCACATCCAGAAAATGGATTATTATTCAAAGCTGAAAAGAAATGAGCTATCAAGCCAGGAAAAGACATGAGGGAATCCTAAAGTCCTATTACTAAGTGAAATAAGCCAATCTGGAAAGGCTACATTCTACATGATTCCAACAACAGGACATTCTGAAAAAGGCAAAACTATGGAGACAGTAAAAATATCAATGGTTGCCCTGAGTCAGTGTGGCAGGAAAGGATGACAAGGAGGAGCACAGACTTCTTGGAAAATGAAAATACTCAGTGTGATACTACAATGATGGATATGTGTCATTATAAATTTGCATAAACACCTAAGACATGAAACACCAAGAGTGATAATATAAACTATGGACTTTGGGCATTTAGGATGTGTCAGTGGGGTTCATCAATTGTAACAAATGTACCACTTCAGTGGGGGATGTTGATAATTGAAAAGACTATGCATG
The DNA here is from genome assembly GCF_008692635.1 of Crocuta crocuta. Lineage (NCBI taxonomy): Eukaryota > Metazoa > Chordata > Mammalia > Carnivora > Hyaenidae > Crocuta > Crocuta crocuta. The sequence goes on along the minus strand of NW_027551558.1, from coordinate 14,495,474 downwards.
AATGGGGGATAAAAGGTATATGAGAAATCTCTATCCCTTCTCCTAAATTTGTTGCCAATGTAAAGTTCTAAAAAAAATTAGGTCTTCTTTAAAAAGTGGATTATAAACTATATATAATCACCTGAAAAATAGGACAGTTCACACAAATTAGACTACACAAACTCTTGGGGATCCATGAGATGTGTCCACAAAGTCACGGTGTCCACAAAGTCAAAACTATTCATATAATACTAAAACAATACAAATTTCATTTTTTCCAACTCTCACTAAATTTGTTTTGCACTTACAGCACAAAGCACTGATGAGTAAAAATGAAGGCACCTTAGCATGAATTAAGGCAGCAGCACCAAACCTGACCTGGCCACTGTATTTATTCTCCACTGCCATTTNAAAAAAAAAAAAAAAAAAAAGACAAAAAAATAATAGCAACAATAAAACTGTTCAACTAAAGAAGTTCCTTAATGCAACCATAAGCAATTATTTTTATGAAATTCCAACACCCAAGTATACATCCCTTTAATATTCTGTGGGATGAAAGCGGAAGAACACATTAAGCATTTCTGCAGCATACACTGGTACAAGGAAGTACACAGAAAAGCTCTGGTGCTTTTAAGTTGGGAGCTGATCTAGCCTCTTTGTATTAAGAAACACTGTTTTACTTCAAAGTATGACACAAACTACATTTATTCAGACATGGATATTTGGCAGACAGTTTTTTTGAAAATGAACTAAGTTGTCCATCACCTCGAGGAAACTGACAGTATTTGTCGGGCAATCATAAAATTCAAGCTTTCATCCCCACATCTTAATTTTGTAAACCTTATATCCACCACAAGAAGCTTGATAGCTTTCCAATACTTAAACACTTTTCTAATGAAATATGTGGAGATATTAATATGATTTTTTAATCTTGCATAACTCAGTGAGCCAGTTTTTTTCCAAATAAGCAAGGTATGTTACAAAATTACACACAGGTTCAAGAGTCATTCAAAGTGTAATGAACTCTAACATTACAAAAAGTCTTTTGGTAAAGTTTCAGATTCTACCCTGCAGCTAAGTTCTCAGAAACTACCACTTGTTGAGTTTTAGTGTAGTATCAAGTTATGTGAAAATGCTATTGAAATACTCCTCTTTTTCCAATTATATATCTATGGGAGGCTCAGTTTCCTTCATATACTTTAGCCAAAACCACCTATCTCAACAGACAATTCAGATATAGATAGGAGATATTAAAGAGATTTGCAGAAAAGTAAAACACCACCACACCTCTCATTAAATATTTTTTTATTCTGGAAAATACTTACTCTTAACAAATATATATTATGTTAACATATGATCAATTTTTTAATTTATAAACCAACTTTTTAAAAAATATTTCTCAGCTTTATTATTATTTTTTTAAGTAGGCTCCATGCTGAACTCACAACCATGAGATCAAGACCTGAGCAGAGATCGAGTCAGATACTTAGTCGACTGAGCCACCCAGGTGCCCCTCAATTTCTTAGCTTTAATTTCTATTATGGTAAATAGACACTTACAACCTTCATTAAAAAAAAAAAAAAAAGCTCTTTGAGGTCCTCAATTTTAACAGTATACAGGGGTCCTGAGACCAAAAAAAGGTTGATAATTGAAGATAAAGGAAATTTTTAAGCAAATGGATAATACAAAGAAAATAAAACAGGGCAAAAAGCTTCAAAGATGCAACAAAGGCAAATGACTTACTCCATTGTAGATTTAATCTGAACTTGTTATCAAGAGATAAAAAGGTTGTAGAAGTAAGTTAGTTTGGGTTATTTTAATCAGGCCTTTAAAAGCACACAATGAGAAGGTATAATTAAGAAGTGCTTCAATTTTATGAGGCTATTTACTTTAAGATTCTTATTGTAGGGAACCCAGAAAAGAAGAGGGATAAAAACAAGGCGTGTAATGCATTTTTAAAGGATACATGTACTTCCTCCGAAACCTTTTCATTATAAATGATGTAGAAGAGAATAAAAACTGTCTTGTTTAAATGTAATTATTTCTATTATTCTAACTTTCAAGACAGAGAATAAGAATCAAGTGCTGAGTGAAAGCCAGCCAGACATATTAGTTGCAAGACTATTCTGTGATTTAAATCACTGGTAATATTACCATCTTGCGGCAAAATCAAGTATTGCAATTTTGAATGACAAAGAACCTGAAAAGTGTTAACTGCTTTTGATAAAAGACAGTCAAGTCTTTTACTCCTCCATGCTGGCCACTCTCCAAGTCACCCCTTGGTAAAACATCTTTGAAGTTCTTCAAGAAGAAAGAATGTTATTTCAATAGAGAAATAAAAGGACTAACCTAATAAAATAGTTGAAAACAAAAGCATAACCAAAGCCTAGTAACTGATGTAAAATGTTTCCATGCTTCAACTTGGTTAAAACTGCCATGGTTAATTCTTACAGAGCAAAGTTATACTTTATAAGCATAGCATTAGATAAAAGCTATGTTTGGTAATTCAATATTATTAACTTGTTTCATTTTTATAAGTTATAATTGCTGCCACACTTAAATTCTCATTTGTAATGAAGAAGGTACTAGCCTCCTTACTATTTTCTCTCCCCCTTGGCCCATTTGATTTCCTTTGGCATTTTCCCAAGGATGCAACAATCTAGTTATTACTGACACTCTAATCCAAAATCTACCCTTACTTCCTGCAGACATTAATCTATTTAATTTCAGCTAACCTCAACAAAACCTATGTCTGTGTGTGTCTGCACGCAGACATATAAACACACATACACATTAGGATAGCATAGATTGTAAAAATCAGAAAAGAATAAAGGCATCACAGCATTGTTTATCTCTTCTTAGCTACTTTTTTCCAGTTTAAATGGATATGCAGAATATGGGAAATTATTGCCCTTAAAAACAGAGGTTTAGATGAAGTCTAAGAATAAAGACAAAACGTGTAGGGTGAATATCTAGCCATGGTTATAGAATTTCCAAAACAGTGAGGTAGTCTGAATAACCTCTGTATCCATGTTAACTCTCCATTTGCTTCCAAAACAAGAGCAGATTTTTAATATAAACAACAAGCAAGAGAGAAAGAACGCACAACCATGGCACCACCCATCCTTCCCTCTGCTTTTCAGCAATGGGGACTGCTTTACTTCTTGACTCAACCCAACCAAATTCTCTGAAAAAACCAATGGGTACTCTCCAGAGGCCTTAAACTATGTAACTTGTTTCTCCAAAGTAACACTTGGTCACCTCTGTAGACTTCAAAAAAAAACAAAACAAAAAACAAAAAAAAAACTAGTTTGAATAACCTAATTTTGTTGCCAATAATTCCACGGGATGATAATTTATTCTGTTTACTTAACAGTAATGATTCTGAGGTCCAAGCCCTCTCACCTTAAGAACATTACCCTAATTCAAAACCACCATCAAATAAGAATTTCTTCTGGGGCACCTGGGTGGCTTAGTCGGTTAGGTGTCCGACTTCAGCTCAGGTCATGATCTCACGGTTCGTGGGTTCGAGCCCCGCATCAGGCTCTGTGCTGACAGCTAGCCTGGAGCCTGCTTCAGATTCTGTGTCTCCCTCTCTCTCTGCCCCTCCTCCACTCATTCTCTGTTTCTGTCTCAGTAATAAATAAACATCAAAAAATTTTTAAAAATGAGAATTTGTTCTGAAGATCCAAACAGTTCTAATTTACTAGCTGTATCCAACCTGTTGATGACTGTAATGTTGGGTGCAAGCTGTTTGGCAACTGAACGGTGAACACAGGTGAATGGGTACTATTTCTGAAGAAGTCTTCTGTTGCTTTCGACTGCAAAACCTTGGTTTCCCAGAGCTGCAGAGAAAAAAAATGTTTGCCTTTTAAAAATAAATGAAACATTAAGCCACATCAGGCTCGCTGCTGTCAGTGCAGAGCCCACTTCAGATCCTCTGTACCCCTTCTCTCTCTGCCTCTCCCTTGCTTATACTCTCTTAGAAATAAATAAGCCTTTTTAAAAAAAAAAAAGTCAGCCGATGGCAATTAAGGGGTCAAACAATTAAGGGGTTAAACCTATAATTTATCAGTTTCTTAAGATGAAAAAAACAACAAAAAAGGAAACTTGTATTGTCTACAAACCTGCTTCAAGTCTTTTAAAACTTGTTCCTCTACACCTTCTTCAGCAAAGAGATCCCGCACTCCTTCAATTACATCTTCAATTACAGATCTATAGAGTTTAGGCTACATAAAAGCAATTGTTAACGTTTTAAACTCTCAAGTTTGAATGTATTCAGCCTTAAAAGACACACAGTATACACTTTCTTATGCTTTAAAGAGAAACTGCCATAACGATATTTACTAAGTGCCATCTACCCCCAATATAGTTTCAGCTGTCCATAAATTGTGTCCGCTTCTGACCCATAGTCTCACAATCAAATGAGACAATAATCTTATCAAGAGGTTAGGTTACAGTTGGGTTACTTGGTTTTTCTGTTCAAATTTAACCCCCCTCCTCCTTTTAAAAAGGGAAATTAATTTAAAGCAGATGGAAATCAACCTCTGTCTTCAATTTACTTTTTTTCTCAAAGGCCAAAGGACTTTTTATAGAGTTCACTTTATTACTTCCACAAATGTAAATAAATTACAAGTCATAAGGTCGGAAGAAGCACTGACGATAGAGTAACCAAAGCCTACCCCACTTTCAAACTATACATAGTCCAAAAAAAAAAATATTCTGAACCGCTTCCAAGGAAAAGTACAACTGCACCGAAAAGGAGTCCTAGGAGAAAGTAGGGAGGACATGAATGAACCATACCCTTCCACAAGACTGTGGCAATAAAAACTCTGACATTCGAAGACTGCTCCTTCATACTACCCAGTAGATACTCTAAATACCCCCGCTCACACCAAGAGTAGCTAGATTTTAAGCTAACCCTTTTAAAGATCCAGGGGAAGCTTATAAATAGACCAATCAGTAATATTTAAATAATATGTTGTTCACAGGCATATCCATTAAAGATTAAGTGCCCTAGATTAGTTGCTTCTTCGAAAACCGTTTACCCTGATAAAGGCATATACTAAATTGAGGCTTCAGTGTTAGTCCCAGCTAGTGTGATCACATTTAAAGCAAGAGGAAAAAACTCCCGGGGGCTAAAAACTTCTTTTAAGATCTACTTTCAGAGTATAAGAGGGCGTCAAGAACAACCCATTAGAACACAATCTTTCAAAACCAAAATAGGTATTGAACATACTTTCTCTTCTGGAACTACAGTTAGTCTTTATATTCTTTCCCTGTTACCTTTATTAAAACTATGTATAGTCTGGGAAATCCATCTTAACCTCTTGTCTATTAAAAAAATATATATATCCACACCTCCCTTAGGGTTCATCATCAGATAAAATGGTCTACATGGTAAGCTTATATTCAAGCCTGAGTATTTTACATACCTTAAAATACATTAACATCAAAAATGGATACACATTGAAATAATAACATGTCTCTAAAAATGGACCCTTTTGATACAGGAGTGCTGATGCATAGGAGTACTTGTACCCCAATGTTCATAGCAACACTCTCAACAATAGCCAAAACATGGAAAGAGCCTAAGTGTCCCTCAACGGACAAATGGATCAAGAAGATGTGGTTTATCTATACCATGGAATACTACATGGCAATGAGAAAGAATGAAATCTGGCCATGTGTAGTAACATGGGTGGTACTTGAGGGTGTTACGCTGAGTGAAATAAGTCAGGCAGAGAAGGACAGATACCATATGGTTGCACCTATAGGAGGATTAAGAGGAACTTAACAGAGGACTATGGGGAAGGAGAAGGGGAAACATAGTGGGGGAGGGGGAGGGAGGCAAACCATGAGAGACTGTTGAATGCCGAAAACAAACTGAGGGCTGATGGGGGTGGGGGGAGGAGAAGGGGGGTGATGGGCATGGAGGAGGGCACTTGTGGGAATGAGCAATGGGTGTTATATGAAAACCAACTTGACAATAAACTATTTTAAAAAAATAAAAAATAGAATAAAAATGGACCCTTTTATGCTGCATATGTATACCTGAAACCCATCAAATAACAGATCTGGACAAGCACACCATCTTTTACCAAGAGTGAAATTTGTTCAGGTGAACTGAAAATAAGGGTGAATCCTTGTTTTTTTGTTTTTAAAGATAATTCAGGTTTTTAAAAGTGATAGAGTATTTCACAAGTGCCATTTAGCCTGTCAATTCTCATTGAGTGGTTTAGGTACCTCTAAGGATAGGAGAACAATGCTGGTGTTTAATTCCAATGGTACATTTAAGTATTAAGATGAAGGATGGGGAAATGGAGGGGAGGGGGAGGTAGGCAAGACCTCAAAAAATATGCAGTAACATGGAAGATCACATCACTTGTTATTTCAGATAAATAACATAGCTTAGAATCCACACTGGCCATACCAAAAGTAAGAACTGCAGTTAGAGTACAACTGAATTTAGAGATTTTTCTAAACACACAGGAAACTAAGAGCGTGAACCTGAGTTCCAGGTCTAACCACTTCTTCCAGACAGCCTCAGTGAGGCTGAGGAGGGAGGGGGGAGAGGCCCCGCTTCCTCCCCTGGGAGCCAGTCCCAACTTCCGGCTGAGTTACTGGTTCTCCTCGACCTCCTCCAACACTGACCAGCACAGTAGGGGCCACTAAGGGACAGGGCTTCTGAAAGTCTGTGAAGGGCCAGGAGGGAAGAAAGAGTGTGTAGAGCCGGGCCACCGTGAACCCGGTGGATCACAGGCCGAGGGGCCAGGCTGATCCTCCTTACCACGGGGTTGACGCAGGCCATGACCGCGGCTCGGGTGCCTCTCCCCTCGCGCCTGCGCAGCACGCGAAGCTCCGCCGAGACCCACGCCCCTCACGCTTTGAACGGGCGAGCGCGTTGCTAAGCAGGGGCACTGGGGGTGGGGCAGGGGAGGAGAGAAAGTGGGCTGAGCAGAGTGCACTGAAGAGAGGGCAGAGCTTGACAGGCATGAATGAGCAAAGAAGCCAGCTAAAATGGGCCCATTAAGTGCCATCTAACCAGCTTTTGGCCGTTCAGCTGGCAGCTGAAGAACCTTTCTTTTCTCACTCTGTAAAATAAAAGCTAAGAAAATAAGGGGGACACGATGCAGTGGTAGATTCCAGTTCACCTTCAGCTGGGAAGGGGGTTGGGCCAGGACAGTGCGGAAACTAGTAGCACCTGCCCTCAACTTTTACCAATTTTCACCCCTGCCCCTACGCCCCACTCACAGCTGAACTCCAGTAAAACTATGAAAGAGGTGAACTCCTCTAAAATTGATTCTCAAAGTGTAGAACAGCAACAGTAGTATCATCTGAGAACCTGTTAAAAATGCAAATTATTGGGTCACACCCTAGACCTACTGAATCAGAAACTCTAAGGATGGGGGCCCAGCATTCTGTAACTTTAACATGCTCTCCAGACGATTTTGATGGGTGCTGAAATGAGATTCACTGTCCCAAGACAAAGATTCTCAGCTTTGGCTGCACGTTGAAATCACCTGGAGAGTTTAAATAAACATTAGGCACCTGAGTGTCACCCCAGAGACTCTGATTCTACTACGCAGCTTAGGTTGAAAACAAGTCAGCACCCCGCTACTACCCAGGGTCTTTTCCTCCTCAGGGAGAAATCACTATCTCCTGATCTGCAATAATTCCCTCCCTCCCCTGAAAGGCAGAGCATCTAAGAGATACCTTGACTATGGCTGAGGGTACAGCTAAGCATAGATAATGTGGAATCTTAAGAGAGAGAAAAAGTCATCTATTGTCACTACTCTGCCTTTTAAATAGGCTTTCTAGTCTGCAGACAGGTCCAGACTTAACAGTCCAGATGACTGTTGTTTAATTATTAAAAATCATATCAGGTTTTAAATTGGATGTTTATTTATTTGTTTAAGTTCAGTACAGCAATTTATGCCCTATGCTCTGTATTTGCTTTGCCTGGGCCAGGTACCTTATGATTTATGAGTTTCAAACAGCTGATTTATATGGAGCCCTTCAGAAGGTTTTCTGAAATTAAAGACTATCTGAAATTTCTTTTACAAAAAGCCAATAATTTTTAGAGTAACTTTTAATGATTGTATCTCTACCTGGCAATTTACTACCAGAAGTATGCAATATGACTTATCTGTCACCCAAAATAGAAAAGCTAAAAGCAGTCATTGATTCCTACTGATATTATAAAATCCAATTAAATTATTCAAGCTGAGAAATAAGAAAGCTGAAAAGTCTCTTGTTTTCCAAACTTTCATAGCCAAGTTTTAAAACCTTCTTCTTAAATGCGCATGATTGGTAATCACCTAAAAACATTATTTTATACTACTTCCTTGTATATTTTACCCTTCTCAAGACTATGTGATAGATCATACATACTTCTGAAATTAAATTTGGACCTTAATACCCATAAAAAGTGTGACTAAGACTTGAATTGTTATTGCTTAGTATACTTGGTAGACTCAAGTCACAGAGGGGTTATGTATCTTTGGCAGAGAAATGTCAGCAAGTTTCCATTTGCCCCTTGTGATCTTTCTGCATGATCACTAGTAGGTTCAGATGTAATTTGTTCCAAATAATAAAGAATAGCTTTTAGAAGAGGTATACTTTAACCTGTGTTCTAGGTGAATCCATGCTGTAAAATCTGCTCTGGATCTGTGGTGGACACCACTCAAGATGGCCCACAATGATCCTCACCTCCTGGCACTCACAACTTTGTGTTGTCCCCTCCCACACTGTACCATGGTTTGTCTGGGTGATCAGTAGGATAAAGCAGAAATAATGTTGTATCACTGCTGAGATTAAGTTAAAAATGACTGTGGCTTCCTTCCTTGAGATTCCTTCAGATCACTCACTTTGGGAGACAGTAGCTGTCATGTCATGGGGACATTCAGGTAGCCTGTGGAGAGGCCTGTGTGGCAAGGAACTGAGACTGCAGCCCATAGCTAGCAAAGATCAGAAGCCTATAGACAGTCACATGAGTAAGCTTGGAAATTGATTCTTCCGCCTTTAGGTGGTCAAAGGTGACAGCCTGACTGTATTCCTTTGAGAGATCCTGAAACAGAACCACCCTCTAGCCATCTTGTGATTCCTAGTCCTGAGAAACTGTGTGAGATAATGAACACATGTCATTTTAAGCAGTTAAATGTGGGGATATTTTTTAAAATATATTTTAGAGAAAGAGAGAGTCCACGCAAGCAGGGGAGAGGGGCAGAGGAAGAGAGAGAATCCTAAGCAGACTCCACACCCAGCGTGGGGTGGGGAAGTTGGATCCCACGACCCTGGGGTCATGACATGAGCAGAAATCAGATATCAAGAGTCTGATGCTCAACCGACTGAGCCACCCAGGCTCCCTTGGGGATAATTTGTTACACAGCATGAGATAACTAATACGGGGCCCATTGTCTGATTGGATTGTGACTAGTGAAGGCTTCGTTTTCCCTCATTGTAATCTCAGCACTTAAAGTTTTTTGAATACCCTCATCAATCAAAAAGAACATTTGAAAAGTATGTAAAGGAATCTTTATAGACTGATATCTGGTGGTGTTGACCCCAGGTTATAATCAAACAAGCAAACTCTCACAGTCATGTAATGGTCATATTTCTTTTGTCAATTTTTCAAACCCACTGGGGAAGTGTGTTGCATACACAAAACACTTTTGATGCTAAAATTGAAATTTCAAGATCCCAAAACTTCAATGAGGCAAGTTTCAGTGACTATTTTTTATGTTAGTATATAAAATGAGAATAAAAAAGGAATGCTGAGCTTTGGTCCTTCTTTGAGTACTCAGTTCTTTGAAATTACACCTGTGGCAGAGCCTAAAGCTCTTCCCTAGCTGCCCATCACAATTCAGAGCACCAGATTTTCATTTTGTCCTGCTTGACTTAGAGACTATAATATATAATATTTCATTTATAATCAATGCCTGTTTTGCAACATTTAAGCAAATCTAATAATCAGATTAATTTCTTTGTATTCCATATACTCTCGATATTTTTGCCCAGAGGTCTCAGTGCTGCTATTACCAAAGTAAAGAAATTATTACACTTTGCTCATTGTGAGAAAAGGCCAGATCTATAAAGTCCTTTCTCCGAATGAGAATGTTTTCTAAAAAATGTATTTTAGAGACAGTTCATTATCTTTTATGTATTAAATTTTACAGTCAAATGCAGAGCATTTCAGTAACTGTACAGGCTCTATAATATATTTAATCAGTAATGAAAAATACAAGTTACTCTATGAGCACATGGCTTAAGGCAGCAACTATTCATAATTAGTTTCTGAACATTTTGCAGCCAGTGCACTAAACCCAGCAGTATTGTGCTTCTCTACCTGCTTCATCCTTCACGTCTTCCAGGAAATGAAAATCCAGATAATCTCTGCCTCACCTTGTAACTTTGAAATGGTTACAGGCAGTTCTGATTTATGTATATTCTGCACTTGTGTAACATTTTCCATTTTCTAATCCAAAATCAACTTATGTTATTTGAATGTCAGATATTGCTTCACCATGATGAATTCCCCCTCCCTACCCCAAAAGGATTTCAGTTAAAATGACTGTGTCACACTGCTATGGCCAGCTGGTGACGTTATCACACAGTGTAATGCTGTTAGTGATCTGCCTATCTCAAAATGTTTTCACATGAAAGAGATGTACATGTGGTGCACATCTGAAAATTAGTGATTATAATTAACTCACCCAAAGTATGGAGGATGACTTCCAACACAATGTTCCTCATGGCTACTTTTTCAACATTCTCATCAGGGGCTGATCAGGATTCAGTGATTTCCTAGATAACAAATGATTCCATTTTTGTTCTTCAAATCACAATGTGTATAACCATACATGAACATGAATTATTGCCAAGGATAATGTCCATTGTCTTCAGTTAATTTTCCAACCTACATTTCTACTTAGAGAAGATGGAGGTAAAGACCACTAAAACTGAACTTAAAGTTATGATTCAGAGAGAACAAACTAGCTTTGTTCCCATAGTACTATACTTCTCATCTAATTTGTCTCACTTTATGAGGTAAATGGCAGCATCTTGAGTATTCTATATTGTTATCTTAGGTGCGGCAAATATCAGGAAAGGCAGGGAAAATGTGGAGAAGACACACTTCTTCCTATTCCTTCTACTAGATATAGCTAAAAATTCTGGACAATGGACATAAAACAAGCATGAGAAGACCATGAAAAGTAGAGAGACTGAGCACAGACTAGTTAGGGACTTTGCAACCCAAAGAATGACACAGCAGGGAATTCCCAGGTTTTCTTTTTGCCTCATGTATCCCGAACCAGGTGCTGATGAAGCTGGCAATCCAGAAACACCAACAGTCACAGAAAAAGGAACAAAAGCCCTCTCTTTCTAGCCAAAGAACCAGGAAAGGGGCAACAAGACAGAAAACTCTTTTTTTTTTTTTAAGTTTATTTATTTATTTTGAGACAGAAGAGCATATGCACTAGTGGGGTGGGACAGAGAGAGAAGGAGAGAGAGAATCCCAAGCAGGCTCCAAGCTCTCAGCTCAGAGGCTGATGCTGAAATCAAGAGTCAGACACCTAACCAGGTGTCCCCAAAACAGAAAACTCTTAAACAATTGCTCTACTAGAAAAAATTGGCCACATCCTAAACCTGTCAGGGAAGGCAAAGCAGGGACTTCAGACTTCCACTCTTGCCCACATATAACAAGGTATAGCCATTCCTGTGATGTCCCTGGGTACCCCATAGGATGCCTGGACTTGCATTCCACCCAGTGTAGAGAGACATTCCCACCACCCACTGGAGTTGTCAGAGATGTCCAAGGTTTTAATTCCTGCTGGTGATAGAGACAGGTCTGCAGTGTAACAGAGGCCATGTGAAATGAGCAACAAGTCACCATTTCCTGTCTCAGCTGGGGTGATGTCAGTGGAAGCCTGCTGGGGAGCATGAACTTCTCCCCTACCCAACAGTAATGAAAGTTCCTACTCCCCTGAGGTGTCAACAGAGGCTGAGTGGAGAACTTGCCCTTTGCCTCCACCTGGAAATAGCAAGATGGCATTCTCACCTTCCCCCACTGACCCACTGTCATAGGAGACCTGCTAAAACAGTTTTAAATAAGACCCAGTCTCATAATAACCAAAATGTCCAGCATGCAACTGAAAATCCCCTGTCGTCCAAGAACCGGGAAAATCTCAACTTGAAAGAGAAAAAACAATCAGTAAATACCTGAGCTGACTAAGACATTGGAATTATCTGACAAGGATTTTAAAGCAGTCTTACTAAAACTTCTTTAATGAACATTTAAGCAAGCAATTAAATAAGCACTTTAAACAAATGAAAAAATAGAAAGTCTCTACAAAGAAATAGAAGATATAGAGAAGAACCAAATGGAAATTTTATGACTGAAAATAGAACAATCAAAATAAAAATTCTATAGAATGGCTTGCTATGGGTTGGATTATATCTCCCATAAAGGTATAGTGAAGTCCAAACCTGCAGTACCTCAGAATGTGACCTTATTTGGAAATACAGTCATACCAATGCAATTAGCTAAGAGGAGGTCATACTGGAGTAGGGTGGGCTCCTAACCCAATATGACTGATATCCTTTTCAGAGAAGGACAAAGACCCACAGAAAGAAGACAGCCATGTGACAACAGAGGCAGAGATTGGAGGGATGCATCTGCAAACTAGGAATGCCAAAGATTGCCAGCAAACACCAGACTCTAGAAAAAGCAAGGAAGAAATTCTCCCTTACAGGTTTCAGACGGAATATGGCTGGGTCAACACCCCAATTTCAAACTTCTAGCCCAACTTCAAATCAAAATAATAAGCTTCTGTTATTTTAATTTACTCAGTTCATAGTAGTCTCTTATGGCAGCCCTAGAAAACTAAACAAGGCTCAGCAGCAGAATGGAGAGCACACAGGAAAGAATCAGTAAACTGGAAAATAGAACAATAGAAATAGCCCAATTTGAACAGCAAAGAGACAAATAGACAATGCAAATATAAGTGTCTTTCTTGTCAGGCACCATAAAGGCCAGAAGGAAGTGGGCTGAAAAGAACTGTCAACTCATTATCCCAAATGCAGTGAAAATATCCTTCAAGGAAAAAAGGGAAAATCAAAATATTCTCAAATGAAAGAAAACCAAGATTATTTATCACCAACAAAGCTACCCTAAAAGTATGGCTAAAGGTAGTTCTTGAAATAGAAGGGAAATGATAAAAGGAGGAATATAAGAAAGAAAGAAAGAAAGAAAGAAAGAAAGAAAGAAAGAAAGAAAGAAAGAAAGGAAGGAAGGAAGGAAGGAAGGAAAGAAGGGAAAGAGAAAGAAAGAAAAGAAAAGAAGGGAGGGAGGGAGGAAGGAAAGAGAAAGAAAGAGGGAGAGAGAGGGAGGGAGAAAAAAGGGAAGAGAGGAAGGAAGGGGAGTGAAAAGTACAAAATGCATAAATGTAATAGACTTTCTTCTCTTGGCTTTTTGAATGTGTTTGACCGTTGAAGCAAAAATTGTAACATTGCCTCATATGGTTCTCAAATTCTATTATCAGTTGGGGAGGATAGAGGGAGATAAGGTTTCTTCAATCCACTAGAACTGGAAAAAATACGGACAATGATAAGTTATGTATATATGATGTAATACCTAGAGCCACAACTAACAAAAGCTACAAACAGAAATACATTCAAATATATTCTAGATAAATCAAAATGGAATTCTAAAAAAATGTACAGTAACCAACAGGAAGGCAGGAAAAAGAAAAGAGAAATATAGCACACAGGGAGCAAACAGAAAGACAGGCACAAACCTGTGTTGGCAAGAATGTGAAGATAGTGTAAATGGGGCAGCTACTTTGGAAAACAGTTTGGCAGTTTCTTGAAAAATTATGACCCATAATGACCCAGCAATTCTACTCATACCCAAGAGAAATGAAAACATGTCCACACAAAGATTGGTCCATGAATGTTCATAGCAGCACTGTTGATAATAGTGAAAAAATAGGGAAAACCCAAATGTCCATCAAACGATAAATTGGCAAATAAAATGTGGTATAGCCAGACAAGGGAATATTATTTGACAATAAAAAGGAATCAAGTACTGATACGTGCATGAACCTGGATGAACACAGATACACAATATGAATGAGCCTCAAAAAAGTAATAGTGGGGTGCCTGGGTGGCTCAGTCAGTTGAGCGCCCAACTTCTGCTCAGGCCATGATCTCACGGTTCGTGGGTTCAAGCCCCACATCAAGTTCTGTGCTGACAGCTCAGAGCCTGGAGCCTGCTTTCGATTCCATGTCTCCCTCTCTCTCTGCCCCTCCCTCCTTGTGTTCTGCCTCTGTCCCTCAAAAATGAATAAACATTTTAAAAAAATTTTAATGTTATAGTAAATTAAGGAAACCAGAGACAAAAAAACTTCTATTGTTGACTTCTATTTATATGAAATGTCCAGAAAAGACAAATATTTAAAGACAGAAATTAGTTAGTGGTTGCCTGGGGCTGGGATGAAAATAAGAAGCAACTGAAAATGGGCTCCAGGAATTTTGAGGGGGAGATGGAAATGTTCTTAAATGGATTATAGTGACATGATGGTTGTACAGTTCCGTGGATGTACTAAGAATCTTGGAATTGTACACTTAAAACAGGTAAACTTTATGAGGTATAGTCATCAAGAATGTTGTGGAAAGGTATCAAGGCTTCAGGGGAGGCTCTCTTCTGTAGGGTGGACCTAACTTTTTAAAAATTATGGTAAAATAAACATGGGGCGCCTGGGTGGCTCAGTCGGTTAAGCGTCTGACTTCGTCTCAGGTCATGATCTCATGGCTCCTGAATTCAAGCCCCACATTGTGCTCTGTGCTGACAGCTCAGAGCCTGGAGCCTGCTTTGGATTCTGTGTCTCCCTCTCTCTCTGCCCCTCCCCTGCTCACTCCCAGTCTCTCAAAAACAAATAAAAGCATTAAAATTTTTTTTAAATAAAGATGGCAAAATTTGCCATCTTAACCATTTTTAAGTGCACAGTTCAGTGGCATTAAGTACATCTGCATTGTTGTGCAACTGTCACCACCACCCATCTCTATCAGTCTTTTCATTTTGCAAAACTGAAACGCTCTGTTTCAACTTGGCGCTGCATTTTATCCTTGTGTGGACAGGTTTAGGAAATTAGGCAACTGGTATTGTTTCAAATGCAGGGAAAGAACTTTCTGAAGCTACAGAGTGTTTCCAAAATATGTTTAACAAAAGACAGATACACTCATTTCACTACAAAAAATACCACTCCTGGGGCACCTGGGTGGCTCAGTGATTTGGATGTCCGACTTCATCTCAGGTCATGATCTCATAGTCTGTGAGTTCAAGCCCTGCGTTGGGCACTGTGCTGGCAGCTCAGAGCCTGGAGCCTGTTTCGAATTCTGTATCTCCCTGCCCCTCTCCTGCTCATGATTTGTCTCTGTCTCTCTCTCAAAAATAAACAAACATCAGGAAAAAAAATACCACTCCACTGGATGCTGGGTTTTCAATGAGAAAACACGACCCCTAGCACATTAGGCTAAAAGCCCAAATAAAGGCTTCCTTCTTCACTTTCAGCAGCTTTTAAAAATAAGATGGAATCAAATTTTAAAATAAACACTTTACTTTTTTCAACCCCTTGAAGATAAATGTCTTTAGTAAGAAAAAGTATATTTATATGTGTGATAGATTTTAAATTTCCTGAAAACTGGGGCTGTGTATTTTTATCCTTATATGCCTCCATAGTATCTCCACTACAGAAAGCATTCATTAAATGTTATTGATTTGAATTTTTAGTTAAACTGCTATAAAAATGAGAGCGCCTGAGTAGCTCAGTCAGTTAAGTGTCTGACTCTTGTTCTCATTTCGGGTCATGATCTCACAGTTCGTGGGTTCAAGCCCCAAAATCAGCCTGCGTGCTTCAGTGCAGAGCCTGCTTGGGATTCTCTCTTTCCCTCTCTCTCTACCTCTCCTGTGCTCATTCTCTCTCTCTCTCTCTCTCAAAATAAATGAATAAATAAACTTAAAAGATTTTTTTTTAACTGCTATAAAATGGAATTCCTAGCCTATCTGTATGGGGAAAAAATAGGGACCAAAATGAAATTACCCATAGGAGAAGTAGTGCGTTAATCTTCATTCATTCATTCATTCAATATTTTTTATTCAACAAATAGGTCATAAAGTCTAGCTAAGGAATCAGCACCATAGGACTGACACTGATACAATCATTGCCTACCACCACTCCTGTCCTTGGGCTTCTCCCCAGAAATGGGAAATTACTGTAGGCAGAGTCACCCCAATTAAAAATCCCAGGTGGGGAGAGAGGAAAGAAAACTACACAAGCAATTACAGTGTAATGGGATTAGCAGGCAAAATTATTTATGAGGAGCACCTAATCTGAACAGAGAGAATCAAGAAGGCTTCCGGGAGTAGGGCTCCTCAAGTTAGACTGTGGAATGAGCAAGGGATAAAGGAAGGGGGCAGGGGAGATGTCCCAGGAAGAGGGCGCTGTACAAGCGGAAGCTTGGCCAGCCTAGGAAGGACGTGTGGGTTTGAGGAAATACGAGCAGGTCAGTTTGGCCAGGGGATAGAGAACAGGAGTTTGGGCAAAGTTAAGGCCGGCTGGTCAGTGTCAGATCAGGTGCTCCCTGTTATGCCCAGATCGCGATCTCCCCAAAATCCCAAGACCACCAAGGAGTCCGAGTCACGCATGCAAAAGCAAAGGGCTTTATTACGGGCTCGAGCTCGGGCTCCCAGACCTCACCTACGCAATGGATCCATGCTGAGAGCCCCAAACAAGGGCAGAGTAGGGTTTTTATGGGGTTTGAGACGGGGGAGTTACAGTTGTGACATGGGAACAGTGATCCAATCATAAGTGTTCAACATCATTGACAGCGGGCTTGACCATACACATTGTCTAGAGTATTCGTTACTTTTGGCGGGATCCAATTACAACATTTAGAGTACCTTTAAGTTCAACCAATACAGAGCGAGCCTAGGGTCTTGTTCGGCGACTAACGGGTTAACTTTAACATTAGGTAACAGGGTCCTCATCTATAGTTTCTATCTCCAGGCCTCTCCCTCAGTAATGTGGAGGGTGGTCGCTGGCCTTTCCTGATTGGGTGTTGCAAGGGTGGTTTCTCCTGCCTTGGGCAATGTGTGACTGCCTGATAGTTTCGGGGAAGCTGAAACTCAGGCCTTCTAGTTCAGAGGGGAAACTTAAAGCCTGTCATGGAGTCAGTTTGGTTTAGATATTTAGACTTGTGGCCTTACACTCCCCACTGACTGCAGTGAGGAGCGTGGATTGGAGGACCAGCACGCCAGAAGCAGAGGAGCAGTTACAAGTTTCGGGGGGGTAAGTATTAGCAGCTCTGTTTGAAAAGCCTGCGGCAGACGCACAGGAAGAACAACGAGATTGACGTTGCTGATGTGTGTCCTTTCCTGGTGCTCAGCCACATAAGGCAAAGAGGAAGAGAGGGGTAAGACCTCAAGAGACTTGAGCAAGTTTCGGTGGCAGGGGTGGGGGGTGGGATGGCAGGTGGAGATCAACCAACAGGGAAAAAGCAATAAAAAGAGGGCGACAAACATCATCTAATTCACAGTTTTACCCAAGGCCACTTCTGGTCCCACTGTGAGTTTAATATACAATGTGTCCTTTTCCACAATGAGTACTTAGCAAAGCCTTTGAAAAGTGTTTCAGAAGGTCTCAAAATTATCCACTGGAGAGGCAGGCTCTTGGCATTTAACAATGCCACTGTTCAAAGATGCTCTTTCCTTGTCCTTTTCATGGCACTTGAGGACCTTGGGGTGGAATTCTCTCTGAACAGTGTGAAAATATAAAAATAAAACCCTACAGAAAAGGACAATCACTTCTACTGGCGCCATCGCCCACCCCCACACAGCCACTCACAGTCCTGCGGCATCTCTCTCAGAGACGAGAAGCAGAAAAAGAGTAAATTCTACAACATCCTCAACTGGGTTTCCCCCATCAAAACATGTATTCTTTGTAAGCAGGATTAATAATCTTCAGTGCCAAAACCCCAAGAATTTCACCATTTGGATCAGTATAGTTGATATTCAAGCATTACTGCAAGTAAGGAACATAAATTGAAATACATGACCCAATGAAATAAAGTTAAAGTCAGTCTTAAAAGGCCCGTATAGGGAGTTACAGATACCCCTCCTCTGTGAGAGGGTTAACAGTTTCTGAATGCAATTCCATGTCTGGGGGGAAGAAAAAACTAAAAATGATACCTTGGATATATATATAGGCCTGCTTGCATTTGTACCCGTAAACTCTGCCTTCCCTCCTATTGCAACGGGTAAATTGTTCATGCCCTTACCTAAATCAGCACCTTGCTAGCATCTCGGAGCCTGTCCCCACTGTCTACTCAGATATATGACCCTAGCAATTTTCTCTCTGTCTGTCTTTGGCATCATCCCTTTTCCTTTAGCCACTGGATCACTGCCAACATGCAGACATCCACCATCCAGGGGTATAGGAAGGGTGCGAGAGAGGGGGTGGTCAGTCATGGGTGCAGTAATAGCATATGCATTGTCTGTAGAAAATTTACATACAAGAATGAAACTGACTTTTAGTCTGGCTGCTTTCTCTTTCGCCACGTGCTGGCAATTCTAAGCAGTATCTGAGATAGAATACCACTCCTCCCCACCCCCGCAACTTTTCATTGGTATAGTGTTCTAAACAACAGCTGCAATCACTGTTGAGTTTTAATAATACACATGTAAGCTTCAAATCAGCATATTAGCTTCTTACCATTTCATGAACATTGTTGTCTGCATAGAAGTTAATCTGAAAAGGGGCGCCTGGGTGGCTCAGTCGGTTGGGAGTCCGACTTGGGCTCAGGTCATGGTCTCACATGTGTGAGTGTGTGGGTTCAAGCCCCACGTCGGGCTCTGTGCTGACAGCTCCGAGCCTGGAGCCTGCTTCAGATTCTGTGTCTCCCTCTCTCTTTGCCCCTCCCCTGCTCATGCTGTCTCTCAAAAACAAAAAATAAAAATAAAAAAAAAGAAGCTAATCTGAAAAAACCCCAGTTATACAGTTGAACCCAGGACATATGGGGACTCAGATGTCTATATTCATCTGGGGAATTCCTAACGGTCCAGAGTGATCCAAACGTGCTTCAGTTCCTGTCTCCATTCCCTTTGGAACTACATATTCGTAGGTGGAAACTATCACAGTAAACAAGGATCAGAAAGTGAAGAAGTAAAACTTGAGTTGCTTCATTTTTGTCATTCTGTGTGACCATTCTGTGTGCAACTGGTATCTTTAAATTTAAAAGAATGAAACAGTGGGACGCCTGGCTGGCACAGTAGGAAGAGCCTGCAATGCTTAATCTCAGGGTTGTGAGTTCAAGCCCCACATTAGGTACAGAGATTACTTAAAAATAAATAAATAAACAAAATTAGAAGATAAATACAAATAAATAAACAAATAGAGAAATACAGTGTGAATGGCAAGATGTAATACTTTTTGCTTGAGAAGTTTTGTTTGGTTACTTTACACATGAAATATTTCTTGTATTTGAGTAATAATACCTTTAAAATTGAAGTCTATTCTTCTATTTTAATTATTATTTTAAAACTGAAGAAAGAATTAAGAAAACAAAACATTTAATTAGCAGTTGCCTAGACTGTTCCTATTGCAGATATTTTTGTGTTATCAAAATTCATGTATTAGTTACTGGACAGCTATTTACATAGAATGTTATTACACCAGACTGTAACATAGAACCCAAGTAGAGACTATTGGGTAAATATAAAAACTACCGAATAAATACTTGTGTTGTTTTCATCCTGCAGGAACCTGGAGGAATTTGTGGGTGTTCACAAGATTGTGAAACCAGCAACTAATTCATAACCATTCTGAATTTTGCAACAAAACCTGAAGTGAGATCTCCATACCGACATGAAATAGCACTGTCTGGTGGAGACTAACCCAGAAAAATTGTAAAGCAAAATAAGAGGTGATTGAAGCAATGGTTGGATTTATTTCAAAACCTATAATGCCTCCAACACCACAAGTACGGTTAATGGAAACTCTGAAGAACGCAGGCGGGCATATCCAAAGCACCTGATAGACACAATGAAAGATTCAGATGACATGGACTGAAAGATGACAAGGAATCATTTTCTGAAGTATTGACAAATGAGGAAGAGGAGGAGAGTGAAATTTTATTAAGAGTCAACATCAATCAGATTTAAGAAAATAGTGACAAAGAAAATGGACTTTGGTCTCAAGGGGAAAGGGTTTTTAAAAAGATCTCATCCGCACCAGCTACTGTCCCAATGTTCTTATTTACAGGAAAACTCAAAAAAACCCATCTACTCACGGTCTCCACTCCTACTTGAGTTGTCTGTCAATGTCACTGATGATTTCTACGTTGCTAAATCCAAAGGCCAATTCTTAGTCCTCGGCTTATATACCAGCAGCATTTCAGGTAGCTGATTACACTTAATTCCAGTGAGGTGCTCTTCCTCCATCTCCTTTACTGGATCATCCTCATTTTCCTGACCTCTAAATGTTAGAGTCCAAAGGCTCAGTACCTTGCCCGCTTCTACTTTTTACACTTACTCATAGACAATCTTACAGCCTTATAGCTTTCAGTGCTAGGGTCTCTAAACATCCCATCGCTGACCTGACCCTCTCTCCTGACTGGTGTATCTACCTGGATGTCTGCTGGGCATCTCAAAGTCCAACATACCCAAACCTGCATTTCTGATCTTCTCCCCAAACTTTCTCCTGTAACACTCTTCCTCTTCTCTAAAAGACAGCTCCCCTTTTTAGTTGCTCAGTCCAAGTCTGGGAGTCAGTTTTTTTCCTTCTTTCCACCACACTGGGGGCCCGATCCAATCCATCAGCACTCACTATTGTATTTCAAGCCTGTCTTGAGTCCAACCATATTTCATCCCCCATTCCCACTCCCAGGCACCATCACCTCTCACCTGGATTATTGCAATAGCCTCCTAACCACGCACTGCTTCTGTCATTACCCCTTTTTATGTCCACAGAATTGTCTTCACATGTAATTCAGCTCATGTCGCTCATCTGCACGAACTTTCTAATGGCTCCCGTCTCACTCAGAATAAAATCCAAGTCCTTCCCAAAGACTACAGAGCCCTGTGTGATCTGCTTCCCTCACCCACCCACAACCTCTCTGATCTCTCCCCCAGCCATCCTCCTGTTCATCTGCTCCGGCCACCCAGCAGCCATCTGCCCTCCTTGGTGCTTCTCTGATAGGCTAAGCACACTCAGACTCAGTGCCTCTGCAATAGCATTTCCCTCTGCTGGACACACCCTCCTCTGGGAGATCTTGGTCACTTGCTTCCTCACTTCTTTCGGGTCTCCTCTAGAATGTCATCTAATCACCAAGGAGTTCTGGGGCCAACCTATCTAAAATAGGTTTCAATTTTCTGCCATTCTGTTGCTTTTTCCCACCCCCTGCATAGCAACAATCACAACACGGTCTCTGTGTATTGTCCAACTTCCCCACTACTAAATATCTTCCACAAGAACAGGAATTTGCTGTTTTGTGATTGCTTATCCCCCGTGCCTAGAAAAATGCAAGCACACAGTAAGCACACAATAAACATTAGAGTCAGCAAGACAACTAATTAGAACAATGGTTTTATAGCATTTTGAGGCGATTCAAAGTGACCACTTAAAGGAGCCGATGTCAAGCAAGCCTTCTGTACTTGAATGTGGAAGACACTTTTGGGAATGCCTGATGTGTTTAGCCACATTCATACACTTACTCATGGAAAAATATTGTTCTAACAGGCTTTATAAGAGAATGACAACATCTACCCAGAAAGATTTCTGGAAGACAGTGCCCATCTTAAAGAGACAATGTTCATTACTGGTCTCACTGCACAGGGTGAAGACTTGCCCCTTAGTCAAGGCAGCATGTTATATTCTCCTGAAAGCGTACATTTGTTTACCTAAGAAACTGAAAGTACAATCCTGTGCTAGAGCTTTTTACAGACCACACCCAACTTGATACATGGCAACTGAAAGCTCAGAAGTCAAACAGGATGGATTCACTGTAATATTTTATAAATATTTTAAAGCAGGTTCAGAGTTTATTAAGTCTCATTAAACAAAAATTGTTTGAAATCTGTTGAGAAGCAAGGCACTATTTTTCTGTCTCTGTAGTACTCAGACATATTGAGAGATAAGCATGGTATTTAAGTCTCTGAGATGTGTAAAATTGTATGCAACAGCATTTTTCGACAGGGCATTAAGAATACTTAAAGTGTTTGTCTACTGCATTAATTTTAATTATACTCCACTGGACTCACAATGCTTTGAAATGCTTTACAAAATGCCCCCAAGATCTTCTATTAATCATAATACAAGCACCACCAAACTCAAATGCTCAAACTCTGGGTAGCAGCAGCTTACCTGCGAGCGCCCTCTTCTGTTTCAAAACTATATGGAAAATTTCATTACGTGGAATTCACAGCAGTTCTGGGCAGCACAAAATGGAATTTTCAGGGAAATGTCAACATACACAATCATATTTAAATATACTGTCCTCCCACCTGAGGTTTTTCTGGCTGTTCTGGAGCAGATAGAGGAAGGGAAGATGAGGGGAAAGTTGCAACCCCAGAAGCTAATAGTGATTTGCATTTCACCCCCAGGGAAGTCTCTGAGAAATGAACTTTAGTCTAAAACATGGAGCAACTAGTCTAATCTGTTTTCCTTTTCCTTACAGACAGAATCCGATTTTATAGGCAAAGTATTACCTGCAGCTTTTATATAAGGTATTCTCTGTAACTCAACTATTTGTTTTTTGACCAGAAATCCCGCCTTGCTTTAAAACTTAATGTACAAATTCATAGTTAGATGCTACTTCTAAGCAGGAAGGTACTAATGCAATTATAATCAGAAAAACCTTTTGTTTCCTATAACTGGGAAAATATGCAGGGAATGAGGTTGAGCTCTATGAAATTGCCATTAAGAATAGGTAAATATTACCCATTTGATATGGTTCAATCAAATGCACCCAGCCCTGTGCTTTAGGACCCTGGGTAAGAGCTCTAATAGGGTCTGAGAGAGACAAAGCAAAATCTAGTGGAATCATGGTATGTCCACACACAAAGTGGGCTGGGTAGGCTAGCTGGAATTGAGATAAAATGGGCAAGAACTGATTGATGCGAATTTGAGGGATTTTATTACAAATATAATCAGCTTATGCTATTTGATTCTGTTGTTGTTCCTGCAGAATGAGCCAAACCCTGTTCATTCCAGTAGGGGCTAAAACAGTGCTTAATGATCTGGCCACTCTGAAGTTTATTTCCTGATGCAGTTTTGAAATTTAACTTCTATAGCTAGATAAAAATTGAATTTTAACACATGGCAGCTTTCTTATAAAAAGGGCAAGCAGAGAGGTTGTTAGGTTGGTTTTTATTAGAGCTGATGTGTCTTCAGATCTTTTATGGCCTCCTACCCAACACACACCTTATCTGAAATATATTCTGTATAGTTGCATAAAAATCATTCATGAAACTGAAAAAAGATTGCTTTAAATGAATATCATTCTATAATACTGGTTGCCAAAGTTTGAAAATTCCTTAAAATTCTCCTGTAGACAAAGTTTGTATTGTTGTCGGGAAAAATTAGGAAAGACTTTTTTTTTAAGATTTATTCATTTTTGAGAGACAGAGTGTGATTGGGGGAGGGGCGGAGAGAGAGGGAGACACAGAATCTGAAGCAGGCTCCAGGCTCTGAGCTGTCAGCATAGAGAATGACACAGGGGTTGAACTCACGGAGTGTAAGATAGCGACCTGAGTTAAAGTCAGACACCCGACCAACTGAGCCACCCAGGAGCCACTAGGAGAGACTTTCAATAGTAGGTGCCCTATGAGCTCATTTATCCAGGTTATCAACATCTTTTGTTTTCTTTACTTTTCAACTCTGTACATTTTAAAAAACTGGTATTAATGTACTTGATCCTTGTCCATACAAATACAAACTAGGGGCTCCTGGGTGGCTCAGTTGGTTAAATGTCCTACTTCAGCTCAGGTCATGATCTCGTTGCCCATGAGTTCGAGCCCCATGCCAGGCTCTATTCTGACAGCTCAGAGCCTGGAGCCTCCTTAGGATTCTGTGTCTCCCTCTCTCTCTGCACCTCCCTGCCCTCTCACTCTCTCTCTCTCAAAAAATAAATATTAAAGAAAATTAAATAAAAAAACAAATGCAAATTAATTGTGTGGGGCTGGGCAAAATGATTATGGATTTCCCTGTGGATAGGTCCATGTTTGCATCGATTTATAAA
Organism: Crocuta crocuta; assembly: GCF_008692635.1. Lineage (NCBI taxonomy): Eukaryota > Metazoa > Chordata > Mammalia > Carnivora > Hyaenidae > Crocuta > Crocuta crocuta. Next base: position 14,471,198 of record NW_027551558.1, on the reverse strand, counting down.
CTGATTTCTCTGCTGTTTGACTTGTCCTTGGAGCCAGCTGTAACATTGTACCAGTTCCTTCATTACTTAATGAGCTAACTAAAACCTTGGGCATGTCCTTATATTTTGTCTTTATGAGAGCAATGACTATACCTTCTTTTAAAAATCATCCTTTAACATCACAGATTGTAGTTCGATGGTGTTATTTTTCCAGAATGTGCCAAGATGCCATGTTCAGTGACTCCTTAATAATGAAGCAGTATACATTTGCCTGACAGAGAGTCAATTGTTTAAGATCCTTGAAATTGATTTCATACCAAAAAAAAAATAGTCCCAGACCTTGCAAATACAGATAGAAGTCCATCGCACAGCAAGAACCATTTGAAATACATCTTTAATTTTAAAAAATCAATACGCAATCTACAAAATACTTTGTTACATGATTATTAAGGCTCAATCCGTTTTATATTTGTATTGCTATGACATAAAATCATATTTTGAGTAAGATATAATAATACTTATTATTAAGGAAGACCTTCTAATTGAATTTATAAGAAAAAGGGCCATATCATAAATACAGCTCCAGAATGGAAGAAACTAAAACCCTAAAACTGTCCCAATATATAAATCAGGTCAAAAATTCTAGCCTTTATTTATGTGCTGGAAAGTAATTATTTTCATACATTTTTAATGGATCAGCTATTTTTATTCTCATAGAAAAAAAGGAAATGTACTTAAATTCAGACCTGTACAATTGATCCGGTAACCATCTAGCCATGAATTCATTTACACGGTTAGTGTGAGCCTTTGACTGGTAAGGCAACCAGACCAGAACAATGAGAACAGACCATCTAGTCTCATACTGGTCAGCTCCTTGGAACTCTGCCATTGTATCCATCAAACAACTGACCCCCAAACGGTCAAACTCATAAAGGGTTGATCTAAATTACCTAAATTAAAATGCTAGAAAGGAGTTCCTCCTCCACATACATCCTTTCTCTCTTCCCAACCTTAAAAGCAGGGGTTTCTGTTGTTGTTTTGAAGATTATCATTTATTTTCTGACAAAGGAAATTTCGCTTCTTAATTTGGAAGTCTAAATGAATTCCACCTGATTTTTCACTTAGCGCACCAGGGTCACATTTGACCTTCTGCCATTTCTGAGGTCAGAAGAATTGTATTAAAAAGCCTCTCCTCCCTTCACAGAATGTTAATTTAACACTAAGTAATGAATATTTAAGGATCCTAATAGATGTGCAAATTAACAATTATGCTGTAGCACCCCGCTGTTAATGCTATCAACCTTTGCATTGCTGCGGAAACTCAATTTGGACTTTAGTCAGCCTTTTTGTTACTGTGTTTTCAACACCGAATCTTGGGATGCTCCAAAGGCTGGTTGGCTGGTGGGTAAATGACCCCAGCGGTGAGGTACCCACAAATACGGGGCAACCTGTGAAACATGAGGGGTGATTAATTGAACCCTTTGCTGAAATTATGTGGAGGTGTAAATATTCATTAAGTTCATCTGAATCAGACTCTGAGTTCTTTATGGGCAGGATGCCATTAAACAGATTTAAAAGGAATGGCAGCAATTAACCCAGCTGACTTCCCTGGGATCATGGAGCAGCATCAGGTCCAGCCTGCCTCCGTATTTGTTCTGAGCATGACTGGAGTCATTCCAGAATGTGCCATACCAGATGATGGGGAAGATAGTGGAATTTTTTTAATGACACACACACAAATCTGCCCTCCTCTGCAATCAACAGTGAGTCTCCAACATAACGTTATGAGCGCTATATCAAGTGAAGTTAAAAAGGACAAAACCAATTCATTTTAACAGTCAACTTTTGCATTCTCTGTCTTTAAGGTAAAATAACAATGAGCAATAATATCTGCTGATTGCTATCATAAGTGTTTGTTTTTAATCTGTTGAATGTAATACAATATTAAATAAAACATATGACATCAAGTCTGAGGGCCAACAAATAAATGCTTTTTGGAAGAACATTATTATATCATCAGCTCCAACTCAAAACAAATCTGGTAAATAGAGAAATATGGCTCCTAATCATATTTAAGATTCAATATAAATTGAAGGTGTATTAACACCACATGGAGGGCATTGTTTTTTCAGACTAAAAACTATGTAGACTATAGAATTCATAAGTTTTAAGTCTGACCTTTTCACTGTAAATATAGAAAGAAAATTATAAACAGAATTTTAACTGCTAATGCCTTTGGCTTTTTATTAGAAACCAAGCATTTACCTGACTTTGAAGAACAGAAATGTCACCTCTTAAAAATTCAGGTAAAATAATCTAGTGTCTTTCATTTTCTTCATCTTTTAAAGAAAAATACTCTAAGCAAAATTAGCATAAATAGCATGATAGCAGTACTAGCATAAAATAATCATAATATGATTTAGACTTCTACTCAAGAGAGGCTTGTGTTAATTACAAATAATACTTTATCAAAAATACATTCTTAGTCTACTTTCAGGAGACAATATTCATGAACTTTAAAAATTCATCTCTAATATACATAAATATTTTAACTAGTGTCCAATACCATTCCATTCTGAAAGGAATCTCTCCAAGCAAAAGGCAATATGTCTTAGTGACTTGTACTAAAATATGTATATCAACAGAAATAGCTTCTTTGCAACACATACCAGGACACGAATACATTTTGAAAATGATGACACCGTGGGGAAAGACAGGTACCAAATACAGTCGATGATTACTCACCAATGTAGGAAGAGGACAGGAAGATAAATTATTCAAAATCAGATACTTCCACATCTCCATTTTAGCCTGTGGTTTCAGCCTCATTCTACACCTAGCCACATTCCAGAGATGAGCAAGAGAGAAAATTGAGTATTTTCCTTTATGTCTCCTTTCATTGCCTCACCCTCCAGTGGAGGTGCTGACAGAGCAAGCAGAGATGGGACCGGAAGATAATAAATATGGCACCCAGGTGATCCGGAGTGCAAGACAATGAGCCACTGATCAAGAGAAACTCCAGGACCCTTTAGCCAAGCTGGTTGTCTGGTAACACATTGAGTAACAGCGACTTTGAGTTTTAATGGGAAGCAAAGATATCACACAAACTATAGACACATTTTAGATGAAACCCCTGCAGCACAAACGTATCCAAAGCATAAAATATAGATCGTTCGGTTTCAGGTCTCAACTTCTCTAACCAAGTCCATAGGACCTGCCCTAAGCCCTCTATTCAGAAGTCATTTCCACTACACGGAGCAGATCTTTGTGTGGTTTCTGTCAATTGCATATTTGAAAAGTGGGTCATCATTTACTCTTGCTACTTCTACTGAGTTACGCAGTCGCCAGCTTTATCTGGGTCTTCTCCATCAATTTTAATCCTCTTCTTTTCTATTTCAACCTGCATGTGAAAGCAAAACATGGCAGCATTAACAAACACAGAACGAACACTGTTCAGTCCTACTTCATGCATGTGGCAAGGTCTGCAGCCACCTCATCCTTTGGACACACAGTGCCTCCACCGTGTCGTGCTAGCCCCCAGTGAGGCAGCTGCTCTCCTTTCGAGCCTCCCAAATCCTTCCCTCTGGGGTCAAATCTTGAAGAGGACTGAGATTCTCCTCCCTTCTAAGTCAGACATAGGGTTTATAAAAGTACACAGGATACATATATTGAATAAGACATTTAGAATCCTGGCTAGACGTGTGAACAACTATACCCCCAAGTATCATATGTGTAGCCTTTGGCCCCCTTGAAATTTACAACCCACCCAAAATCATCTAATTAAAATGAACTAGTTTACAAACTAGTAAACCAGATGGACAGAACCATCCACCTGCCCCTCATCTTTTTCATCTGATCTCAGGTGTTACTGCTTCACAGAGGCCCTCCTGGACCACCTGAGATAAGGAAGCCCTCCATCATTCTCTGACTTCATCCCCTATTTTATTCTCTTCTTAGAATCTGTCACTATTTGAAATTATTTATTTGTTTACAGCTTATGTTTTGTTCCCTGACTAGAAGGTATGCTTCATGAGGACAGGGACCTGTGTCTTGTTCACTTTTGGGTCTCCAGCATCTAGAGTGGTACCTGGCACTTCGCAATTGCTCAATACTTATTAGATGGAAAGTGACATTTTGAAACCGACTGTCACCAAGTGTAGCTCAATTAGTAACTATTATTAAAGCAGCAGAGGCTTTGTTATATAATTTTGGGCTGTCCTTTAAAACAATAGGACACTGGAATGACCCATACATAGGAAAATAGGTATCCATGAATTCTCCATTGTACTTGACCCACACTTCAGTCACACCTCATACTGATACACCTTGTGTGACAGGTCAGGTGTTCTAAGAAGCAGACTCTGAGATGGAGCCTGGTATGGGGAAAGTGTCCTGGGAAGTGCTGTCAGGGTCAATGTCTGTGGGGGAAGGAAAGGGAGGGAAGGAAGCAGACAGGAAGAAGTTGGGCTGCAATGCAGTCTCCATAAAGGCTCCAGGCAGGAAAGCTGAAGCTAGGGGTGCTGCGGAATGACCCCAAGTTGAGGCAAGAGGGTCTTGATACACCTGCATCCACCAGGAAGGGGGTGCGACCTGGGCCAAGGCAGCTTTCTTCAGCAGGGCAGTTCCCAGGTACTCAAGGACTAAGTCCTTCTGTCCCGAAGGGGCTGTGCACAACAGCACTCACCCGTAATTAATTTTATCAACAGAAAAAAAAAAAATCACTGGACCCAAACATAGACGGTCCAAAATAAAGAAAAAACCCTGACTTCTATTACTATATTATAAACACACCCATTGGTGTTGATGATGTTTTATATAATCACACCATTTCAAGATACTGGGGGAAATATGTGGCAAAGGTTACCTCTATTTACTAGCTTTGAAGATGAGAAGGAAAAGCAAGTTTGGAAACAGGTACAAGTAAAAAAAAAAAGAAAAGAAACAGATGCAAGTGTATGTCACTCTTTAACTCATCTGGTGTAAAAAATGCAGAAGAGCTGATGGTGAACACTTAAAATTGTTGTGATAGAGTTACTCAGCATTTCTCAAAGGGTAATCCACAGAATACTATGCCAGAAGATATTGACAGGTGTTCTACATGTACATGCTCATAGAGACAAGATTCTATAATCAATGAGTTGGGAGAAACTGAGTTAAGTCTAACAAGATTCTTTATTGCAGGACTTCTCAGAGCCTTCACTTAGCATTAATTTAGTGTATAGCATTCCCCAACTTACTTTTTTCTTGGATCACTATATGTGTTCCATAGAACACATCTTGACAAACGCTATTCCAACATAATTTTTATTATAAAGATGCTTCTGGAATGTGAATTTGTTTTTAATGCCCTGTTTTTCATCGAGAGCTGAATTAAGTGGCACTGTGTGCTCAGGCTCCTGACATTTTCTAGAACTGAGAGAAATCTGGCTTACTGATGACCATCAGGTTTCCAGGACTGGGCTCTTTTCTACGTCAAATAAACACACATACATATACATATATACACCATCATTCAAGAGGGCAAAACTAATATCTAATGTCAAATCAGGTCAGAGCTCCAGAAGCCTCCACTTGAATCAAAGGGCTTTGGGATATACCTGAATGTTGTAGCAAGCTCTCTGATGAACATGTTTCTGCGGCTGAAAATCACTCTCCACACCCAGAGACCTGACCTCTGTCCCCGAGGCACACGTGTCAAGCATTCCAAACTGAATAGTAGCAAATGGATACCAATCAGACGGAATTTCTTGGTCTGATCCAAGTTCTAGTTTGTATGACAAACAATGGGGATGGTCAGGACCTTGAAGAAAAAAAGCAAATGGTCAGAGTATTTCAATGGCCATTGGACATTTTTCCTAAACATAAGAAATACTCATCCTTCTCTTTAATAAACAATTCTGTTAGCACTCTATTGGAAGTGGCATAAATTCCATTTAAACAACATACCATCAAAATTCACAATTTTGCACCAACTAAGGGAAATCTATCTGTGCTTCATAACTACTAGCTTTTAAAAAAAGTACAAACTCATTTCTATATATATGATATATTAACTCCTGAAGTGTTTTTAATTAAAAATGTATTAAGTTTCTTTAATTAAATATGACTAACATTTATGTTAAGCATCATTATTTGGCTATAATGTGCACGGAATGTGTTTTGAAAAAAAAACTCTCATAAGTAGACTGAATAAGCTCTTACAATAATTCTTAACTTATTTTCTCGCCACTTTTTCTTGATAGATAATGCAAAGGTAAACTTCAGCCCAAATTGGGTCACATCATTAAAATTTCGAACTTCTTAAAGTTAAGCTTACTAAAATTGTATTACATTTTAGAAACTACTCTAGGCCAATTCTTTTCTCAGTAGAATGGATTATTCTTTACTACTAGGGTAATTCTCACTCACCCTCTGAAAGCTTTGTATGGAGTAGATGTACAGTGTAGAGATGGGCATATTGGCTTTCAGTGTTTCAATCTAATATTTGTCTCCACTTAATTCCATTTGCCAGGTATTGAGCATCTAGTCTCTGCCAGGCCAGGCTGTGCGCCAGCCCCCGGGATATTGGATATACACAAAGATTTTAAGTGGAGCCATGTAACGTGTGTGTTGTGTGTGTGTGCGCGCGCGCGTGTGTTATGGTGGAGTAAAAAATATTTTCAATGAAATCACTGTAGTAACTCTATATAAAGTTTCATGATTCTGTTGTGTTATCCACAGCATCTACATATCCAGTGCAGCTATCTTTATTTAAATAAATGTATGAGATGACAGTTATTTGAAAAGCCAGATTAAATTACTTTACCACTGACATACCTCCAGAAAGAACATTTCCATCAGAATATAGCTCTAGGCACAAAAACAAGGGTTTAAAGGATTTCACTTAATTCTTAAAAGATAAATTGCCTTTCACTCCTTACAACCTGTTCCTTGTAGGGAAACTAATAGAATGCTAAGGCTGTAAAAGGCCTTGCGAAGTCATCAATCAATTAACCAACAGCTGCTCATTAGCTGTCTCCACCACTTACATGTAGGGCAGGGCAACAGTGGCCTCTGAGGTGCTCTAAGCTGCCCAGATCACTGCAGGCAAGTAAGAACCTTATTCACACACACTCACACACACCCAGGGGAGATTCCACAATCCATACCCTTTCTAGTCTTCAGTCTCTAGCAAGGAGGCAGTAAATTTACTTAAACTTAATTCAGGCACTTTTAGGTCCCACTCTGCTACCTAATAGCTGTGTAATCCTAGCAAGTTACTTAGTCTCTCTGAGCCTGTTTCCTCATCTAAAAAGAGGAATGATGGGGTGCCTGGGGGGCTCAGTCAGTTAAGCATCCGACTTCGGCTCAGGTCATGATCTCACAATTCGAGGGTTCGAGCCCCAGATCAGGATCTGCGCTGACAGCTCAGAGCCTGGAGCCTGTTTCGGATTCTGTGTCTCCCTCTCTCTCTGCCCCTCCCCTGCTCATGCTCTCTCTCAAAAATAAACATTTAAAAAAAAAAAAAAGAGGAATGATGATGTTGGTGATAACATGAACCCTACAGGATTGTTTGGAGGACTGAACAAACCAGGGGGCACAGGCGGAGCACCACAGCCGTGGTATATGGTCCTAAGAGGTGCTGGCTGTATATGATTACCTTGCAAAATGCTCTTCAATGATAAATCTACTATTTTTATTTAATTACTACAATTTTGATAATGAAGGGACCATGAACTCCATACTTTCAGAATGAAAATTATATTGGAGATGATCTAATTTAATAGTCACATTTTATTTTTTTAAATCTATCATATTTTTTCAAGTTTATTTATTTTGAAGGAGAGAAAGAACGTGAGCAGGGGAGGGTCAGAGAGAGAGGGAGAGAGGAAATCCCAAGCAGGCTCTACACTGTCAGCAAAGAGCCTGATGCGAGCCTTGATCTTACCAAATGGGAGATCATGACTAGAGGCTGAAACCAAGAGTTGGACGCTTAACCAACTGAGCCACCCAGGTGCCCCTGATATTCACATTTTAAAGGAAAAAATTCTTTTGGAACTTTTGCACTCGAGATTACTCACATTGAAGACAGAGTAGTACTCAAAAAATGTTAGAAACAAACTTCTTCTACCTGCTTTCCTAAAAAAACTGGTAAAAGATAAAAGAGATCATTTTTCCCTTCAAGTTTTCGGGTATACTTTTCCTGGCTTTTTAAAACTCTACACTGTTTAATCACACACTCCCCCTTTAGACTTTGACCTCTGTGCAAAGAGGCATCATATCTGTCCTTAGCACAATGTCTGGCACATTTAAGGCTCAAAGGATATTTGTCAAATTTATGAACAAACGAATGTAAGATAAAGAGAAATCAGGTTATTTATCTCAGTAGTTGCCAGCAGGGGGCACTCTCGGGCTTTGGTAATTGTTACTCTCCAACTTTCTTCAAACTGGGAAGGCAAATCACAAACCACCTAGGTCTACTAAGTATATGGTCCATCTTGAACTAAAATATTTCACATCTGAAAGTGAATTGTTGAAGGGGGAATGAATGGCAGGAGGATGACACAAGTGGGGAGAGAGCAACCAATGTACTGATGACAGCATGAAAACAAGCAAACTTTATCTAAAAACTGGTGACATGAGAAGACACAGATATATTTATTAATTGCCCCCCACCACCACTCCCACTCCCCTGTCTAATTCTAGCCAGTGTTCCCATCTGTCCTCTCCACTCCATCCCCATCCCCACCCCCTCCCAGCCTGTGCTCAGGAGTTTCCTCTGTTGTCATTCACACTTTAGTGTGAATAAGCTATCTAAGCTACCTGCCCAAGGCCAACCTTTGCTGTGAAATCAAAGACTTGCCCTCTTTGTTAAAGGAATATTAAGCATTAGCATGCTGGTAAAAGGCCAGTAGTGCTTCTCTCCTCCCTTGAAATCACAGGGAAGTGACAAGGAAAGATCAATCCCGATCTCAAAAATCCACAGGAGGATGGATGTGGGGGGGAGGGATGGGCATGGAGGAGGACACTTGTGGGGATGAGCACTGGGTGTTATGTGGAAACTAATTTGACAATAAACTATTTGTAAAAAAAAAAAAAAAATCCACAGGAGGAAAAGCATAGACTAGTTCATATAGTCTTTCAGTTTCCATTTTTAAAATATTTTTTCTAATAGTACTGGTTGTTCAAAAACTTGCTTAGAAAGGGTAATGTTTTAAAGACTTTTTAAAAGATCCTGTTCTTTAAACATCCAACTGATTTAAAAATTGTAAAGAGAAATAGACATGCATTCAAATAATCTGCCACTCTGCATGGCCAGTGAGGCAGCAGCATTTGTATCAACTGAGCAGTGTGGAAAGCCGTTCAAAGGGCCTCAGTCTACATTTTATTTTATTTTTTTTTAATGTTTTATTTATTTCTAGGAGAGAGAGAGAGACAGCATGAGCAGGGGAGGGTCAGAGAGAGAGGGAATCACAGACTCTGAAACAGGCTCCAGGCTCTGAGCTGGCAGTCAGCACAAAGCCCGACGCGGGGCTCAAACCGTGAGATCATGACCCAAGCGAAAGTCGGACGCTTAACCGACTAAGCCACCCAGGCGCCCCCTCAGCCTACATTTTAAAAGGTGATTCATAGGGTGCCTGGGTGGCTCAGTCAGTTAAGTGTCTAATTCTTGATTTCGGCTCACAGTCATGAGGTTGAGCCCAGAATTGGGTCTGAGCTTGGAGCCTGCTTGGGATTCTCCCTCTCCCCCTGCCTCTGGCTCGTTCTCTCTCTCTCAACATAAGTAAACTTTCTTTTTTTTAAATAATTCAAATTAAAAGTGATTCACATGCACACAAAAGTTTAAGAAACACGGTCTCAGGATAAAGATTTCCTTTCTGCTCCAACCCTACTCTTTCTACGCTTCTCCTCCACAGGCAAATTGCCAGACACCCTCTCACTCTGTATTACCTTCCCCACCCACATGGGGAAGCCACATGACAGACCCCAGGATCCCAGGTGTCCTGCCCCAGCCCACCCTCTCCTTGCCCCTCTAGAATGCACCTGACACAGCCCCCTGCCTTTTGTCTACACACCCTCATGGCCCACAGATCTGATCTGAACAAAGCGTCTTTGATCCCAAAGGATTTGTTATATGAATTATCACCATATAATTGACTGGAATGCTTGTCAAACACTGTTCTGTGCGGGCCTGGTGCTATGACCGTCTTCTAGAAGAATTCCTGAAGGCCAGCCTCTCTGGGAATATCCGCTCTTGTAATTGTTCTTAGTGAGCTCGGCTGCTAGTAAATACGAGTGGGAAGCAAGAACAACTCCAGACCCAGGGACGCAGAGCCGGGAGGAAGGACTGTGTCTAAGGCCCAGGACAGGTGTCACAGCAAGCTACCAGGTCAGTGGTTAACCCTGGCAGCGGCGAGAGCCTTTTACAAGCACCAATATGTGAGCCTCACCCCCCACGGAGCCTGACTGGTCAGGATGGGACCTAAATCCGGGTCTGTTTTTAAAGCTCTAATGGTTCTAAGGACTCTAATACCCTGCCGGGGCTGAGAAACAGATTTTAAAAGGAGTAAAGAGAGGATCCCAAGCGATCTCAGCTAATGGCCCTATGGATCACCTATTCACCAAAGCCGGAGCCCTCAACCCCCTCCAGTCCCCCACGCCCACAGGTAATCTGTCCTTGTCATGGGGATACCTCCTCTGAACTTCCCCATCCGTCCGGCACTCCTGGGCGCTCCCACCGCACTGGCCTTGTTTATCAGGCCTCCCTATGTCTATAGTCTGCTCCTGAATCTCTCCTCTGCATGTACGCCTGACTTCCTAAAACAAGGATGATTCTGTCATAGTAGTGCCTGACAACGCTCCGGGAGTCCTGTTGACAGACAAGCCCATACTTTAAGGCACGGCTCACAGCGTCCTTCCTGCCTCAGTCCTAAAAGGTAACTCAGATCTCCCACCTACATGGCTGCTTCTCCTGTTTCTATCCCTGATAGAATCCTAGCGATTCTTCCACACCAAGTTTAAGCCAAGTGTCCCTTGCAGTTTATCACTCCTTTCTCTGGAATCCCTGCGTTTGTGCATGCCTAGCACACAGCACACTTCCACAGAGTGCATTTGCATACTTGCTTTCAGGTCAGTATCCCCTGCTAGGCTGCTACGTTTCTGGAAGCAGCAAGGATGTCTGCATCTGCGTCTCGCAAGCACCCAGCACAGAGCCCATACCTCCAGGAAGTTTGTGGAATGAATGAGTGAGTCCTTTTCTCAATAAATTCTTGGTGATTGAATCAATTAACAACCACTAGCTCTGGGAAAACAGAGGTTATAAAACAGGATCACTTTCACAAGAACATTTACATGTTGTTCTCCTTCCAAAAAAATGATACCTATGGGTTCTCACTTTGAAAAAGAAGCATGGTTGCCCTGATTGTGTCTAGCAGACTGCCTGCTCTGAGGCAGAGCAGCTGAAATGGGCTCTTTGTGAGCCTGTCCCCATGTCCCTCTGACCCCACCTCCGAGCCGCTTGTGCTCCTCTCTGAGGCATAATCAGGAGTCAGGGTATCACCTAGACATCAGGAGACATGTAGAGGTTGAGGAGATTACAGTAGGTATCCAAGCCTGCCTTCCTCTCTTTGCCTTTAGCAAAATAAAAAGCAGTAATATTATGATTTCTACAACCCCTCTCACCCAAAAGTAGCACAGATGACTTTGAGAATACATCATTTGGAACTTTGTACTCAAAACTTGTTTCCCTGGGATGAAGATAACCTGAGAATGGTTTTAACTTGCTTCTCTAGCAAAGTATTAAAAGGCAGGAACCATCACCTCTGTGAATTGTGTCACTGAAGATATTTCCATCACACAGGATTTGACCAGGAGGCACATGAGAAGCCATCCATTGCGGCCAAGCTGCCCCATCACCACCTCAGCCAGCCTTGAGCCTGAGCTATCCTTGAGGTTCCTTGGAACTAGAACCCTAACTAATGGAAGTCATGAGAACAAGTGGAATTTGGCATCAACCGAGAAGTGGGGGGCGGTGTCAGGGAGGACTGCGCAGGGGCTTCCCTTCTGCACTAGGGCCTGGGGCTCCTCAGCCACCTGGCTGTGTCTCTCGCCTACCCGGCCCTGTCCCTTGCCCAAGCTACAATCAGAAGACCGATGTTAAGCCAGCAAACTGCGAATCAGACAAGGTGGTCCTGCACTCCCCAAGGGCATGATCCATGCTACCCCTCAAGTCCATCATAGTCTGGGGCTTGCTCTTCCTTCTCCAGAACACTGCAAGGCCTACAGAGCAGTGTCCCTCAACCCTGACACATGCTGGGCTCACCTGGGGAGCTCTAGAAGCACTGGGGTGCTTAGGCCCCTCCCCCAGGCATTCTGATTTAACTGGCATGGAGTAGAGCCTGAACATGAAGATTATTTAAAAGCTCTCAGGCTTTCAAATACAGCCAAGTTTGAGAAACACTGCTATAGGCCCACCCTGAATAAAAATGCTTCCTCTGAAGTCCACAACCTGAAGGGTCCTAAAATGAAGTTAATTTTCCTGAAGGACTAGACCAGCTGTGAACTATTTAGAAGCAGGGATCAGACCTTATTTATCTTTAGCCCCAGCACCCAATGTGGCACTTGGTTTCCCTGACATGCTCAATAAAAGTTTAACTGAATGAGTGAAAACATCAACTCAGATCCCCCAAAGAGTCTCCAAAACCCAATGTTCTGCTAGAAATAACTGACCTAAAACAGGGAGCAGCCTTAATTTCAAAATTTGCTTTTTTGCTCTATTATCTATGTAACTAAGTTACTATTCTGAAATAAATGTGGTGCTAAGACTGTCTTTTTAAAGTTCTGAAATTCTAGATTCATTGTTCTCTTTGCAAAAAAAAAAAATTAAAAATTAACTGAATATTTAATGCTTGGGCTGCTGTCTACGTAATTCTGAAACAACGAGCCAATATGGTCAAATTCATTCAGCTAATTAAATCAATTTGGGTAAAAATGAAAGGCAACCTTATTTTGAAGAGGAAGGAACAAAACCTAAGGAGAACATGGTACTGGCTGAGAAAACTACAAAAAAAAAAAAAATTCAGGGATATTTACAGATGAGAGATCTTTAAAGGTTAATTAGGGAATCTTAGCTCTGTGAGCAATATTTTTAATACGTGAGGTTGGTGGTTGATGTCACAAAGTCCAACTAGAAATCTTCCCTCAGTGCCACCATTCACAACAAAATCTTAGCTTAGGATTTTTTTTTTTTTATGGTATTAAGGAAAAAAAAATTTAAGTTCAACTGATCTGGTAGAAATAGGTACAGAGGACAAAGTAAATTAGCTGTTTCACTAAATGTTCCACCTCCTACCAGGCGCCATAAGCATGGGCTCCATGGACTGAAATTATCATTGGTCTCAACCTGGCTTCAACCCAAGGAGACGAGTGAAAACATTTAAGCTATTTCATGTGAAAAATCAACTTGGAGTGCTGCATATTTACTTGAATTTTTATCAGGAAGCCGGTCTATCTTCCATACAACGGCCCGGTAGGCACTCTCATATTTTGCTGACCCCACAGTGACCTGTATAACAGGTTCAGATTCAGGTTCATGTAAACTCCCTAGACATGCCCGGCGGTTCATTTTGGCTTTCAGGGACTTCTGCCTCTGAAGGTTCATGGTCCAGAGGGCCTTGATCCACTGTGATGGGACAGGAAAGTGTATCATTATGTTGTCACAGGACCTCAAGGAAGCGGCAGAGGAAGGTCTCTGAGCCAATGGGGCCATGTTGACAAAGGCCTGAAGCTCCACATACGCCCCCTGGACAACCACTACAGACTTCAGGGAAAAGGGAAGATCGTCCCCGTTATACAAAGCCTTAAAACGCATCAGTTCAAACCGACAGGCATCCAGTGGTACAAACTTAATGGTTCTTGATTGCTCGAATTCTTGCGCTTTCACACACTTATGAAAATGATGGTCAAGAATATCAATCCCCTTCTTTTCTGGCTCTTTTTCAAAATAGCGGTCATTTTGCTTCTGCAGCTCAAGGTCATTCAAGGTTAAAAAGCATTCTGTGTTCCCATTTACAAAGCAGAGGCAATAGACTTGAGTTATGACAGCACTTTCAACCAATTTTCCTTCTTCTTTAGTGATTTTGCCCCAAAAGTTGTCCACAATTTCCAGGGAAATTTCCTGTTCCTCATAGTTCTTTCTGGGTTTTGAAACAGCTGGCAGCTTTGTCAGTTCTTCCTCCACAGTAGTCAGGAAGTCAAGGAAATCGTGGTACTCTGTGGACCCTAACTTCAGCATCTGTTCCACGTCTGGTTCATGAACTACTTCTGTCTTCGAATGGTATTTCCTTTTTTCCGTGTAAGATACATGTTCAATCTTCACAGTATGGATTTTTCCTGACACACTAAAGTTCTCCACTTTCGGTTCAGAAAGCCTGCAATGTGGATCGAGCTGTAACTCCTTAAATGGCTTTTCTAACCCCTTCTCATAATACATTTGCAAAATTCCTCCAGGTAGGACTTTTAGAAAGATTGGTCCCCACTGACGGGAAGACATCATGTTCTTCTTCTCAGGAATTCTCAACATGAAAGACCATCCGGGTTTCGGCTGACTCCTGAAGAGCGTGTGGGGGACAAAGGCAGAAGCAGTGTCTTCTGCATACACAGACTGCATGGACAAATTTCCATAGGAGTCTTGGTTCTCAGCTGATTGAAGATGTTCAAGCTTCTCACAGATATAGCTGAGCGAACACTGATTTAAGCTTTTTTGATCGATAGGCATCTCTTTGTCTCTTGATGGGTACATCTTCCTGCTTCCTGGAGGGTCAAAGGTGAACTGGGAAGTACTGCCTTCATCTTTCCAAAATGGGCTTGAAAAAGCACAGTCCTCCCGAAAATACTGGAACTGGGGAGTGTCACTTTGAAACCCTAGGCTTTCAGCCTGGGGAGGGCTAACTTCTTCTACTTTGGGACCTGGACGTGTACATGAGTGGTCACTGGGTAAGGAAGCATGGGATAAACAGGCAGGTTTGGTAGGCAGTAAGGAAGGGCCTGCTCCTGGTATTGTAAGTGCACTGTTTGAGGATGATTCCGGGATAGGATAAAGCATATGAGTCCCTGCTTTGGGGATGCCAGGAATACCTGGGAAGTCCTTGGTAGGTGTTGAAAGAGGAGAGTTACTTGGAGGTCCTGGACTAAAGTAAAAGTCTATGATGGGAGAGGAGAGGGGGGTACTGCTGGTGGAGGAAGATCCACTGGGAAATTCCTTAGCACCAGAAAGGTTCAGCTTAAGTCCATTTGGCCTACAAATGCCTTGATTCTCCAGAGGTAAATTCTTTGACTTTTGAGAAGACTGAAAAGCAGGGTCATCATCAAATGTGACCCAGTTGCCTGGGTTTGTGGAACACATCTTTGGAACCAGATTGTGGTCTTGTCAATGAATCAGATTTGGTGTCTGTTAAAGGAGAAAGAGACAATAAGAATATTAAATGAGGATGAGGAGAAAGTTCAAGTTACTTTAGTTCTGAGAAACAGGTAATTTAAAAGCAACCAAGGGGGCGTCTGGCTAGCTGAGTCAGTAGAGCATGACACCCTTGATCTTGGGATCATGAGTTCAACCCCCCACTCTGGGCATAAAGATTGCTTAAAAAAAATAAAAATAAGATTAAAATGTCACAAATAAAAGTTTAAAAATAAAAATTAAAGCAATTAGATTTACAGATTGACTGAGTTAATAGATGCTTAAGATCTGTAATACTTCTGATGGTTAAATGGATTAAAAAAGAAAGCAAGATCTAACCATATGCTGTGTACTAGAGACTCATTTGAGATTTAAGGACACTTCAGCTGAAAGAAAAGGATGTAAAAAGATACTCTATGCAAACAGAAACAAAATGAGAGCAAGCAGGAGTGGCCATACTAACACAGGACAAAATAGACTTTACATCAAAACTGTCACACGAGACAAAGAAGGACATTATATAATGATAAAAGGGTCAGTTCACCAGGAAGATATAACAGTTACAAGTATATATAAAGCCAACATCAGAACATCCAAATATATGAAACAAACATTAAAAACCTGAAGACAGTAATAGCAACACAATAATATCAGAGTTTCAATCTTCCATTTTCAATAATGGATAGAATATCCACAAAGAAACAGTGGGCTAAAACAACACAACAGATCAAGTGGACATTCCGTACAACAGCAGCAGAATACATGTTCCTAGAGCACCTGGGTGGCTCAGTCCGTTGAGCTTCTTACTTCAGCTCAGGTCATGATCTCACAGTTTGTGAGTTCCAGCCTCGCGCTGACAGCTCAGAGCCTGGAGCCTGTTTTGGATTCTGTGTCTCCCTCTCTGGCCCTCCACTGCTTACACCTGTCTCTGTCTCTCAAAAATAAATAAACGTTTAAAAAAAAAAAAAAAAGGAATACATGTTCTTCATAAGCATACACAGAACATCCTCCAGGACAGAGCACATGTTATGTCACTAAACAAGTCTTAACAAACTTAAGAAGATTAAAATCACAGATAGTATTCTGTCTGACCACACCATAATGAAACTAGAAATCAACAGAAGAAGGAAAACTGGAAAATTCACAAATGTAGAAAGTGAACAACACACTCTTGAATAACTAATAGACTGAAGAAAAAATCAAAAGGGATTATCAGAAAATATTTTGAGGTAAGCAAAGTGAAAACACAAGAAACCAAAACTTACAGGTGTAGCAAAAGTGGTAGAAAGAGTAGAGTTTATAGTGGTAAATACCTACATTAAAAATGAAGATCTCAAAAAAAACAACATAACATTATAGTTAAAGGAGCTAGAAAAACAAACTAAGCCCAAAGTTAAAAGAAGGGAAGAAAGAATAAACGTTAGGGCAAAAATAAATGGAATAGAGAATATAAAATAGAATAAAAGGAAAACTAAGAGTTGGTTTTTTTTTAAATCAACAAAATTGACAAACTTTTAGTTAGATGGAGAGAAAAAAAGAGAAAATCCTCAAAACCAGAAACGAAAGATGTGACATTAAACTTATGTCACAGAGGGGCATGCCTGGGTGGCTCAGTTGGTTAAGCCTCCGATTTCAGCTCAGGTCATGATCTCATAGTTTGGGGGTTTGGGGCCCCACGTCGGGCTCCGTGCTGACAGCTCAGAGCCTATATCCTGCTTTGGATTCTGTGTCTCCCTCTCTCTCTGCCCCTCCCCAGTTCACGCTCTGTCTCTCTCTCTCTCTCTCTCTCAAAAATAAATAAATATTTAAAAAAAGTTTTAAACTTGTGTCACAGAAATAAATGATTATTTTATTATTGGACCACTATGAACAATTATATGCCAACAATGTGGATAACCTAGAAGAAATGGACAAATACCTAGAAACATATACCTATCATCTCTGAATCAAAAGAAATAAGAAATCTGACAGTTAGTAAGGAGATTGAATCGGAAGTCAAAATCTCCCAAAGAGGAAAAGCTGAGGCCCACATGGCTTCACTGGAGAATCTACCACACATTTAAGGAAGAATTAACACCAATCCTTCTCAAACTCTTCCTTCCAAAACAGTAAAGAGGAGGGAACACTTCCACACTCATTCCATGAGGCCAGCATTACTCTGACACCAAAGCCAAAGACACTACAAGAAAAGAAGACTACAGGCCAATATCCTTCATGAATGAAAAAATCCTCAACAAAATACTAGCAAATCAACTGCAAGAGGAGATTAAAAGGATCATACACTATTACCAAGTGGGATTTATCCCTCTGATGCAAGGACAGTTCCAACATATGAAAATCAACAAAGTGATACATCACATCAACAGAACAAAGGAAAAATATCACATGATCATCTCAATAAATTTAAAAAAAAAAAGGACCTGACAAAATCCAACACCTTTTCATCATCAGAAACCACTCAACAAACTGAGAATAGAAGGAAATTACTTCAACGTAGTAATAAAGGCCATCTATGAAAAGCCCAAAGTAACTAACTTCATACTCAATGGTGAAAAACTGAAAGCTTTTCCTCTAAAATCAGGAACAAGGCAAGGATGTTCACTCTTGCCACTGCTACTCAACACAGTACTGGAAGTCCTAACAAGAGCAATTAGGCAAGAAAAAGAAATAAAAGGCATACAAATCAAAAAGGAAGAAATTACATTTTGTCTTTTTACAGATGATATGATCTTATATGTAGAAAACCCTAAAATTTCTACACACACACACACACACACACACACACACGCAATGTAGCAACTAATAAACAAATTAAACAAAGTTGCAGTATACAAAATCAACAAACAAAAATCAGTTGCATTTCTATACACATACAATTAACAATCCAAAAAGGAAATTAAAAACAATCCCATGTACAATAGCATCAAAAGGAATAAAATACTGAGAAATAAGCTTAACAAAAAGGACAAAAGACTTTTTTTTAAGTTTATTTATTTATTTTGAGAGAGAGAGCACATGTGCACGCAAAAGTGGGGAAGGGGAGGTGGGGGAGGAGGGAGAGAATCCCAAACAGGCTCCATGCCCAATGTGGGGCTTGAACTCATGAACCACAAGATCATGACCTACGCCAAAATCTAGAGTCAGACTGAACCATGCGAGTGCACCTGCTTTTTTTTTTTTTTTTAGGGGCAAGACTTTTACACTGAAAACTACAAAGTACATTTGCTGAAAGAAATTAAAGACACAAATAAAAAGATATCTCACATTCACAGATGGGAAGACTTAATATTGTTAAAATGTCCATACTACCCAAAGCAACCTACAGATTCAATGCAATCCCTATCAAAATGACATTTTTTGCAGAAATAGAAAAAACAATCATAAAACTCATGGAATCTCAAAGGTCTCTGAATAGTCAAAACAATCTTGAGAAAAATAAAGGTGGAAGCCTCACACACTTTAACTCTGAAACATATTACAAAGCTATGGTACTCAAAACAGTACAGTACTGGCATAAAGGCAGAAATATAGACCAATGGAGCTGAAATAAAGCCCAGAAATAAACCCCCAGCCATGGTCAAATGATCCTCAACAAAGGTGCCAAGATTATACCATGAGGAAAGGATAGTCTCTTCACAAATTGTGTGGGGAAAACTGAATATCCACATGTTAAAAAAAAAAAATGACATTGGATCCTTACATCATACACAGAAAACAATTATAAGTGGATTAAAGACTTAACCATAGGACCTGAAATTATAAAACTCTTATTAAAAAAAGAAAAGCAAGACGAAAAGCTTGATGACATTGGTCTTGGCAATGATTTCTTGGACAGGATACCAAAAGTACAAGCAACAAAAGCAAAAATTGACAAGTGGGATTACATTAAACTAAAAAGCTTCTGTACAGAAAAGCAACCAATTGACAGAGTGACAAGCCATGGAATGGGAGAAAATATTTGCAAACCATATCTCTGATGAGGGGTTTAAATCCAAAATATATAAAGAACTCCTGCTGCTCAGTTACAAAAAAACCACCCAATTTAAAAATTGACAACAGACTTTAGTAGACATTTCTCCAAAGAAGACACACAAACGGGCATAGGTATATAATAAGATGCTCAACATCACTAATCAACAGGGAAATGCAAATAGAAACCACAATATCACCTTATACATGTTAGGATGGCCATTACCAAAAAGAACTCATAATAAAACCAAACAAAACCAAACAAAAAAACACAAAGTAACAAGTGTTGACAAGGATGTGGAGAAATTAGAATCCTTGCGTACTGTTGGTGAGAACTGAAAAAACAGTAGAGAGGCTCCTCAAAGTTTTTTAAGAAAAGAACTACCATATATATTGAGCCAGCAATCCCACTTAGGTAAATTTATCCAAGAAAATTGAAAACAGGATCTCCAAGAGATATCTGCATTCTCCTGTTCATTTCAGTATTATTCACAACAGCCAAGAGGTAGAAACAACCTAAATGTCCATCACCTGATGAAGGGGTGAAGAAACGTGGTATATGTACATACAATGAATATTATTCAGCCTTAAAAAGTAAGGAAATTCTGGCACATGATACAACATAAATGAACTTTAAGGACATTATGTTAAATGGAACAAGGAAGTCACAAAAAGACAAATACTCTACGATTCCACTTACATGAGGTATCTAAAGTAGTCAAATGCAAAAATAGAGGGAGCGGGAGGGAGTCAAATGCATAGAAGCAGTAAGGAGAATGGTGGGGCGGGGCGAGGAGAGGGGAAAGGGGGTGGCTGTCCAATGGGTATAAAGTTGTAGTTGTGCAAGATGAAAGAGTTCTAGAAATTTGTTATAAAACAGTGTGCATACAGTTAACAATACTGTACTACACACTTAAAATATGTTAAGAGGATAAACAAATTGTTAAAAATTTGTTATTTTTTTACCACTACTAAAAAAAACCCCTACAACGCTTTTTAATCAATTCAGAAAATATCTGAACGATGACTATGTAGTCAGCCCTTATTAGCGTTGTAGAAAATACAGAAGATAAAAACCCAATTTATAATGAGTTTATAACCTATCAACAGCCCCCCAAGTATGTGAGGTTTATAGGTCTGAAGTATTTTCAAATGATCTAATTTATCAAAACAACCCTGGGAGGTGTATATTATTTCCATATCATAGCTGAGATTACTTGGGTTTAGAGTCATTGCCTAAAGCTGTCCCACTGATAAGAGACAGAACTAGGATTGTTTTTATAACAGCTTTATTAAGATCCAATTCACACACTGAAATTTATCCTTCTTTTAAAAAATGACATTTCAGTAGTGTTTAGTATATTCAGAGTTGTGCAGCCATCACCAGTATTTCCAGAATGTTCTTATCATCCCCAAAATAAACTAGTACCTATTAGCAGTCACTCCCCACTCTCCTCACCCTTACCCCCAAGTCCTGACAACCACTGATCTATCTTTTTAATTTGCCTGGTCTGAACATTTTATATAAATAGAATTTACAACATAGGGCCATCTATGTCCGGTTTCTCTCATTTAGCATAATGTTTTCAAAGTTCATCCATGTTGTAGTTTGTATCAGTACTTCATTCTTTTTGGTGGCTGAATAATACTTCATTGTGAAGACAGTCCACATTTTGTTTATCCGTTCATCAGTTGATGGGCATTTGGTTTATTTCTTTTTTTTTGGCTATTATGAATAGTAGGTTTTTGTATAAGTTATATATAAGTTTTTGTGTGATCATTTTTCTCAGGTATATACCTAAGTTTGGAAAGAACCAGGGTTTGAGCACAGATCACTTTATCCTGATCTAATACAGCATAAACGATTGAGATCATTCTAACGACATCAGAGGCAATGAGCTGTATAGGCCACAGCACTGACCTGGGGGTTGGGTACCCTGAATGCTGGGTGCTGCTCTGTCACTCACCAGCTATGGGGCAAAGCCTCTCTGGACATTCAGTGATTAGAGCAGAATCATCTCTGAGGTAGGTCCTTTCCCACTCTAAAAGAATTCTATGGTGGTTAACATCCAACTGAAATTTTTTCATAAGCAGAAATTGTGTGACCGCTGGGAGTTTTGACCAAACTTCCAAACTGACAGAGAGTAAAATTCCATGAGATGTTCTGATAGGAAAACTCAAAACCTGCTGGAACACAGCCCATGAGAAAGGCGTATTTTTCTCCCTCCAGCCAGCCTTCTCGCTTCCCCTTGTGGATAATGAGGGTTCAACCAGTGCAATCATTCAAGCCTGGAAAAGAGCCAACACAGAGAGAGCAAGCCTGGGGCTCCACCGGGGACAGGGCACGCTCTGTGTTGTCATTTGCTAAATCCGCACATTCCTGAGGGCACAAAAACACACAGTAGAGCAGTCGTCCAGGCCAGCTGGCTCTCTCTGGAGGGCATTTCACTGCCACTGCCCTTGGCCCGGAGCTCCACAAAGCACTTTCCCTTCGAAGCAGGCAGAGCGAGTTTCAATGCGACACCGCCAGGAGGCATAGAGGCAGGAAATCAGCAGCAATGTTTCTTGACCCATCCCATCCCACCCTCTTTAGAGTGAGAGATGGTGTAAATATTTATGTTCGTTGGGTTTATTGACCAAGAGAAAAAAATCAGTCTCCTTTAGAAAGAATCCTATTCTGATCTATAGCAAATGTTTTGCCTCATCCATTTTCTACCGCTAGCCTCAAAATTTCAAGCAGCGATACTGGTTTCTTCAGACCTTTTGCTTATTATGAAAAAAAAAAAGTGATTTCCATAAACCAGAGAAAGAAATCAATTCCATGACCTTTTAAGTGACCCTTGAACTTTATTTTTTTTTATTNAAAGTCGGACGCTTAACCGACTAAGCCACCCAGGCGCCCCGTGACCCTTGAACTTTAAAGAGAACAGCTTGCAAAAAAAAAAAACAAAAAACACCTCATACCTTAAAATACAAAAATCTATGCAAAGTATACTCCTCCCCCCATGCAGAATTCTTCCATAGAAGGCACTCAGCAAATGTAACGTGAGTTTAATACAACCAAGGAGAATTCTGCATTGTGCTCAACAGGAGCCGAAACCTTTATCCCTGTTTAAAAGGCAGGACTTGGATGCTCCTGGAATGAGGGGCTAAGACTCTGGCTCCCCGTGGTCAAGGGCACATGTGTTTCCCACTGTTCTCTTCTTGCTCTTCTTCTGTATCCCTCTTGCTGCCTTTCCTTGTCAATCCTCTTCACACTCATTTCATTTCTTTCTAACCTCCTTTGCCCCTTGCTTGTCAATGACCTCATTTTTCTATTCTAGTCTCAAAGCCCCCACCGTCAGTTTTCCCAAAGTCAACAACTAGAATCAATTCCATCTAAGGCTTTCCTTCTCCTTCCTTCCCTAACTCCCCCCCCCNACCCCCCCCCCCCCCACCACCACCTGCAGCAGGGAAAGAGAGCCACATCCTCTCCAGAGCCTTGGTCTGCCCAAGGCACCCTGAGTCTCAGGAAGGGATGCAAAAGCCCAGAGAGGAGAGGTCATGAATATGTCCTGCATTATTCATCTGCAACTTCACCACCTCTCCTTCTGGAACCAAAAGTATTCAAGCAGCAACACCTATTTAACCTCAGGATTTTTCTGCATTGCAAATGAGGCCCGTTCTCTATATGCATCTGTCTCTCCTCCAGCACCCTAAATCCTACCATTTACAGAGCCCTGTCACAGACAACATCTCGTTTAAATTTATGACAACCCAGAGTAGACCACAGCATCGGGGGCACCTTCTCTAAAGTCCAGGTTCCGTTTAGCGCAGAACTGGGAACTCAGGACCCCTGGCTCTACATCCCCAGCTGCCTTCCTCTAAAATAAAGTCTCCTCTCGTTAGCTTCCATGGCTTTTTCCTCAGGTGTGGACTGCCTCCTACCCCACATGCCCTAATCCTTCCAGAGGCCTGTTTTCAGTCAATCTGGATTATCCTGCTAACTCCTGATAGATAGAACAAGGCACCAAGACTCAGAATGAGGCACAGATAGAAAAGAAAAATGTATTATGGTGGAAGCTTCTAGAAACCAATCTCTGAGGTTTGAAGCTTCTAGGGGAGTGTTTGCTTCTCCTTAAACTATTAGACATTCTTGGGGCACTTGGGTGGCTCAGTCAGTTGGGCATCTGACTTTGGCTCAGGTCATGATCTCACGGTTCATGGTTCAAGCCCCACATTGGGCTCTGTGCTGACAGCTCAGAGCCAGGAGCCTGCTTTGGATTCTCTGTCTCCCTCTCTCTCTGCCCCTACCCCACTCGTGCTCTCTCTCAAAAATAAATAAACATTAAAAATTTTTTAATAAAAAAACCGTTAGACATTCTTTTGCACTACCAAATACGTTGAATTCAAGAATAAATTAAAAGTAAGTGCACATATCAACTGACATGGGGAACTACAAGGAAATAGGTAGATTGTGGTTTTCAACCTTTTACTTCAACACATGTGACAGACGGCATTCAGAAGCCTAGCACATTCTCTTGGATGTACCCAGAGTTTAACAACCCCCAAAATATTGAGGGAATTCCTGAAAAAATTAATCATCCCACCTTTCTAAATGTTGGATCAGCAAAGGCAGGCTGCAGGCCACAGCAAACACAAGAAAGTCTGCACTTACACACAATCCCCAGGCTCCACCCGCTTCTGCCACTGAAGACATCATCCCGGAATTCTTATGAGAGTATTGTGGAGATTATGAATTTATTCTACAATGTTTTAAAAAGGAAGTCTTTCCAAATAACAGCACCTTAAATATTATTAGTAATACTGCAAATTACTTGCAATAAGCCTTATGAAAAAGCAGCACTGGTATGGAATAATTACCTCACCAAAAAGAATTGGGGCTAAGAATTATCAAGTTGTTGTACAAAAATTTCATGTATTTTTTGTGAGTTAGACTGAAGCTTTTTCAAGGAGGGACTAGGTCTCACTCATTAGGGCATCTTCCACATTGTCTACAAATGTCTGACATCACTAGGCAGTTCAATACGTTTTTGATCAAATAATTTTATTTATTTTTTTAACATTTATTTATTATTGAGAGACAGAGAGAGACAGAGCATGAGCAGGGGAGGGGCAGAGGGACGGGGAGATGCAGAATCTGAAACAAGTTCCAGGCTCTGAGCTGTCAGCACAGAGCCCGACGCGGGGCTCAAACTCACAAACTGCGAGATCATGACCTGAGCCGAAGTCGGATGCTTAACAGACTGAGCCACCCAGGCGCCCCACTGATCAAAGAATTTTAAATCGTCTTTCCAGTTTCCCATAAAGTAAATCTCTACACTGCCCTCCTCAGTTCAAAGAATCACTGCATTTCAGAGTCAGAGAGAAATGGGAGGTATTCTGCTCAATTAACACACCAAGGAACATTTATCAGGCACTTGCTATGTAGTCATGGTATGCTAAGGGCTGGGTGTGCATTTAATCCTCACAATCCCACTAGAAGAGGAAAATAAAGCTCAGAGAGGGTAAACTACTTGCCTAAAGTCACCCAGACAGAAAGAGGCAGGTCCCAAAGTCCATGCTCCACACCATCTACCACCCCAGAGGTCCCAAGAGATCCAATGACTTGCTGGTGTTGGTGTCCTTTTTGGGAATGGAAATTCCCATTTCCTAGCAATTGCCACCACTCTACCTTTCACTAAGGAGAGTTCCTGGAGGCAGGCACTCTCTAAACTGGAAAGATACTATTCTCACCTGGAAAGAGCCCATTTCTCCCCAAAGCCCACCACACATGTCTGCCACTTGGCCATCAGGCTGTGGGAAAGACAAACTCTGAGACAGTTTTCCCCATGATTGCTCAAGAACAACAGCTCAGTAGCAATTTGGGTCAATTCTGAGACTGGCTTTCATAACTCAGCCTGTCCCATTTCCTGTCTCTTCTCAACTGCAACCGGCCACCCCACCCTTAGCGATAAACAATTTTTCAGACCTGCTGCCCAACAGATACACTCGGGTGCCACCCGTCTTCTAGGACAAGGCCATCTTGGTATACGCTGAATTCCCCAAACTTCATGTAACTCCCTGCCCTGTCCTTCCACGCCATGCCACGCCATGCCGCCC
The DNA here is from genome assembly GCF_008692635.1 of Crocuta crocuta. Taxonomy (NCBI): domain Eukaryota; kingdom Metazoa; phylum Chordata; class Mammalia; order Carnivora; family Hyaenidae; genus Crocuta; species Crocuta crocuta. Next base: position 14,445,715 of record NW_027551558.1, on the reverse strand, counting down.
CACCCCTACTCTGGAGGATCTATTCCTGCTGTTCTTCGTAGATTTCCTTTGTTTTTCTTCAGAAACCATTCAAATAAAGCGTAAATATGAAGTTCTACCTTTTCCTGCAGAGTATCAAAATCAGATTAGACGCATTCAGCTGTTGAATCAGCATCCCTGCTCATCTGCAACTGAAGACCAACACCCTTTCAGATGATCCCCAGGCTCTGGCTTCTCTGCAGCTGCCAGGCGCTGGGGGAGGATGGACATTGAAGAGGTGTCCAGCTCAGGAAAGCATCGCAGGCACCTAGCAGTAACCTCCCAAAATTAGCTCCACCCGACTGTCACTGTCAGGCTGACTCCTACTCAAGCCTCAGGAACACATCTGGACCCTCAGCAACGCCCCTGCCTTTGCAAAGGGCTGGATTTAGTCCTTTTATGCCTGTGCCTTTTTTGCTCCACAACAATGCTGCCTAATCTAGAGAAAGAATGTCTTCATGTCAGTATCTGTGTGGTTTCATTGGCTGTCCCCCAAGGAAGGAATCGTCTGACTCTCCCAGGGCTGGACTCCTCAACTGCAACACTGGAGCTAGGCTGGAGCTGCGTTTGCAAAGCCTCCCTGTGATTCTGCTTGGTTGGAGATTCTGCAGTCTCGTTACCCTCCTTGCTATTCGGGGACGTATGTCCCAGAAACAAAGCCAAAGACAAGGACAGCCTAGGGTGCAAAATGCATCCATGAAGGTTTGCTATGACAGCGCTTAACATATCATCCCTGTAGAAGCCTTCCCTTTAAAGGGGGAAACCAAACTTTTGAAACAGACACAAAAAACCCTGCGTGAAGGGAAAACGCTTGCAGAGCACACCCTCACCTTAGGTCGCCGAAGTGCCCACTGCATGTACTGCCTGTATTATTACCACAGATGTTCTGCAGCCCATCATATTTAATCACAAACATGTGTGGTATTTAGTTCAGCTATGTGACAGGAAATACCATTTGTAAAATACTAAACCACAGCAAAACCTATCCGTGCCTTCAAATATGATCTGTGCTGGTTCCAACGCCACTCCCTGCCCCCCTCTGGATTTAATCTCCACTTCTCCAGGACGGATCTGGGTTCTGGCGATTTTTTTAACCATGTTTTAATAATCTGCTCATTTCCTAAATTTAGAGAGTAGTATAAACAGATAGCAACCCAAACTGACTAGTCCCAAGAGATGGTCTTTATGTGAACAAAGAAAAGATTTGGGTCTGGGTGGGCCATTCTGATTTCAGAATGTTATTCTTACCATGACACTCTTTTTTATATGTATTTAGTTATTTTGAGATGGGGGAGGGGAGGGAGAGAGAGAAGGAGAGAGGGAAAGAGAGAGAGGGGGAGGGAGGGAGAGAAAGAGGGAGAGAGAGAGAGAGAGAGAGAGAGAGAGAGAGGGAGAAACCCAAGCAGGCTCCCCACTGTCAGCATAGAGCCTGATGTGGGGCTCAAACTCATGAACCATGAGATCATGACCTGAGTGGAAATCAAGAGTTGCATGCTTTACCAACTGAGCCACCCAGGCGCCCCTCACCTTGACACTTTTATGGAGTAGCTACACCATGTCCATATCACTGTCATAAATGCTATGGAATTTGCTAAGCAGATGTCTCTGAGCCTCATTTTCTTCATCTGTGAAATGGTGATGTTTGCCTCACATGTAAATTGCCACATAATGGGTACTCGGTATTTATAGTTTTCCTTTCTCCTTGTCTTTCTCCTTTCTGTTTTCCATGTCTCCCATCCTAGCCTTCCTTTCTCTAGTCAGGAAGAAAAGAGGGGCGCCTGGGTGGCTCAGTTGGTTAGGCGTCTGACTCTGGCTCAGGTCATGATCCCACGGTTCATGGGTTTGAGCCCCGTGTTGGGCTCTGTGCTGGCAGGTAACTGATAGCCTGGAGCCTACTTCAGATTCTGTATCTCCCACTCTCTCTGACCCTTCCCTGCTCACACTGTCTCTCTCTCTCTCTCTCTCTCAGAAAAGTAAAAAAAAAAAAAATTTTTTTTAAAGAAAGGAAAAAGTCCAGACTCTGCAGTTTGCTTTGGCATCAGGTCAACTTGTTACAAATCCTTTTCTAGAACTGGGTGTCCATTCTGTCTGGCACATGGCCATGCCTGTATCCTGCTCTCCAGATGCAATCTGTTCCTATCTCAGTCCCTTATGCCTGAATGCCTACTCAGGGGTTCTCCTGGAAGGCGGCATCTCTCAAAGCAGAAAGAAGTTAGCAGCCTTGGGGAAGAGCCCATGGTCAGATGTGTTTGGGAAATCCTGGTTAAGCAAGGGTTTACATGTCTCTTCACGGCATTCCTTCCCAGAGCCTATAGAATGCTAACCTTCTTATGGGCTCCAGGATGGGGTAACAGGAAGCCATGCTCAAAGATCCACCTAGATGATTTGCCTCGGAACATTCTGGAACGTGCTCTTTTTTTTTTCAAGGTTTATTTACTTTTGAGAGAGAGAGAGAGCAAACNGGCAAATAGAGAGGGAGACAGAGGATCCAAAGTGGGCTCTGTGCTGACAGCAGAGAGCCCTACACGGGGCTTCAACCCATGAATTGTGAGATAATGACCTCAGCCGAAGTCAGATGCTTAACCAACTGAGCCAGCCAGGCTCACAGAACATGCTCTTCTAAGATAAAGTGCCTGGGGCTAGGAAACACACAGTCCACCTTTCATTCTAGATCCTCTGGCCTTTCATTCTGTTGCCACCACAGTCCTGGCTCTGACCATGCAGACTGGCCACAGGCCCAGACAGCTTCTCTAGTTTAGCAGAGTCTCAGCATCACTCTCAGAACAAGCAGCAGCCACAGGTTCTTCCCCCGGGACACCGGCAGTTCTCACAGGACAAACCTGATTTGCTTATCCAGACAAGATACCAAAGAGCTTCCAGATTGGCCATGACTGAAGTGAACTCTTGCCTTTGACCTCAGCGAGCATATTAGAGTTTTGTTCCCTAGGTCATCCCCTGGCACTGCGGGTGGCATCTGGCAGCTCCCTTCGCTGACAGCACTAAAACCTCCCACCTCAGGTCCCGGTCTCTTCTGGCCAAGGCTGGGAAGCCACCAGGGCCTGAGACCCTCCCATGGGAATCAGGCTCTGGAATGCTGCATGCTGCCTAGGGAATACTACACCTGGGGCCATGGAGCCTCAGCCTGTCTCTTCCCAACCCCACAAAGCCCCAGCCCATGGTCATCTTCTCTTCACGAGCTTCTAGGACCCTCCTCAGTCTCCCACTACAGAGGGTCCGGCAGGGAAGACTGTGGGGCTATGGGCTAGGGTCACCCTCTCATCTGCCACCTTAGTGAGTGGCGCTGAACTCTTGGGCTATTCTCTTAGGGAAGAGTGAGCACCCAGCACATTCCACAGCCAAGTCCTGTCCAAAGTGTGAAGGAAGGAAACGACCTCAATCAGAGCCTTTTTGGTGATGGACACAGTGCTGGGACTCATGGTCTCAACCAGACATCTGCCTTGCCTAAAGGTCTGTTCTCTGTCCCAGGGACCTGCAGGTGGCAAATGGGGACCTCTTGAGCAACTGTTAAAAGGAGCTCCTTGTGCATGGGCTCCTGCCCTCTAGTCACAGCAAAGGCTCAACCCACAAAGGCAAAAGAGCATGGAGGTCTAGCAGACAAGCTCTCACATCCAAGTCACCTGGCCTTTCATCTCGCTTCCTCTGGTTGTTATCCCTGACACATGTTGCTTAACATTCTCAGGGTCCTCATCTATAAACTGAAAACGAATCACACCTACGCCCTAAGCTCCAAATAAGTTAATGCTGAATTAATAAGTAAAATGCTATATCATAGGCACTCAAAAATAGTAGCACAATGCTTACAAGCCAGGAGTTCTTGAGTCGCCACTGACCATTACTAGCAGCGCCAGCCCAAGAAGCAGGCTGAGCCAGGCCTTCAGGCGACACCGGTGAGGGTCCAGGGGTTCCTATCTTGCCCTGAACTGGTTCTCCCATTCTCTGGCAAGAGAAAACCAAGGTGCAAGCCTGACATGTGCTGAACTGAGCTGTGAAATAAAAAGTATAACTTAAGTAAGTCGGCACAGCACCTGGACATGGTGAAAGTAATCATGAAAAAGACTGATCAAAAGTGACGCAGTCCCTTTCTACATGTGGCCAACAACTGTAAGGTGAAACCCTGGGACCACACTCCTCACCTACACCAGAGACTCAGCATGGCTCTGTCCCAGCGGTCCTCCACTGACGTGATTTAACTCCCCAGGGGACACTTGGCAGTGTTTGGAGACAAATTTAGTTGACATAGCCAGGGGCAGGGGGTACTACTGGCATTGAGTGGGGGGAGGCAGGAATGCTGCTTAATATCCTACCATGCACACCGAAAATGTACCTGGCCCAAAATGTCAATAGCACCGGGGCGCCTGGGTGGCTCATTCGGTTAAGCGTCCAACTCTTGATCTCAGCTCAGGTCATGATCTCACAGTTTGTGAGTTTGAGCACCACATCAGGCTCTGTGTTAATGGTGTGGAGCCTGCTTGGGATTCTGTCTCTCCTTCTCTCTGCTACTCCCCCGCTTGTGCACTGTCTCTCTCTCTCTCAAAAAAAAAAAAAAAAATTAAAAAAGTCAGTAGCACCAAGGTTGAGAGCCCCTGCTCCTTGTCGAAAAGGCCAGCTAGCTGAGTATGCCAAGCAGGATGCCTGCCCTTCTGCATCTGTCTACTTTGTAGAAAATGAATTGGAAGCTTAAGTTGGGCTATGTGCCTGAGGTAGCACAACCAGAAAAAGGTGCTGTCAGAATCGAACGCTGTCTGGGCCCCAAATCTCACGCCCTTTCCACTACACCACACTGATTACCAGGGTAGGAGTCACAACAAGAGAGGGCAGGTAAAGGAGTATTCCTGCCAGGACTTGGACACCAAAGTGATCTAGAAAACACAGGCAAAGGGGGAATCTGGCACTTAGAGCCATAGGAGAGGCAGGAAGATGGGCAGGTCTGAGGTATATCCAAGTGCAAATATCTCGCAAGGCACTAGAAACACAAGGCAGTGCTTGGAGAGAAAACCAGAGGCTACACATGTAGAGCTGGGGCTCTTCCTAGGCTAGCTGAGAGCGGAATCCAGGAGAAAACAGGGGAGGCCACATGGCATCCAAAGCTGAGGACTGGTCACTTTACAGGTGGAGGAAAAGAAAAGGGAGAAAGGAAGACACACCCAAGAGGTCAAGGTAAAACCCGGAGGTTCAAGGACCCCCAAGGCAGGAAAGAATGTCCTCATGAAGCCTTGCAGACCAGCAAAGGGCAGGAACAATAGAGAGGCATCTGGGTTTAGGGACAGGGTCCGTAGGGATGGGGTGGGAGCAATTTCACCAGTGGGTGGGGGTGAGGCCAGGCTGCCAGTCAGGAAGCAAAGGGAACATCGATGCTGGGGCTGCAGTCCATGTCTCGGCCACCTCAATCTTCCAGCCCCCAGCTCCTGGTTTGGGCAGCTCTGGGGCTGTGTTATGTCCTGGGTGCACTGGTTTCTGGCAGCCCTAGTAAAAGCCCCGCTTTTAGAACCCTACCTACACTCCGGTCTCAGGAGCACAAAAGGGCCCCAGGGCTTCCCACTCTTCCAAAAATCCAGCCCGCCCCCAGCCAGGGGAAGGAGGTAGACAAGCAAGCCTTCGAGCCTTTTCATGCAGGCGAGGGCCAACAAACAAGGCTTGCTTTCAGGGCTGCCTTCTGGTATGTACGCTCCTGTGGGCTCTCCAGTGGGAAGAGCAAGGCACTCAAGAGGAGGAAATGAGAAAGGGCATTATCTCCTCAGGGGCCCCCAGGGCTGGGTGGGGGCGGGGGTGCAGGACCCTGTGGTTACTGGATGGTGGCTCCCAGATTTAGATTCTGCATTCTCAAAGGAAACCATGAAAACGATGTGGGATAAAGTCAGCTGAAGGGGGCCTGGCTCTGGTCACACATCTTAAACATGCATGTCTCCTCCTTACCCTCTTCTCTGGAGGCCCGGGGGCCCTCCTGAAGATAAGCAGAAAGCCCTGGAAGTTTAAAGAACTGTAAAGAGGCTCTTTCTCTGGACTTAAATATTTGGGGGTGGGGGTGGGGGACCAAAATCAACCACTTTTGTTATAAAAACTGGTCAAGTAATTTATCTTAATTACCATGTAATTATTTTTAGTGTTTTCAGAAGAAGCTGTAGCTAAATGGCCCAGAAAGGATATTTAACGCTTTAGAATGTGGTTCCCTCCCACACACTAATCATGCTGCGTTCAGACTGGAATGGTCTGAGAAGTTAAGAACCGTAACATGCTGGGAGAGACCCAGGACCTCCATCCTTGGATGTTGGGGCCCTTTTGCCACATGTTCTGGTACAAATTCTTGTACCCCCAACTCCTGTACGTACATTCACTCAGCAAACAGTGTCTCTTAAGTGCTGGGTCCTGAGTGAAATACCATGCAGACAACAGAAACCAATAGGACCTGATTCATGTGGTGGGGAAAGAAGGGTTTAGAAGTTAGATTGTGTGTGAATCCCAGGCGCCACGGACCAACTGTGTGACAGAGGCAAGTTACTTGAATTCCCCGGGTGTGAAGAAAAAGCATAATCATAGTTAACTTTCACTGTTCGTGACGGGCTGAATTGTGCCCTGCAATTCAGCCCTAATGCCTAGTATTTCAGAATGTGACTGTGGTTAGAGAAGGGCCTCTAAAGAGTTGAATCCGTCAAAATGAGACTGTTAGGGTAGTCCCTGAGCCAATCTGACTGGTGTCCTTGTAAGAAGTGAGTTCATACAGAGGGACACCAGAGAGGCAGACACAGAGAAAAGGCCACGTAAGGACACAGCCAAGGAGAGAGGTCTCAGAAGAAATCAAACCTGCCAGCACCTTGATCTTGGGTCTCCAGCCTTCAGAACTGTGAGGAACACAGTTCTGTTGTTTAAGCCACAGAGGCTGTGGTTTTCTGACATGGTAGAAAGGGCAGAGACAGGGTTCTTGTGACCCTAAATAAAGTAACACCTATAAGACGGCAGGTGCATAAATAGAGGTCATAAGTAGAGGCTGTTCTCACTAGATTCTGCTGCTAAGCTGCTTATAACCTGGTAGGAACAACCAGAGAAAACAGCAAATGAAAGACAGAATGTGCTCACTCTCCCAAGAGAAAGCATAGTGGGAGGTTGGGAGGGAACAGCCCTGGCTCAGGGGCAGGGAGGCTCTGTGGGGAGGGGACACCTTCTTGGGCAGCAGATGAGGCATCAGTGACCATACCCCCTTGCCCATGTTTCTGTGCCTGTGGGTCACATGCCAGTTAATACCAGCAGAGGGGACCATCTCCCGCCTGGCTTCATCCACCTGCTAAGGAAACACAAAATCCAGTTGTGCTGGGATTGCTGCTATCGCAGATCTCCCCTCCTGCTGCCCAAACTGGGCCACAAGCCTCAGAGACAACATCAGAGGTAATCCAGGCTGTGTGCAAGCCTCCGATCGAACGCATTCTGGTTTATCTGTGGCCAGTCCTGGGCTGTTGCTGACCACCAAGCTCACCTGGAAATATCCGAATCACTGTGAATACACAGGCAGTAACCACTGACTTACAGAGAACCAAAGCATGCTGGCTTCAATCCTCACCATTCCTGGCAATTCCATGAATGTACATGTGTATAAATATGTAACAATTTGAACAACTCGAAGATTTTAAAAATCACTCATGAAAGTCCTATTTACAAACTAAGTACAGAAGATCAACATTTTATTCGGGCTCTTAGTCTCAAATGCAGATATCACACACACACATAATATTTGTGTCTCTCAGGCTACGGAGAGTGCATGCAAAATATTTGTGAACTTTATTGCATTTTGAAGGCCACTAAAGGTTTTAACAAAGAATTTTGGACTTACAGCAAAGTCTGATTAGAAACATGAAAGTAGGAGGGCACCTGGGTGGCTCAGTCAGTTAAACACCTTCGACTCAGGTCATGATCTCATTGTTTGTGGGTTCGAGCCCCACAATGGGTTCTGTGCTGACAGCTCAGAGTCTGGAGGCTGCTTCAGATTCTACGTCTCCTCTGTCTCTACCCCTCTCCTACTCACGCTCTGGTCTCTCTCTCACTCTCTCTCTCTCTCAAAAATAAACATTTAAAAATATATATTTAAAAAAAGGAAACATGTAAGTAGGAGTAAATGAACAGATTTGCCCACTGACATTCTCAGTGATGGGCATTAGCTTATATTTAAACTTACACAAATCAGGGTGCCTGGCTGGCTCAGTGACTCCTGATCTCAGGGTTGTGAGTTTGAGTCCTATTTTGGGTATAGAGATTACTTAAATGAATAAATAAACTTAAAAAAAAAACCTTATGGGGTGTCTGGGTGGCTCAATCAGTTGAGTTTCCAACTTTGGCTCAGGTCATAATCTCGTGGTTCATGAGTTCGAGCCCCATGTTGGCCTCGCACTGAGAGCTCAGAGCCTGGAGCCTGCTTCGGATTCTGTGTTTCCCTCTCTCTGCCTCTCCCCCAGTTGTACTGCTTCTCTCTCTCTCTCTCAAAAATAAACATTAAAAAAACAACAACCACCTTACTAAGTCTACGTATCAACCAGGGTGCTTGACTGGCCTCCTTCATCTAGACTCTGAATCTCCATGTAAATGAGTAACGCCCAGTGTCCTCACAGAACACCCAGGTGCCTGTGCATATTTCTGCCCAGTGAGATCCATGAGCTCCTTATAGCACAACAAGCTCATCCAGCTCTGAGGTGCGGGCAGGCCTCCATGGACATGCTCAGGGCCTCCCTTGCCATACCCCTCTCTCTACCGGACCTTCTGCTATTGCTCACAGCACAAACACGTGCCTCTGGGTGAGGACCCCAAAGCTGTTTGCCCAGCCTAGAAGCCAGGAGGCCAGTGTTGGGGAGATTTTGTTCCCAAACAAGTCATCACTAGCAACTGGTTTCAAAAAGTCTTAACAATTTACAAAGATTCAAACTCTAACGATCTGTGAAGATGACTTCTCCTGAAAAAGAGGTCTTACAGAGAAGTGTGTGCCTCCCAGAAGACCCCTTCCTACCCAGACTCTTTAGGACTCTTGCAACCATGCTTCAGGATGGAAGTTTTCTTATGGTGGTCACAACAGCATCTCCCATCTAATGCTCTTCAGAAAGGCCTGGACTGGGAAAGCTCTGTTTTCTCTTCCCTTGAAGGTGGCCTGTCACTGCTCCCACCAATACAGTGCGGCAGAAGTAACACTAGGCACAGGCCTGAACTGCCCTAGAAGCTGCCCTTCCTGCTTTATGCGAGTGCTGAGCCACCACACGAGAAGCCCAGGCTACGTGGGAGAGCCACACTGGGGCGCCACCTTAGACATCCAGCCACCTTAGCTTTCAGTGATTCTAGCCTCAGTTGCCATCTGACTAGAATGATATGAGAGACCCTCAGCCAGAACCACCCAGCTGAGCCCAATGTACTCACACAACCAGGAGACATCACATTAAATTGTGAGTTTTAAGCCTCTACATGTTTTTGTGTGGTAAAATATACATAAACATAACATTTGCCCTTTTAGCCAAGTGTACAGTCCTGGTATTAAGTACAATCACATGGTTGTGCAACATCACTACATTCCGTCTTCAGAACTCTTCATCTTCCCAAACTGAAACTCTGGACTCATTAAACACTAACTCTGCAAGCGCCACCGCAGCCCCTGGCCGCCACCACACTACTTCTGCCTCTATGAAACTGACTATTCTAAGTACCTCACCTAAGGAATCGTACAATATTTGTTCTTTTGTGACTGGCTTATCTCACTTAGCATAATGTCTTCAAGGTTCATCCATGTTGAAATATATGCCAAAGTTTTCTTCCTTTTTGAGGCGGAACAATATTCCACTGCATACGTACACTAGTCTGCTTGCCCGTTCACCCATCAATGAAAACCTCTACATTTTGGAGTGGTTGTCCTACAGCAATAAACAGTTGGAGCGCTGGGCAATGCAGGCCTGGCACGGCAGAGCAAGGCTCCTGAGGCAGACGTCAAGAGCTGGAAAGTCTGGCAGAAACACAGAGCACCAGGGCACTAACCCCCAGAGTAGGTGACTGAGGAGTCCAGGTTGGAATTCCCAATAGCACTCGTCACAGCGAGCTGGGTGCCTCTTGGGGTTTCTATTCTAGGCTGTGCACACCCCCAGACAGGGGCTGGCAGGACCCCATTCATGCCTGAGCGCCTGCCCTGGCACAGGCTGATAGGTCCCATAAACATTTGGTGAATGAGTGAAAAATGTACATAACATTGAAGCCAGGTTCTGGGTCATATCAGAGTCTCTTACAGTCTCCCTATAGGGCAAGAACTGTGCCAAGGAAAGCACAGAAAAACAGCTGCTTCTGGCTGGAAATGGAAGGGGAGGTAGCAGCAGCAGGACGATCTGACAGGGGAAAATCCACCACTTCCCCAGGAAGAGCAGGATCTCCACCAGAGCACCACCCTGACCCAGGCAGCCCAGCGGGACTTGCATCCAGAGAGGAGGCCCCTTGGGAAGGGTGTGCTGGGTATCAGGCTGAGCCAATAGGACGAAGTATCTTAGGCACCAGCCCTGCTTAGCGTGTCACCCTCAGTTCCCAGGGCTCAGGCAGTAGAGCTTCGTGTGTCCATTACAGGAGCAGGAGGCGTTAGAGGAGCTCGGCCCCTTGCCCGGGACAGGCTATGGTGGGCTGGAAGGGACACTTGAGCTGTGAGCTGAGTCACATATTTGAGCCCTGGGAGCTCTAATACAATGACCTTCCTTCGCTACAGGGGGAGCCAGGTGGGTTGCACCATGACCCCTGCTCTCCCACCGGTAACTACTTTGCCAAGGAAACCCAATGCTCTCTTCCTGCTGCACGACACTTGGTCACATAACTAGGGTGCCCGACCCAGGTCAGGATGCACCAGAACACAGAAGCTAATTCCAAATCTTAGAAGAGGACTCGTTCCCGGTTGACCTAAAGAGTGAATAACAACCATACAAATGCCCACTTGGGCTTTAACAAAAAGGGCTCATGTTATGTTTCCACTCTGCATTCAGGTTTTCCAGCCTTTAAAGATAAATCAACACCCTAACTAATAACTACAAAGGTGTTTTTCTCTATTTCTCTTCAAAGCATACATCTTAAAGGTTAGAAACTGCTTACCATGTGGAAGGCAGTTAGAAGCACCAATACAAGAGTTCAAGAAACATGGATTTTGAACTTGGCTCAACTTCTAAGTAATCGTGGGTCTTTAAGCAAACTAATTACCCTCTTTGGGTCTGAGTTTCATAATGATAAATGAAGGAAAATACTCTATATTCCCATGGTTTGGTTATGTGCATTAAAGAGAAGAACTATATGTGAGATGATATATAAATAGATTCACACTTATATATGGGAAGTCCTGATAAGGGAAACTAAACTATACATATGTTAGAGATTTACTTAGGTTCAGTAGGTGCTTCCTAAATAAATGGCCAAATAACCCAAGATTATAATAAGACACTTTGCTGAGAACAGTCCCTCTTCACACCAGGGAATCCTCACCAGTGTATCTACCAGATCTTAAAAGACCACCCCTCTCTGCAGGAGGCCAAGCCCCCCTCACCCGTATCTGAACAACCAACTCTCAGGGCACCTGGGTGGCTCAGTAGGTTAGGCATCCAACTTCGGCTCAGGCCACGATCTCATGGTTTGTGAATTTGAACCCCACATTGGGTGGCTCTCAGGGCAGGGCTGACTTCAGAACCTCTGTCCTCCTTTCTCTGCCCTTCCCCTTCTCTCTCAAAAATAAATAAACCTTAAAAAATAAAAAAAACCCTCTCCCAGCCTGCACACTTCCCTTCCATCTGGTCTTATATTCACCTGCCTGAAATCCAGGGTCAAACCCTGCCCCAGCCCACTGGCCCAGCTCCTACTACAATCCATGACATGAAGCTACTTCTTGGGCCAAGTGCCAAACTCAGAAGCCTAGGTCTGCACCCTAGGTCTCCACTGCCTTTGACAGCAGAAATGACTTACTCCTTCTTCCTGGTTTTCATGAAGCACAGCCACGTGGAATATTTGTGGACCAGGCGCTCAGGGCCTCCTCCTCCTACCTCAGGCCTGGACGCTACTCATGACCTTCCCCTGCAAAACGAGGCTCACATGAGTTCTTCCACCTCAAAGGGCTTTGGGGCGCATCATATAAGATGAAGGACTCAGAAGTTTCTTTGAAAAATATGAAGCACTCTGTAAATTCTTCTGCTTTTGTTACTCATGCTCATTGACTTCAGTGTGGTCTCAGATTAAGACCCTAGAGGCCTGGGATTGTTTCCTGGGGGAAACTCTTTTGGTACAATGACCACACACAAAGAGAAAAGCTTGATGCCCTTTGCATCTCCAGTGCTAAGAGCAAATGCAGCATGAGCTCCAGGACAGGGACTGGGACGGAAGTCAGGAAAGCGGGTTCTGGCCTCTTTGGGCCTGCCAGTAAATTAAGCGCATCACTTAACCTCTCTGGGCATTTTCCTTCATATGCACAATGGAACTGACAAGCCACCCACATTCCTATTCACTGGGATGCCAAGAGGGCAAAGAATTTGAAAAGAAAAACACTGCACAAATAGAAATGTTGTAGTATTCAGTGGGCATGGAGAGTTGAGAAAGAAGAGATGTAAAAAGAAAAATGAAGGGGGGAAAAGGAACAAATAATAAAGCAAGAAGACATCTGGGGTGAAATGTGAGGCACTTGAGAAGGCCTGGATGGAATGCTATGGAAGTTTCCAGTACAGTTAGTATCCCCCAAACCTGAGAGTCTGTCTAGATTAGAAGCTCGGCCACAGAGACACATGAAGTTCAACTCCAGCAGAGAAAAGAAGATAGAAGGAAATGAAGTCCATCTACCACTGCAGTGGCATGAGACATACGAGAAGCCCAGGCTCACTGCTGTTTGCTTTTATAGCTCAGCTCAAAGTGAGAAGAGAGGTGAGGAATTAATAGGGTCGACTACCTACAACATGTAGGTAATGTCCCCAGGGAGGGGCCAACCAGGCCACATCCTGTACATGACATCCAGTCCAGAATGCTCCACTTTAAGGTGGACATTCAAAGACTACAGAGTTCCCGGGACGCCTGGGTGGCTCAGTCGGTTAAGCATCCGACTTCGGCTCAGGTCATGATCTCACAGTTCGTGAGTTCGAGCCCCGCATCTGGCTCTGTGATGACAGCTCAGAGCCTGGATCCTGTTTCAGATTCTATGTCTCCCTCAATCTGTGCCCCTCCCCAACTCTCTCTCTCTCTCTCTCTCAAAAATAAATAAATATTAAGAAAAAAAAAGACTCAGAGTTCCCAAAGGCTGGTCATCAGGACAGTGGGGTGTCTAAGATGACATCACAGAAGGATGGGCTATAAAGCCTCAAAGTGTGTCCCTAAACAAGATTCGTGGAGGACATGAGAAGCAAAGGCTCTCTTAGAATCAGAAAAATACTGGAAACATTGTCTAATCCAACCTTCACTAGCAAGGACTCTCTAACACAACATCTCTGCTGAGGAGTTAACCAGCTGCGTGAACTCTTCGGTAGTAGAGACCATATCACTTTATAAGGAGTTCATCTCATCATCACTGGGGCAGGAATAAACTCTTCTCCTTCCTATTAACCCCAAATTAACCTCCTCCTGGCTTTTATTTGTGTTCTGCAGGGACGCAGGCTAAGTCTAAACACTTTTCACCTGCCTGTCCTTCAGACAACTGAAGACAGCTGATCTTGATGACCTGCATCAAGCCTGCCTTCACACAGACTTGCCCTGGAGGAGCACACACCCCTGAAAGCATACTCTCCGCCCCCTCCAAGGCTTCCTTCCTGGCCATCTCCAGCCAGCTTTGACCTCAGGCTGCCACGGGGCATTGACTGCTGCCCCTGCCTTGCTCGGATCAGGTCATCCTGGCCAGGACCCCTATCTGGGTTTGACCAAAGAGGTCTTGGCCTCCTCCTGCCCCTTTGGCCAAACTCTGGTCCATCTCTTGGTCTTGGCTCTGCTGCTGTGCCCAGTGCTAAGGGCTTGTCATGAACATACTCCACAACGAGACCAAAAAATGACAGTCCCAAAATCATGCCACTTCGTAGAAAGCAGCTGGTCATTTGACTTTAGGCCTTCTAAAGAATGTTCAATAGGCATTAAATATATTTCCTAACACCTCGTTTAACAGATGAGGTAATAAAGGTCCAAAGGGGTAAAAGGATTCACTCAGGTAACACAGCTAAGAAGATGAAATCTCGTCTTTGATTTTCTAGTCCCACACTTCTTCTCCTGCAGTTAAGAGGAAGTGAAGTTATCTTATGGCTCTCTTCACAGTACATTTCAGGTAAATCTTCCATAGATTGTGTATATGTGCATTTATTCTTTCTTTGACTCAACAGACATTTGCTAAGCACCTACTAAGTGCTTTGTAAATTTCTCAGTGAGATTTGAAGTAAGCTTCCCATAGGGATCAACATCTCATTATCTCGTGTGAACATGCAGAGTGTGTGTGTGTGTGAACTAATTTTTTCATACATGCACACATTTCCTCAACAATGATAGCGGAGCGCTGTGCTACGCACTGGTGCAAGTAAAAATAGTCCCAGTCCCTTACCCCAGGGCATTCTCTTGTCTAGTGCAGATAGTTCTCAAATGTTTTGTTAGTGCAGGCTACCGTGGGGACCCACAGCCAGATGCTTAGTTAAGATCGGTGAGAGTGACGGCTAAGTGTCGGTAATGGTATGCGTATGTCCGTGTGGTGGGGGAATGAAGCTGCCAGGTCTGGTAGTTAGAAAAGGCCTCTGAAAGAGCAGGCTTTTGAGCTGAATCTTGAAGGCAGATATGAATTGATCAGGCAGAGGAGACTGGAGAGCGGTGAGTGTTTGTACAAAGACAGGGGCAGAAGGGAGGCTGATTCTGCAGGCAGATGGGCCCAGCTGGAGCCAGGACCTAATACAGGTGCTACCATGAAAGACGCAAGTAGATGAGTAAGGTACAGACGCCCTTCTGTATCATGCTAAGGAGTTTGATTTTCTCCTAAAGGCAACGGGATTCAGTGAAAGAATTTAGAGAAAGGAAACAGGATCAGATCGAAATTTTAGAAAGAAAGCCCTTACAGTCGAGGATGGACAGGAAGGCAGTGAGGCCAGAGGCAGGGAAACCCAATAGGAGGCGATAGTCAGAATGCAGGAGAAAACCAGGGTTGAGCCTGATGGCTCCTACCTACACACACACACACACACACACACACACACACTTGATTTTCAAGTCTGAAATAGGAGAAGGGAGGAGAGACTGCTTTTCATGTACATCTCTCATGGCACAGGGGCAAGTGCCCCACAGCACATCATTATCACTATTCGGCAACAGAAAAGTGATGGCAGCTGTAGCTTCATGACGAGTCTCAATGTGCAAGAGCTTCAGAGCAGCCGCTCAGTAAGCAGTGGCTGCATGCGGGAGCCACATACATCAAAAGGGGGTGGGAGGGTGAGGAGCAGTCCTAAATAAAGCATGATCGGGGTCTCAGAAGCATGGATAAGTCAAGTCCAAGAAAGGCAACAAGTCAGAAACAAGACACACTGGAAAAGTTCCAGGAGGGAAGGTGTTTTACAAAAAAAAAAAGGTTCTTCACAAGAATGGCAGGCCAAGAGCTCAAACAAACTAGGAAACCCATAAAGGAGCCAGCACCTGTTCCAGGCAGGAATATTCTGTGGGTCTCCTGTCTCTGGAGGCAGCGTGCAGCTGGGGAGGCCCAAATGGTGCTCTCGCGAGAATCCGGGAAGGCGCCCCCTCTGGCCAGACGGGCAACAAGCAGGCGGCACGCGGTGGGGTTTGCAGCAGGGTGCCCGCACGCAGCGGCACCCTAAGGGCGGTGTGCGCCTGCGCAAGGGCACGTGTGAGCAGTTAAGGAGGACATCTGGCAGGAGATGGGGAATGTGTGGGTGGGAAGCAGGCAGATCCCGACAAGCAGGGGGCTGCTTAAAGCTGGGTAAATCCCATCACGTGTGGTACAGAGCCATTCCCACTGGGAGCTGACAGTCAAAAGAAGAATGATAAAAAGGATGAGGTTGGAAGCCTAAAATAACAAGTTTCTGCCCTTACGGGAGAAAAAAAATGTTCATCTAGGCAAGTCTGAGCCTTCTCAGAACTGGAAGATTCTGACATTATCACCAGGTTCCCAGGAAAGCCTGATCACTTGTTTTCCCTCAAGACACTTATCTGAAAATCAGAAGCACCTGGTAAGTAGCCACTGTGCTACTTACAATGACCCTAACCAGGCACCTTCCACTGAAGCCAGACTGGCAGCCACCAGGGGGATTTTCACAAAATTTAGGAGGTTCTGTTTGCTTCGAGCCACAAACAAGCAACAGGCCTGGAGCTGCACTAGGGGAGGTTCTCAGTTGTATAGATGTGAGATTAAAACATTTCTCTACGTTGGTATTAACACTAAACTGAGGCCAACAAAAGCAAGGTTTATAGCATCAATTACTATCTTCTAGCGCCTCCAAACTGGCCCTGAATATGAGTTATTGTGAGCTCGGGGAGAAAACTTTCAAAGGGATGAACAGAGGCCAGTGTGACAGTCCTGTCTCTGAATTTCTGGGCCATAGCTGTTTTAAATTAGATTCTCAATGCTGCTTCTATGAAACCCTTGGCTTAGCTCTGTAATGGAAAAGTTATTTTTGTGCTCTGGGCCACAGATATTTATATGGAGGCACATCCCCATAATTCCAATTATGTTTTGTTTTCATGATGCTCTTTTCCTCTACTTAAGAACCGTCATAGCTATCATTATTATTTCTGATAAGACACTTGCAAAAAAGTTCTGGGCCAAGTACAGATTCCACAGGGCCCAGATAAACGATGTTGTAAAATAGGCAGATTTTAGGTCTTGTGAAACCCACAAGGAATACCTTCAGTTCTTCTGCCTTCTATGGCTGCCTCTCCTTTGTCGATTCCCCGCCAATGAAACCCTTTAATTAGTCAGGAACTTCATGATCCCTTCTCAGAAAACCTAGTCCCAGAAGTCATTTTGTTATTTATATACCCTCCCTAGGATCTTCACATCTAATTTTTTAAAGTATATTTATTTATTTGGAGGGACAGAAAGAGAGGGAGAGAGAGAATCCCAAGCAAGAGGAGCCTGACATGGGGCTCAATCCTGAGAACCAGGAGATATGACCTGAGCCAAAGTCAAAAGTCCAACCCTCAACGACTGAGCCATCCAGGAGCCCCTGGGGTCTTTGCATTTAAAATGGTATCTTCAGTATGAACACCTGGGTGGCTCAGTGGATTAGGCATCTGGTTTTGGCTCAGGTCATGATCTCATGGTTCGTGGGCCTTAGCCCTGCATTAGGCTCTGTGCTGACAGCTCTGAGCCTGGTGCCTGCTTCAGCTTCTGTGTCTCCCTCTTTCCCCTTCCTCCGCTTGAGCTCTGTCTCTCTCTCTCTCTCAAAAATACATAAACGTTAAAAAAAATTTTACTGTTATCTTAAGTAATGAAATAAAGGGTTTTTGTCTTCAGAAGGACAGGAACATCAACTACTAAAGCAAAGAGATACTTGTGGTTAAGAAGGGCACTCAAATAACAATGTTGTTATTCTACAGAAATGTCCATCAACATGCTGTGGGGGTAACTAAAAGCTGTTGGTACAAAAGCAAAATCAAAATGGTGATTCAAGGCATTAAGGAAATTCATCCAAGAGAAATCAAAGCTGATTACCAAGAAAACCTAAGTTATTATGAGATGTTCCCAGTTCCTCTCCCTAGAATTCTCTCTGATTAGACCGTCTGAAGCACAATCCTGATTTGAAAGAGACAGAACAGGGGAGGGGAGATAACAGGAGACCACTATCTATGAGCTTTAACATATGCTAAGCACTTGGTCCATATTATTTCCTGTTATCTCACTTAATCTTCAGAACAACTTACTGAGGTAGTCTTATTATTACTGTTGTAGAGAAAAGGAAACTTAGCCTCAGAGATGTTAAGTAACTTGCCTAAGGCCACTGTTATGGTCCGAATGTTTGTGCCCTCCAAAATTAATAAGTTGAAATCCTAACCCCTAAGGTGATGGTATCAGGAGGTGGGGCCTTTGGGAGATAACTGAGTCACGGGGATGGACTTCAGTGTCCCTAAAAGAAGAGACTGTGGACAGCTCCCTCGCCTCTTCCATGGTGTGAGTACATACTGAGAAGACGGCTGTCTGCAGTTCAGAAGAGGGTCCTCACCAGAACCATGCTGGCACCCTCACCTTGGACTGCTAGTCTCCAGAACCACTAGAAATCAGCTTTTGTTGTTTATAAGTCACCCTGTCTGTGAAACTTTGTTATAGCAGCCCCAATACACTAAAATAGCCAGACATCTAGTTAGTGGCAAAGCTTAAAATCAAACCCAGATCTGCCGGACTCCAAAGTCCATTTCTTTTCCATTATCACCTAGGGCTGACAGGAGGACCAGGGGAGAAGGCCAAAGGTGTTTACTGATTTGTTTCTTTAAAAGAATAGATTTGTTGGGAAGATCTATGAAAGAGATACTTGCATAGATTTCCTTAAATATTTCCTATAAACAGGCTCAGCTGATATCAAACAACATTCCCGGAGATGCTGCCAGCTGCATATAAAGAATCGATCCTTCAGTATAAATCTGTCTACACTGTCAGAGACACGAATAAATACACATGCCCAACAGAGATAGAACATCACCACCATGACCTAAGGAAACAGGATCCACTCCACACAGTCTTCCTTTCAACATGAATGTGAGTTAGGATGCTGGTTGGTCAGCCATCAATGTTACTATTGAACGTTGTACCGGAGGGTCTACCCAATGCAATAAGACAAGAAAAAGATCTGAGTCACATGGAATGAAAAGGGAAAGACAAATTAGTATTGTTTTGTAATTGTCTATGTAAAATATTCAATAATATCTACATACAGACTCTTAGAACTATTAAGTCATCTTGGATGCTAAGATACAGGATCAAAATCCCAAAAGCACAAAAGTTTCTATGGGCCAGCAAATAACCAATCTGACAATATAATAACAAAAAAGATATGTAAAATATCAACAAAACCTACACGAAATAAATACAGCAAAAGGTGTGTAAGACATGGAGAGGGGAAATCACCAATCACCATCCACCTGAATAAAAGGAGAAGATGGGAAGACCTAATTTTGTAAACGTTTCAGTTCCCTGGAATATAATGTGAATGCAATTTCAATAAAAATACCAACATGATTTTGTCTTTGTCTGCAACTAGACAATTAATGTTGATATAAACTAGTAAAATCTAAGAAAGCCAAGAAATTATGAAAAATATATAAAAGTAATTCTAACAGCTAGCAATTATTGTGTTTCCTTGAGTGGCAGGCAATATTTTACATACATTCTCTCTCCACAATTATCCTTGAAGTGGATATTATTATCTATTTTATAGACAAGGAAAATGAGAGAAATTAGGTAACTTGCCCAAGGTTACTTGGTACTCTTAGGAGTAGCAACAGATTCAAGATGACAATGGTGCAATATCTTCCAAGTACTCAGGGGAAATCATTGTGAATCAAAAATTCAACACTCAAACTCTCCTTGTAAGAGCAAAATAAAGACATTCTCAGGAATACAAAAGTTTCAAGTTTACCAAAGCTCTTTATGAAAGAACTTCTTCTAAACTTACATTCACATGAAGAAAAATGAAATCAGAAGCAAGAAGTGAGGTGTCCGAAGTAGCAGCCTCCAAATGCACTGAACTGATGAAACAAAACAATGTACAGGCATACCTCATTTTACTGCACTTTGCAGATGATGCTTTTTTTTTTTTTTTTTTTTACAAATTGAAGGTTTGTGGCAACTCTGCATGGGACAAGTCTATTCACGCTTTTGCAACAGCATTTGCTCACATCATGTTCTTGTAGCACATTTGGGTAAGTCTCAAAATACTTCAAATTTTTTTATTATTATTATATTTGTTATGGTGATCTGTGATCAGTGATTACTACTCACTGAGAGCTCAGATGATAGCATTTTTTAACCATGAAAGTATTTTCTTAAGGAATGTATGTTGTTTGCTTAGACATAATGGTATTACATACTTTAATAAAGTACAGTATAGTGTAAACACAACTTTAAAAAATTTTGGGGGCACCTGGGTGGCTCAGTCAGTTAAGCGTCTGACTTCGGCTTAGGTCATGATCTCACAGTCTGTGAGTTCGAGCCCCGCATCAGGCTCTGCGCTGACAGCTCTCTCTCTCTCTCCCCTCCTCAAAAATTAACATTAAAAATTTTTTTAATTTTTTGTTTTATTTATATTTGAGAGCAAGAGAGACAGAGCATGAGCACAGGAGGAGCAGAGAGAGAGAGAGGGGAAGACACAGAATCTGAAGCAGTCTCCAGGCTCTGAGCTGTCACATAGAGCCTGATGCGGGGCTCGAACCCACAAACCACGAGATCATGACCTGAGCCGAAGTCAGTCAATTTACCAACTGAGCCACCCAGGCACCCCTACACATAATTTTTCTATGCACTAGGAAGCCAAAAAATTCATCTGACTCACTTTTTTGCAATCTTCATTTCACTGCAGTGGTCCGGACCGAATTTCCAATATCTCTGAGATGTGGCTATAAAGCAGGTGAGGAAAGTGGGACTACAGGAAAAATAAAAGTAGGAAATACAAGGTGTCTAATAACACTATTAATTACTGAAAATACATGCCATCAAGTCCTACACACATGTGAGACCAAAAAGACCTTTCCCGTATAGTTAAGTGGATATAAGATCTGGGACACTGGTCTGAGTGTGATAATTTGGGAAAGGGGTCCTTGACTCCAATTTTTCTTTTTCAACAAGAAGATGCTTTAGAAGCATCAGCCTTCCTGGGGTGCCTGGGTGGCTCAGTCAGTTAAGTGACCAACTCTTGATTTCAGCTTAGGTCGGATCTCATGGTTTAGTGGGTTTGAGCCCCACGTCCTGCTCTGTGCTCACAGTGCAGAGTCTGCTTGGGACTCTCTGCCTCTCCCTTTCCCTCTCCCTCTGCCCCTCCCTCACTCAGGTGGTCTCTGCCTCTCTCAAAATAAGTAAATACACCTAAAAAAAAAAAAAAGAAGCATCAGCTTTCCAGTATCTCTTCCTTGAAAAACAGAAGAGATAAAGCCTCCTACTTAAAGGTGTGTTATTTGAATGACCATGTGTTTTAGAAAAGCCCAAGCTTCTGCGGATCTTTCGGTATTTTCCAGGAAAAAGATGGATAAGGTGACCTCTGGTGGCCTGGCTGCCTGTGAGGGTACATGGTGGTACAGGATGTGGGCATTTTTTCCCCCAAACTACCCCCAGAATCACTCACACTGAATATTTCCACTTCCACTAAACCAGTTCATTTTACCAATGCATGGGATCACTCACACAGCCAAGTTTCCAAAAAATAGTTTATTACTGTGCTTTTATAGTAATAAGCATCAAGAAGGAATAAGCTGTTCTCTCTCTTTCCTGTTCAATGCTAAATCCTGGACCTACCTACCCCAACATACCATGGAACACATACGCAAAAGGGAGCCTGGGAGCTTTCCCTGGGTCTTCCTACCCATCACACTCCCTCGACAATGCCAAGAACAATGAAAGCCCATGTGGGCAGAGCTCTGAAGACATAATTTACCTGATCTACTTGAAAAATCCTGCCTTCTCCCAGGACTGCTCCAGAATCCCATGGGGTTCCTGGAACTCCAGGCTGCCTGGGAAGCTTCAGAGGAATTCTTAAATACCTTTTGTGGGTACAGCTGACTCCCCCCCAGAAGGTGAGCTACCTCGGGCTAAGTCTGGAGCAATTCCCAAGGGCCTTCAACGAGAAGTGACAATGAGAGACAGAAGAGATGGGAGACAGAGATATTTTACAATTAACCAAAATATTAGTTCTTACTAAAGTACAAAATATTTTACCTCCCCTTTTCTACATTTTCTTTAGTAATGTAGAGTACATGGCAGGAAGAGAGATGGTAGATAGTAGTGATTGAGATGCATAGACTTTTGTCACTGACCTGAATTCAAGATCTCATTCAAGTACATAGAGGCCATGCAGTCCTGGCAAGTTCCCCCTCTGAATCTAACAGTTTCATGAGAATAATAATAGTACTTACCTCACAGAGGTTTAAAATGAAACACCATATGCAAGTGCTTTATACTCAAGAAATGTTAGCTATTACTACCGCAAAAACTTGACAAATGCTGGCAAGCACAAAAAAAACTGCAAAAGCACCTGTAATCCTGCCATCCACTTTGATGTGTATAATTCTAGTATTTTTTGGATGTATTTTCAAAGGGTGAGATTATAGTGCTTTCTCTTTCATAACTTGCTTTTAAAACTTAACACCATACCCTAAGCATGTTCAATGGAAGTCCGCATTCTTGTACAGTGTGATTTTTAAACGCCACATCATAGCCCTTTGGGTTAGTTTACTTAACAACGCTTGCCCTCCTTCCTCTCTGCAGGTCCCACACTTCATGTATTTCCAGTTCATCTGACCCTCCAGATGATAACTGGCTGCTTTCTATCAGCTAATTGGGGATGCGGCCTTCATCCTACCATCCAGATGACCCTCTCCTTAGCCTTCACCTTACTGGCCTTCATTACATCCCCATCCTGCAAAGCGGCCTACTGGGCTACACAGCAAACACTCACATCTGACACCAAACCACTCAAGATTCCATGAGGTGGCACAAAAGCTAAACAAGGCAGAAAGGCAATTTCTTTCCCAACAGTATAAGGCTGACCTCTAGAGCATTAAATAACTATTAAAAATCCTCAGGAAGAGGAAGACAAAAGATTTTTATCTGAGTGCATTGCTTTTCTAAGCAACAGGGCCAAATAAGTTCAAAACTTAACAGGCTTTTTTCTCTTTGAAGGAAAGTAACAACACTTCCTTATCAATGACATTTAAGACCACAGTAAAACCTTACTAATTCACACTAATGGGAAACTGTCAAACGGCATCAGCAGAGGAAAATGAATTACATCCTTTTTAAACTAAATTCCTTTATTTCCAGTGGAAAAAAATGTTTTAATTTTTATTTATTTTTTGAGAGACAGAGACAGAGCATGAGTGGTGGAGGGGCAGAGAGTGAGGGAGACACAGAATCCAAAGCAGGCTCCAGGCTCCTAGCTCCAAGCTGTCAGCCCAGAGACCCATGTGGGTCTTGAATCCACAAACCATTAGATCACAACCTGAGCCTGAAATCAGACACTTAACCAACTGACTAGTGAAAAAAATTTTTAAAGAAATCTTTATTTCTAGAGGCTCCTGGGTGGCTCAGTTGGTTAAGCGTCTGACTCTTGATTTTGGCTCCGGTCATGATCTCATAGTTCATGAGTTTGATTTGTGAGTTTGAGCCCCGAATCTGGCTCCACAGTGTGGAGCCTGCCTAGGATTCTCTCTCTCTCTCCCTCTCTCTCTGCCCCTTATCAGAGCACAAACTCTCTCAAAAATAAATTAAAAAAACAATCTTTATTTCCAAATAGTTCAACACCTTGACTGTTTTGACACGTTGTTCAGAGCCTGATCTAACACATTTGCTACAACCACATTTAGTGTTCTTCTAGAAACTGGAACGGCTAAGTTCTTAAGAAGAGCATTCTCCCTAAAACAATAAATGTTCAACACCCCCTGCGATCCTGCTCACACAGCTCACTCCTCAGAAAAGTGTTTTCTTCTTAGGCATCTGGACACAAACCTCAGCTCAGGCTCCCTCCCACCTCCCTCCAGTTCTGAGGGACAGCGCAGAGGCTGGCCATATCAACCCAGATCAATCCCTAAAAGGAAACAAAACAAAACAAAACCCCTCCAGATTCCAGACTTGATCCGTCCAGACCCATCTGCGAATTTAACGAGCTCCTCCTAAGCACCCAGAGAACTAAGCCTGTCATGGAAACACTGATTCAACCATAATGAGAGCCGACATAAAACCGCACAAATGAACTAAACATTCTTCCACCCAATCAGAGTCAAGCTAAAGCAACAGCCTCAGGAATAAAATGAGGCAGACTGGTTTTTTCCTCGTGGTCCTGCTCATTTTAGCGTCTTCCACTGCCTTGTCTTCACAGCTGTTTATGAGAAAGTAGGAGTGGGGGAGTTGGGAGAGAGATGGAGCGCCTGTTGGAGAGGGAGAGACCAGCAGAGTGCCCACGCCAGGCTGGGGAATGCCAACAAACACTGCGGTTTGTGTCAGGCAAATTACAACTTCTGGCCTGGAGGGAGGCCGAACAGTCGGGGGTAGTCTGAAAAAAACCAGCCCTACTGAATTCTCATCTCCCACAGCAGTTAAGTGTGGAATGAAGTCTTTATTTTCCAAAGATCAGGTTCTGCTCGGCATTTTTAGCAAGCATTCTTTTGATTATTTTTAAATTATTTTAATTTTTTCGGAATTAGAAAGCCTAATTATATGAAGTAACTATTATTGGGAGAAAACATAAGCAGAAAGGCAAAAAAAAAAAAAAAGTCCAACCAACAGATATAGTAGAAGCCTAAACGCCTAAGGAGGAATATATTTTGATTTCCCCTGTGACCCACCAAAGAGAGTTTGTGGATCCAGGGGACCCAACACCAAATCCCAGTGAACGTCACTCCTGCAGGAAATGTTCGGACAAGTGTGGAGGTCCTGGGTCATCACCTACTAGAGCCGGAGGGGACAGCCGGCCGGAGACACCAGCTGTGGCCCGACGCTGGGGGACCAGAGCCTCCCACGGGAAGGGGCGGGGGAGGGGCAGCAGCAAGAAGAACAGAAGCCAGGNGGAGATGTGCACCCCGCGCACGGCGCCGAGAGAGCCCGGGAGATGCCCGCGACCCGGGGGCGCGCGCGCTCCCCGCCCGCAAACTTTCCCTGCCCAAGTAGGGGTGGCCCCACCTTGGAGAGGGGGATCCCCTTGCCTCCCCGGCTGTNCCCGTCCCTGCCCCCCTCCGCCCCGCCTTCTCTCTCCTCGCCCCCTTTCCCGCCCTGGATCCCCCAAAGTCTTTCGGGTGTCCTATTATTCTCTTCCCTCTGGCGCATCTTCCTTCCCCTGAGTCTCCAGCCCCCAAGAAGGGAGAGCACGCTCCCTCCAGCGGAAGTTGGTGGGGAGGGGAGTATGTGAGCTGCAGTATGTATGAGTGTATGAGCCCCCCTGAAGCAGATGGCGGGGGACCTTGGCAGGTCTGAAGCCAACCTGCACTTACCTTCTGGGCCTTTGTCATCATTTCTGCGTGGTGGGATGGTGGGATGATGAAGGAGGGGGTGTCCTTGTGGTCATGCTTTTCACGTTGCTTCATTGAGAGATTTTTTGGTTTATTTTGTTTGGTTTTCTCTCGTGATTTAGGAGAACTAAAGAATTATTTTTGAAGTCTCTGTTGAGTGCTTCCTGTTTTCCCTTCAGGTGGGACCAGCACTGGTCAGGGGAAGATGAAAGGTAGTCAGTACTTATGAGCAGGACCCTGGATGGCTTGCAAAGGGCCAAGCGGTGTGGATGGGGCAGGAGGTAAATATTTATAGATGCCTCCTACGGCTGCCTGCAGAGGACAGAAGAGATAAGGGGAGTTTGTCCCCCCAAGAGAGGCTAGGGGGTGGCTTCTGGTCCCTACTCCATCACCTGCTAGGATTTGACTCCAGGCAAGTCATTCTGCTTCTCAGCCTCTTTTGCAAGTAGGGCTGACCGCTGGAAGCCAGTAAGAATTGAAAGATCTGCCTGTGCCTTTTATCCTACAGGGATACCCAACCCCAGGATGGGAGGTTTGGTAGGTGTTTGAACAGACTCAGAGCGGAGAAAAGTGGACATTCCAAGGCCCTGGGTCTAGTGTTTTGGAGACTGGCAAGACTGGAAGCTTAGAGGTGGAAAATGATGGATGGGAAGGTGAAACATAAAGCATGAAACAGGAAACACATGAGTGTTTTTAAGCAAAGGACTATTTTGCTCCAGGTGGTGTCCTATTCACTTTGGGATTACCACAGCCTAGCATAAGTAGGTACTAGTAAACCCCTGTGGACTCAAAAGGGCAACTGAAGAATTTTGACTTAGTCTGAAAGATGACCTACCTAGGAAGGGAGAGCTTGGGCCCAGGGAGAAAATTTAGGGGGCCCTATTGAACATGTCAACTTGAAGTGCTGTGCCTGAATGGTAGAAAGGAAATAAGGGAATTCCGTTGATACATCCTTGCCTTTGCACAGCAATGTGATTCTCCTTTACTTTTTAATTATTTTTTATTTATTTCTGAGAGAGATAAATGAGCACGGGAGGGTCAGAGAGAGAGGGAGATACAGAATCTGAAACAGGCTCCAGGCTCTGAGCTGGCTGTCAGCACAGAGCCCAACGCAGGGCTTGAACCCACAAACCATGAGATCATGACCTGAGCCGAAGTCGGATGCTTAACCGACTGAGCCACCCAGGTGCCCAATGTGATTCTCTTTTAAATGCTCTTTCAAGTGTAGGCTTGTTTTTGACCTTGGACTTCTGGTTGAAATAAAAGATACTCAGGATCCTATTCAACCACCAGCCTGAAACTACATTCAGAGAGGACACAGACATGTCAGGATTTATTTAGGACACTTTTATTCTCAGATGAACTTTCTAGTGGTTGTTATGCTTAAAATACTCTCAACAAATAGAAAAAAGGGACCAGGTCCTCCTCTTCTCCCTATTTTCTCCAGCTACCATCCCAGTGATGATCAAGAGTTGAATAAGGTCAAGAGAGAGCGTAGGGAACAGGAAGTCAACTGATATGCAACTTTTCAGAGACTCTTCTCTGGAACCAGACAGGTAATGGCCCCAAGTCAGCCTTCTGGTAAGGAGCTGAGAGAGGTGCAGAGCAAGAACAAAGGAAGAGGGAAGCAGAGGAAGGGAAGAAAAGGATGTCTTGACCTGGGCATTCTGGCTGAAGCTCCAAATTGAACCTCCTTTGTCCCGTGAATAAGCCAATAGGCCTGGGGGGGTGGGGGGGCAGCCCATCTCAGAAAATACCACAGGTATCTTGAGAAATGGCTCATAAAAGAAACAACAATGCACTTGACAAATGGCAATCATGATTGCATTTAAATAGTTTTGAGTGCACTTTTTAAATTCTATCATCTTTGAATAAGTAGTATGGCCTTCAATAGTAGGTTGCCCACCTGTTGAAAGAAATCTCTTTGGAAACTTTGACACTATAGGCCCATAATTTTCTAAAGACCAAATATAGTTGGTTGAAAACCATTTATATTTTACAAGGGACTGTCCCTCCGCTTTCTGTGTGACTCAGCATTGCCCCAAAGGTTGCCACTTTCATGAATGCACATTTATTTCTTGTAATACCACCACATATTTCCAAAGAATCCTTTCTGGCAGTTCCCCTTTGTATCAAAATCTGATGTTAAACAGCTCAGCCTAGCCTCAATAGCTAACCTACCAGAGCCTTCTATCACCAGCTGTTACCCCATTTTACTCCACTTCCTGTTCTTTTCCTCGCTCTACAATAAGTAGACCCTCAGACTATCTCATTCTCCTTTTATTAAGTTTTTTTTTTCCTAGCAGCCTTTCACAGAAATCATTTAAAGCTTCCAAGAGCTGTTTAACAAAGGGTCCCCAAAGTGTCTGTACATATGACCTAGTAGATTAACTTGGAATTCCTCAAAACTCAAATCAGCTGAAGCGGTCAGAATCAATTAATATAAACTCAAACCACTTTGCAGAAATTTCCAAAGCGGACATGCCTGGGAAAAGTAAGGACTTCAGATTTAGGACAAACTTATCCCTAAATGCATGATAAAAACATTCTTCTCTAAAAACTTTACAAGTCTCTATTTATATTACAACATTCATTCAAGATGGAGAGCTTTTGAAATACTATATTCAAAAAATACATATTACCTAGTGGATGGTTTCATAAAAAAACCACCATTTTACCTATGTGATTGCATTCAAGCCTGATGTTTGAAGAACACACTATTTTTAAATAACTTTCTCCATGAGGAAAACTGAATACTCTTTGGATAGAAATTTCCAGAGAGAAACACATTTTCACTGAAAATGTCAAAATCAATGATAGTTCCGGGGATGATCACTTATTTCAGAATGGCCTGAGATTGGCTATGGGACACTCTTAGGTGTGGCTTGAACTACAGTTGGCCAGTCCTTGGCTGCCTTCCTAAAACGTATCCAATTAGCATTTATTGACCACATGCTACAAAACACTGGGCTAGGCATGAACGGTTCCTGCCTCACAGCATCTGTAGCTGCTCAGGCAGACAGCACACATGATGATGAATAGCTAGTTTCACCCAACAGAAGAGGTGTCCTGAAGAAATTACAGAAAGTTGAAGAGAGGGAGAATATTCCTCAGCATCTGAGCAAGATGTAAGTGACATTTTGTGCTTTGTTGGTTAACTGAACTGTGGAGTTCCTAAGACCTATGGTATGTCACCACTCGGCTATTCCACTGGTGTTTAGGGAGCAGTGGGGTTGAGTTCTGATTAAAGCTCCTGGTAAAACAATCACAAAGGTTTGAAGTGGGGGAGGGGCCTTTTGAGACTCCTGCGCCCACCAATGAGACAATAGCCCCCAGCCTGTTTCCACCAGGAGTCAATTCTTCTAATCTTCTCCTTATGAAAGGTTACTCTGATGCTCCAGAGCCTTTTCTTTCAAAGATCTGGGAGAGTTATACTGGGTTTTCGTTTCTAATGCTTTGATTGCCAGTTAATTTCCTAATTTGGAGCTAATTACTAAACTGCTTAAAAATTTAAGGCACAGGCAACCATCTACTGACAAGCTTTCCATTTATCACCATGGTGTCTGAGGATATGGCTCTTAGCAGAGAAAAGCAGCTTCCTTTTCTATCACAGAACAGATACTTCCTTGTCAGTGTGGCTCTCCCAGATTAGATTGTTTAGTAGCCATCACCAATCAAGTTGCTCTCTTCATATGTTAAAGTTACAGAGGAGTTTGAAGCCTTTTAAGAGCTAGAAGCAACTCCCAGATTTAATGCATAAAACAAAAGTAAACATTGCACTTTTTTTCTGTCTTAGGGATTATAAAGAAGGCTTTCATTCATAGACATTCATTAAGAATTTTTTTGCTCCCCGTTTTGGTGGCTTTCTCAGCTAACTGGTTCCTTATTTTTTCCCACATTTCTGTTCAGAAATAGTGTGGCTGAGTTTTTGTTTTGTTTTGCTTTGTTTAAGCAGATAATGAGTTTTGAAAGTGGTCATGTTATTAAAAAGTTTCTGTTAGTTTAACTGATAGTTTCTTACCAAAAGCAGAATCCAGTGGAGTTTTATCAGTTTTATCAGCTTGAAAGGTGAACAGTGTTGCTTCCATCATGATGAGTGGTGGTGTTCAAAATGATACAACAAGGCACATGCCATTTATCAGTTTCTCCAGCTGTGCCTGGTGGGTCTTCCAGCTCAGGGCTGCTCACGCGGAGTGACCCCTTGAGTTACGGGGCTAACCAATCACCAGTCCCTTCCTGTTGAAAAACCTTTTTCTCTTCATTTTGAAATTCTAAGGATCAATTTTGATTAAAAACATCCATTTTTACATATACATGGAACAAAAAGCAGGAACAAACAAAAATGTTAATAGCTGAATCTCTACCAAGAGATGCGCTCTTGATGCTCTTCCTTGCTTCCAAATTTTCAACAGTGAGCATGTGGTGCATAATCGGGAGAAAGTAGGACACGTCATTTCAGCAAGTTCTGAGAACTCCATCTTACCCAGGAAGCAGTGCATGATTAAAGCCTTTTTTTTTTTCCTTTTCTTTTTTCTTTTCAGTTTCACTCCTGCATGGACTTCGGGTAACTATCTAAGTCCCGATTCTGTGCCTAAACTAGAATTACCTCTCACTTTGCACTTCCCATGCCCTGAGAAGCCTAGGCAGAAGAGACAAGTCCTCTGAGAGCTGGGCCACAGTGGTGAGCAGAGGGATAAGGCAGTCCCTGCAAGGACTTCTCTATCCCAAACCGTCCACAGGATGAATAGATATAGACTAGAAATGTCACAAGGACTGTCACAGAGCACTGAAGGCCTGGCAGGAGCTGGAAAGCCTAAGTTTATGAGGGAGCTAATCAGAATGGTTATTTGATTTCTTCCCCACAATGCTTGGGGGCCTAGGCGCAGGTGCAGTGAAAATAGCTGGCTTATCTGTTAGAGACCTGGAAATGAACAGGTCACAGAAAACAGAGAGGGCTCCGGGGCCGGGGCCGGGGCCGGGGCCAGGCAGAATGGGATTAAGCTGATTCACTCAGAGGTTCCACGACAGGATCCAAACACTGTCATTACTGTAAGAACTGGGTCTCTCTCTATAGCAGGAAGCCGAGGCTGTGGAGCAGAGGCCACGAGTTGGCCTTTGTGCTGAGTACAGAGGGAAGCTGGTGATGAACTCTCAGCTCAACCAAAATAAGGCATTTTGGAAGGTGGCTAGAGAGGAGGCCCAAAGGAGGTGCAGCTGGCAGGGAGGTGGGGAGGAGGGGCTTCAAGAACACCTGAGCTAACCTGGGAGACTTGGACATGGGGTGGAGTGGGTCTGAGCAAGCAGCTCTGGTGAAAGGAGAGTATATTTAGGGAGCACTGGAGACACATCAGAGGTTTACACTGCAATGATACAGTTGATGAAATAAACCAAAGAGAGCCCGAAGTATGGTTACAGGAACTGTTAAGGTAAAACTCAAAGCATTAATAAAGGATAAACCAGACAATTGTTCCAATTTGGGGAATTAGAAAGGTTATATCTAAGGCAGGATTTTGTAAATTTTGAAAAACATACTTTCATAGGTTTCCATTTCCTTTATCAAATTTTCATAGCCTGAAAGTTTGATGTAAGTACGAATTTATTGACATCAATTTCCTTAAGCTATTATTCCAACACAGAGAAGGTACTGAAGAGCTGTAGACAATGATTATAAACCCACAAGATCTGAAGTTTGCAAGACCCACTCCCTCTGAGAGAGGGAGAGAGAGAGAGAGAGAGAGAGAGAGAATATGAATAAGTCTTCAAAAAGAATCTGGAGACTGCTTTCAATTATAGCAAGAAGGAATGACGTTTGACAATTTAAGCATTTTATCCAGAAACATAGGTCTATTCCATAGATACCAAATCGATTACCATATAATTGAGTCTGAAAATATACAAAATATTTGTTGTTCTTACATACTGAAATTAAAACCTAATTGTAAAAAGTGCACAGTAAAAACAGCGTAAGGAAACCTACAATATCCATGGTACATGTATTGTTGTCCATTTTACTGTCAACATCAAATTCTGTATCTGCCTTACTAGTTACAAATATACTTTAAGTGTTTCAAGGCCATTTACAACACTGACTAGTTTACTAGGTCCAACAGCAGCCCGGCTCCTGCAGGCGGCCAGCACTGGGCACTGGACGAGCGGTCTGGGTCCTGCAGCTCCGTGTAACAGCAGCAGCTTTGGAAAGAAGTCACCAGCCATCTATGTGTAAACTATCGGCTCTTGTTCTTCTTAGAATTTCCCTGCACAAAGAAAAATATCAAGAATAAGAATGCAGACTTCTAGAAAAATAATCCAGGGTTTATTGGCCAAGCTGTCTGAAAGGCCATAGTTCACTTTGGAAAACTTTAGCTTCCACGAGGGAGTACAGCTGGTAACCTTGCATTGCTAACTTTTATTCAGTAATCACAAAGCAGTTTGTCACCTTTACCTCCCCTACTCGCGATCTCTACGAACCCTCTCTGCCCAAGGGCTGAAGATTGGTGATAAAGAAAACAGAGCTACCTTGGATTTACCAAACTTCAAATATTCATTTTGATCCAAAGACAAGGGAGTTTATGATTTCAGACACTGAATAAAAATTTTTAGCCTAAAGACGTGTCTTTGTTGCCTAATAAATACCTTTTAAAGGTCTTAATAGATATTAATTTTGAGTATGTGTCAACTAACATCCCAGTGGAAATGATCATCTGAAAAAGGAAGCTCAGATATGGACTGAAAACTCAGGGGCAGACGTCTTACCTTATTCCCTATCTCCTCACATGTGGAGATTTAGATTTCCCAGTTTTATGTAACATCTTTCTGGAGAAAAACATTTAACTAAATTCCTATACCTAACCATTAGTTACAAATACATTTTTGTCACGTATGTGGGAAATGCCTGCAGAACACAAACATTAATAATAAGATGATAGCAAACGAAATAGTTCCAAGATGTTTACTTGGTATCCAATGGAGACCCTGTCAACTCAGCAGTAAGATGATGCTATAGCAATCTTAACTACTCATAAACAGCAGGGGAGGGGGGCAACATACAGGGATCGCAGAACGATCAAAAAAAGGTTAACAAAATAAACTACAAAGTGAGGAAGGATCATACACGTGGCATTTCATTAAGGACATATTTTAGGGACTAGAGTAAATAGTTCAGAGAGAACTTGAAAATTCCCTAACTGCTAAAGTAGCTACAATGCAGTTACCTTTGCAACAATGAACTTTGCTGTAGTCAACATTCATCTCTTCTAATTCAGATAAAATGTCTTCTGCAGCTCTGGAGTCTGCCACTTCTTTCCAGATGTTAGGTGCTAAAACAGGCTTTCTCATAATACTCATACTAATGTACGTCCTTTCTATCATTACCAGGAAAATAACCTGTGAGCTAGCCCTTGCCCTCCCAACACCAGGAAAGAGGCCAAAGGAGTTATGGGAAGCATTACTCAAGAGGACCAAGCCCAACCCATCACCTCTGAGCTTGTTTCCTGACGTGAAAGTAACTGGATGGGGTGCCTGGGTGGCTCAGTCGGTTAAGTGGCCACCTTCGGCTCAGGTCATGATCTCACACAGTTTGTGGGTTTAAGCCCCACATCAGGCTCTGTGCTGACAGCTCAGAGCCTGGAGCCTGCTTCAGATTTCTGTGTTTCCCTCTCTGTCTGACCCTCCACCACTCATACTCTGTGTCTCTCTCAAAAATAAATAACCATTAAAAAAAAAAAGAAAAAGAAAGTAACTGAAGAACCATAATCAAACCCACACAGTCTGGTTACCATCATCACAAGATGTCCCAGAAAAGTATCACAGATGCTCTCCTGCTCTCTCCAAAGTAGCCAGGGGCCAATCAATAACATGAGGCTACACTGAGAAACGGTATATAATGCAGATTCCAATGCACTAACATGATATATTTTCCAAGGAGATATCAACTGAGCAGAATGCTGCCCTCACCACCTCTAGCTGATGCTAAAATAAAGCTAGAGTTTGTTCATCTCTATTTCCTCCCCAGTGCTAGCACGTAGAAGAAATTCAATAAATGGCTGCTAAGTCAGTAAGAGGCAACAGCAGATTTCAAAGAGCACAGGTCAGAGAGTGAATCCCAGGTGGCAGTGGTATAGTACTGTCTGAGTTACAAAACATGCCAAGTATCTGAGATGCTTCCGGAGGCCTACCTTTCATGGTAAAAGAATATATACATTATGTGACAACAACAGAGATATAATATGTAGATATATACTTCAACAAAAAGATAGTACCAATATCTGTTGATCTCAGCCTGGACAAGCAGTGGCTTTATGGAAATGAAAGCAAAAGAAAATTTTGGAAAAGGATAAGACATTCCTAACTTACATGGATGTGTATGAAAATAAATCTGCTAAAAAGGTCACTCTTCAACAGCACCATTTTAGATATATGGGTGGCTCAGTCAGTTAAACGTCTGACTTTGGCTCAGGTCATAATCTCACAGTTCATGGGTTCAAGCCCTGCATCAGGCTCTCTGGTGTCAGCTCAGAGCCCACATCAGATCCTCTGTCCTCGTCTCTCTGCCCTGTGCGCTCTTGCTCTGCTCCGCCCCTGCACACTCGCCCTCCCTCTCTCTCAAAATAATAAACACTAAAAAAAAAAAAATTTTTTTAAAGTCTGTATCATAACGTCTCTAAAGAATCCCCTTAAATGATAAAACAGTAGAAGAAATGCCAAAAATGCCCCAAATCAAAGGACACAGTATTATTAAAGGCCTTAGAGGTCAGACCTCTTCTCAACTTATAATTCAGTCAAAGAAACTGAATCTTACTTTTGGATAAGAGGACAAATGATATGAAGAATAATTATTTAAAAACACTTCAAATCTCTTAACCTTTGCTCCTGAAATGCACAGCAATGCAATGCTTTATATTACACAGGAAGTATGGTATTTGAGAGAGACCTCCTCCTTCCCCTCCCTACCTTACTGGACATCTTCAGCGTGTCAATCTCTTCTCTCTGTTTAGACAAGGTCTCGTTCATGCTGCACAGGTGGTCACTCATCATACTTAACTGATCCTCGTAACTCCTCTTAGTAGTTGTCAGCTCATCCTAAATGGCAAAGGAACAAGGGAAAAATCAAACTCCCCATAGCCACACCACGCCAAAGCCTTTTTAATTTATGAGAGAAATTTGAGAAAAGCTACCTGTCAAGATGACCTATGTAATCAATTAACATGAAGGACAAGCCAAAGGCCTTAACAAAATTAAAACAAACGGGGGAACAAGTTTTTCTTCTTTTCAGCCTTTAAATGGGTTTTTCATTTCTTTGCAAAAAGACTTTCCTTCTACATCAGGTATAAAATTGTCACAAAGAACAAGAGGGCTACATTATCTTTCCAGCTCCCCTCAGGTTTTCCAGAGCCTCAAGGCCCTCAGCCTTCAGGGCAGGACCCTCCCTGGAGGCAGCACCTTTGTCTGCCCAGCTCTCTGCTCTCTCCAGCCCCTTACAATCTGATCCTGTGCTTCTAGCTAATCTGATTAGCTAATCTGAAACTCAGGAGGGGGCAGGTGTTGCTGTGCTAATGTGTTTTTACTCTGCCCGTATCATGTTTATACTTAAGAGAGGCTTTCTGGAAATAAGGCTTTTAAAACAAACCAGTGAGTAAGAAGGAATATTTTGCAGCCCCACCTTTCAGTTTAGGTCAGTTTTATGAAACGGTAAATAGAAAGATCAGAGTCACGTGAACAGAGCAAGTGTACAGCCCGCCATGACAGAGATTAGCATGGGGAAGGAGGAGGGAGGGCTGGGGGTACATAAGTATCATTTAAGGAAATGCTGACTATAAAGCTATTCAAAATAAAATCAGGTCAGAGAAACAAGCAATACACAACTTTTTGCCTGATGTATGTAAGATACTACTTTAAAATGAGTTAGAACTAAATTGGTTAGAAAAATGCATGTCTCTAGGCCGAACGCCACTACTTTCAAAAGGAAACACTGACTTTGCTGCCCAAGAACTTCCAGTGGAAACCATATTAACATCGTGCAGGTAACACTTCTGAACTCACCTGAAGTCTGCTGATGTTCTGACCAGCTACTTTCATCTCTTCAGTCAGTGCCTCTTTAGACTTTTCGGCCAAGGCCAGTCTCTTAGAGAGTGCTCGACACTGTTAAATCAGAAAACATCCCATTATCTCAGGGGGCCCTTCCCCAAACCAAATTCACTTCAGGACTGTACCACTCCCTGGAATACACAGTAGATGAGGTCCCTTCTCACCACTCTAATAAGGAAAAACATCCACTAACCCAAGCTCATCAAGGTTTTCCTAGCTCTAGCATGTCGACCAGTGGTGACAAAAAACTTTAGAAGTTGGGGGGGGGTGTTTATTTAAGAATTTATTTATTTATTTATTTTTAAATGTTTATGTATTTATTTGAGGGGAGAGAGAGAGGGTGCAGGCATGCACATGAGCAGGGGAGGGGCAGAAAAAGACAGAGAGAGAAAATCCTAAGCAGGCTCTGTGCTGTCAGCGCAGAGCCAGACGGGGGACTGGATCTCATCACCCAGCTCATCATGACCTGAGCTGAAATCAACAGTCAGACACTTAACCGACTGAGTCACTCAGATGCCCCTAAGAATTTAAGTAATCTCTACACCCAACATGGGGCTCGAACTCACAACCCCAAAATCAAGAGTCCCATACTCTAGCAAGTGAGCCAGCCAAGTGTCCCTTAAAAAGTTTTTTACATGTACCCAGGATTCATTTGTACTCAAACTGGATGAGAATGGAAGTGGTTATTTCAAAAGTTATCCATGGCATCTGACCTTGCAATATGAATCCTAAGCCATTTTCTAGTGTTTTAAGTCCTCTATTATAGAGACCACATTATAGAAACAATAAAAGCTTTACAGTCCCAGGCTACAGATTAGGCTCTATCTACAGGGAATATGAAGTGAGTGCAGGCATTTGAAGATCCCAGCTGCTTTCTCTGAGGTTCTGCCAGAGCTAGGCTATCCAGAGACAGAGCTGAACAAGAAGAATAAAGAAAAATTCTGTTTCTCACTATTGTTTAAAGACAGTGTGCCAGCAAAAGGATCACCAAACTTTCTGATAAGGCCACGGGACTGACAAAGAGGATCTGCTGAGACACATCTGAATCTGTGTCGACATCAGTCAGACTAACCATTCCAGTAAAGCCATGCGGAGGGCTCACCACTTCCTGTTTACAGACAAGGAAAAACTAGGACAATGTAAAAACTGTTGTATCACATTGTGCTGAAAACATTTACCAAGATAAGCAAATCTCTTGGAAGTGAAACAGCCTCCAACACTCCCTGGCTTCTCATTTCATTCCTCACAAGAGAATTTCACCAAATCAACCACCATTTATTAACCAAACATCTACTCTGTGCTCAGCACCAAACCTGAGAAAGAGGGAGAGATCTGCAAGGCATGAGCCCTCAAAGAGAGGACAATCAAGTCTGGGACACTAACTCCGAAGGCAGTCGGGGATCCAAACAAGGACACGACCGCAGGGCTCAGAAGCTCGGCGCCACAGCAGCTTCACTGCAGGTCAGCCAGTTCACTGTGCTCCCCAACAAGCTGTCACTCAACAACAGCTCAAAGAGATAGGGAATGGTGGCTTGTGAACAACGTGGCATCATTTCTTGCAGCAGGAGAAAAAGAACCAAAGCCCCTCTCCACATCTAGAAACTGGCTTCCTGTCATCGCCTCTATCTCCGTAATACAGGAGAAAATCACAAAGTCAGGTCCCAATAATGGGTGTTGTCTTTTCTTTCTCAATTTCTTTAACAATTTATTTATTTTTTTAAGTAGGCTTCACACCCAGAGTGGAGCCCAACGTGGGGCTTGAACTCATGACCCTGAGGTCAAGACCTGAGCTGAGAGCAATGGTCGGATGCTTACCTGACTGAGCCACCCAGGAGCCCCCTCAATTTCTTTAACAACTTAAAAGCATTATAATTCTGTCTGACGTCTATAACGGACCTTTTAATGTAAAGTTTTAAATGAGAGACCTTACAGGTATTCTTATATGTTGAGCAACAGGCATCGATGGATGTACTTTCTGTACTTTCTTACTTCATTTTCTCCCTTCTAATTAATGAAATGGTGTACAATGTTACCGAATATTTTGCATAGGGTTTTTCTAATTCTCCCAAGAAAATGAGTTATTTGGCTAGGGAGGAAGAAGATATAACAAAAAGATTATATATCAAAGGTTACATTTTTCATTTTATCATTTATAGGAACTCATTCCTACAGCTTGTCACTTAGGAAAAAAAGAACCAGTCATATTTCTTTTTTTAATTTCTTTGCATGAAAATTCCTTGACTTGTGAATGTCTACCTGCCTCTAAGTCTCTAAACCAAATAATCTCTGACAATAATGATCCAAATATATGTTATGCGACCATAGAAAAGGGGACCCATAAGCCTCTCAACTGTCTTTCAGTAACTTGGAAATGACAAATCCGTCCCTACTTACTGAAATGAAGATTTGGGGTTGGATGCAGCCCAATCAATAAGAACTCCAACCAACTTCATATGGATGCACAGACAGGGACTTCTCTCTTCGAGTGAATAGCAGGGGACCAGACTGTGACCTCATTTCTGACGGGGTCAGGAAAAAGCCCCCAAATCTAATTACCTCTCTACTCACCTCAGCGTAAAAATGCACTGACTTGCTGTCAGCCAGCTGTAGTTGAGATGTCAGCTCCACTATCCTTGCCATGTAGTGACTTTTAATTAAGTCTTCACGAGACTCCACATCTGGAACCTAAACAGAGCACACATAACTAAGTGCCAGTGAGATGAAGCAGCTCTAGAAAAGATTACCATCCACTCCAGAAGACAAAAGAAAAAGACAACATTTTGTACATTTTCATTGGAAATCTGATAGGGAATCCTAATTTTCCTACCCCTCAAAGAAACTTCAGACAAAACGGGTAAATGTGTATTCCAAATACCTCTTATTCAGCATTCCTGCCTATCTCACAACAAGAGCATGGCTTCAAAAGAAGAGAGGAGAAATGAAGTGCTGGGAGGCCCACTACCTGTGGGGCCATGTCCTTCCATCCAGCTTTAAGAAGCCACAGACCTGACTGTCTGACACCCACATCCTTCTCTAACTGGAAGAAGGCAGGGGAAAGGGAGCATTATTGGAACCCCTAAAATCTGAACATTCTTTTTTCCCCTCAAATTATCTTAAGACAGTTTTCATGCTCTTAAACACACTAACCAATGAAACCATTTCTATTTGGAACAGTTTATGGGCCTTGTCCCAGACCAGTATTTCTAGTTACTCTAGCAATGGTACATTACTGAGTTTAGTTTAAAAATACACAGAAAAGTTCAAGATTACTAAAGTAAAAGACCAATGGGGAAATCGAATTTACCAACCTACTTGAACTATATTTACCAACTTGCCATACTGAGTAGAAAGCTGACTAACTTCAGTGTTCCTTGAATGGTTATTTATAAAGCTACATTTTACAGTATTTCAAAATTCAAAAGCCAATCTGACCTGGGTTCACTCCCTTGAGGGCTGGGAAGAACTGGCAAGGACACTGTTGGTCGAGACCCTGAAAGCCCTCTCCCCAGCCTGCCCACTGGGAGAGCTAATGCCTCCAGCCTCCCGCAGGACCCCAGCAAACCAATGGCCAAGCTCGCACCACACCTTGTCAAACTGCCAAGCCAAGTCATTCAATGAGGCAATTACAGAAACAGGCTGTAATTTGTTGGTGACAGTGAAAATAGAACCAGAAAGAAAAGCAACATGGATCCGTGGATGGAGGGGAAAAACACTGGCTCCACAATTTCTAGAATGGTCAGAAAACAATTAGAGAAAGCTGACTTTTGCAGGACTTTGTGAACAAACATACAGTCAAATATTTACTAACAAACATGATGCCAAGCACACATTACCTCATTGTCAGATGTCCTGGTTAAAATCCCAATCTAGAATATAAGGGGAAAAAATCTTTAGAAAAGACTGTTTTTACTTCAAACGCAATGGTTGACACAGTTGTAATATTTTCTCTTCTCAGTTCACACTGTTTGTAAGAGCACTGGGAGTGCAGTCCTAGATCACCCTGTGTGGTAGTTTACTCCACGGAAGCTGTACCTACAGAGAGTTAACTGCACTCACTATTTCCGTCAGGAAGCAGTAATGGATAATGATCATCACTATTTCCTCTATCATTTTCACTGAAGCCCACCAAACTGCTTGGGAAGAGAGAAAGAAGAAGAGCTTTGACTCAACATTTCTGTGCCTATTTCCAAAACAGTAGCCAAGGAGAGGTAAAGACAGTTTTATGGTGACCATAATAACTAAACATTCCAAACAGAAAATACAAATAACAAACATTCTGCTAGAAGTTCAAAAGGAGAAAAGAAGAAATATACTTCTGATACAATGTTATGACCTTAATAAATATTAATTTCAGGTTTAAATTAATGAAAAAGAAAATGTAATTTCAGACACATTAAAGCACTGCCAGGTTTTTTAAAGGTTGCTTTTGTGGATTAAGATTTCAAAAAAAGATAGTCATGAATACTGATTTCAGGTTATTATTCAAAGCGGAAAGCCATGTGCTTGGGCACAGTAACTTAAGGAAATGTAGAAATTCAGTTTCAGTGGATTCTGATACTCACATATCACACCCAATAAACAGTTTTCACAGATTCTAAATAATTTCCTCCAGAATATTACTGCGAACAGTGAACAGCATATCAACTGAGTGTATGCTAATGAATGTCATGCCCACCTAAGTGTAAAAGAATCTTTTATACTCCCTTTTTTTAATAGAACCATAATTTTCTACTCACTGAAGCAGGAGTAGCAATTAGCCTTTCTTTTTTAGTTAAAAACTGTTTATGTTAATACGTCAATCATTTAATTTTATATATTCAAATATGACTACATTTGGCAAAAGAAACTATGAGTTTGCATCTATACTCTGCCTCCCCACCCCTATCCCATGACTCCCTGGTTACCGTCTGAGAATGTGTTACAAAACACAGGCCCACAAAGAAATGGCAGGAGATAAATGGAAGGAAAAATTAACATACATAATTTAAACATGTTCTCATATGATACTAATGACTGTAAACGGATATGGCTCTTTTAGAAAATAACTTGGCAATAAAGGTCAAGAAACTTGAAAACATTCATGCCTTTTGACCTAATAGTTCTAACCCTGAGACTGTATCCCAAAGACATGATCTGAGATGCAGAAAGAACTTTATGCGTAAAAGGAAATGCTATTTAAAATAGTACAAATTGTAACTAGAGCCCAATCATAGGTTAACTAAGATGTATTCTACATAGAATACTATGCAATCAACAGCTAAGTTTATACAGATTTCTAATAATAGAATGTTTATGTAAAAACATTACCCTAAAAGATTTGAAATTTTATATAGCACAGTATCAACCAGGCATAAAATTTTGCAGGAAAATGTTAAAGGTAGTTGCTTGAGTATTCAAGAGAATGTCAACTTTTTTCTTCTTTACATTTCTGTAGTTTTTAATTATCTACAATGTACATGTATTCTCTTTATACATAAAACATATACATTTAAAATTCTATTAATGATCTTTAACTCCAGCAAGCAGCAGAAATTTGTATTCTTCTGTGCTTTTTCTTTCTTGAGGTTACGGCCATCTTTGATTACAATGAATTGATTAAGTGGCTGAATGCTCGAATCACACTATTAGGTATTTTAATAACAAATAATATTCCTTCAACTACTGAGGTGTCATAGGGTTAGAAATAATGTTTCTTTCTGACGTAACTTTTTCAGCCCCAAGGTGCTTAAACCAAAATAATCTTCTGGAGACTTGTAAGATGAGCTTCCTTAGTCAATCAATTAACTTTAAAATGGGCACAGACTTGCTCCTGACACCCAGAAGGAACATGACAGAAAGGACACACAGAGCTGCATGCTTAGTCAGTGAAGTTCATTGGGCACGGAAAGAAAGGGGAACAAAAAGAAAGGCTGAAAAGGAGAAATGTCAAGGGAAGCAAAAACACCATCACTCTTCCATCTCTGTGCTCTCCAGGCTGGTTCTGGCAGGACTCCGCCAAAGAAGAGTTACGAGGGGAGACCCTGCCCCTGGCGTGAAATGCCTCCTCCTGCCTTGGACTCCTATTCACCTCTGAAACCCATCCATGTTACCTCTTCTGTGACATTCTCCCCGAGCCCTCCAGCGGCTTTCTCTGTGACCCCACAGCGCTCCACAGATGCCTATCCACTCTCGTATTCCATTAGAGTGAAAGCCACAAAGACTGACTGTGAAAAACGAAAGGAGGCCAGTCACATCTTGGTTCTCTAATCCTGACCATCAGAGACAACACCCACAACTGGAGTGCGCGGACGATGTGGCACCTCAACCGTACCTGAAATCATGGGCAGGACTGTGAATTCAAGAAAGTCAAGGAGAAGGAAAGAGGAGTTGAAAGGCAAAGAGTATGTGAGTATAGAGGTGGTGGGTGTTACGGACACACAGGTATCAAAAAAAACAGCTTGAACAAAGACAGGGAAGCAAAAATGCCAAGAATGTTATCAGGGAAGAGCTAAGTTTGGCTTTGTACAAGGAAATGTAGACGACAGGGCTAGAAAGGTAGTCTGGAAAAGGTATCCACATACCTTGAATGCCAAACAAATGAGTGGGTTATATTCCATAGATAACAGAGCTACCAGAAGTCTAAAGCAAGAGAGTACATAATCAGTAATATACTCTAGGAAAACTACTCTGATAGCACCTTATAAGGTGGGTGGGAGGAAAGAGACCCTTTTAAGAGATGCAGACAGAAATCTGAGAACAAAAGAAATCAAGGCCACAGATGCTAACGGGACAGACTACTTAAAAAAACTGACTTCCAATCTCAAGCACAAATAAAGTCATCATCACTCATGCCCCAAGAGTACTAAAGGTTTCCCATGTCCCTGGCAAGTCCTTCTCACATATGGAAGAATCAAATAAAAAGACAGTCCTCAACTTTCAGCAACTGACATTAATAACTCAAATATACCAGCGTTGCCAACTCCCAGCACTTTAGAAAGGCAAGCAGTAAACAAATGAATTGATGTCAGCTGATCTGTTTTCTGACACCAATCAGACCACAAGGCTATGGCCCCAGATAGTTTGGGTTCGTTCCATCCAAGTTCCATCATGTACCAAATGTGTGACTTCAGCTGACTTATTTCACCTCTCTGCCCCCGTCTCATCTACAAAACAGAGATACGGTAGTACCTACAATCTCATAGTATCTGTATGAGGACTGACGGAGTCAACATACTCAAAGTCCTCAGCACAGTGGCCGGCCCATGATCACTGCAATCACTACTGCTGTATCAGCACCCTTTCTGGTCTACTCCGGTCCAGCAGTTACTCACTCCACCACCAACTCTACTGTTAGTTCAAGTGAGAAATGAGCAAAGGAACAAGTATAGGAAGCAGAAAGAGACAGGAGAGAAAGAAGAAATCAGACCAAGAGAGAGAACAGTGTGACCAGATCAATGAGACAGACTCTGAAGGGAAATCCGAAGATGGGGGGGGGGTCCCTAAGTGGTCCCTGAACAGATGTCAACGTTCTGCTATGTGTGTTGAATGTCCCCTCCAAG
Source organism: Crocuta crocuta (assembly GCF_008692635.1). NCBI lineage: Eukaryota > Metazoa > Chordata > Mammalia > Carnivora > Hyaenidae > Crocuta > Crocuta crocuta. The sequence continues at coordinate 14,402,927 of NW_027551558.1, read as the reverse complement.
CAGGCAGCTTCTCCTAGCCAGAGGCAATGTGCAGGACTCGTGTCTGGGACTCAGACCGGTGATCAAGAGGGTCACTACAGGCACATCCTGTGAGCATGGTGTCCACACAAGTCAAAATTCTGAGAAGTGTGGTTTTATGTGTTTTTGCTTTTCTAAAAATTTTAATCCTTTTTGGCTCCTCATATTTTATTATGAAAATTTTCAAACACAGGAAGTTGGTGGTAAAAAGTTTAAGAAATGTCTGTATATCCACCATCCACATTTAATAATTAACATTTTGCTACATTTGCTTTATTTACCTATATATTTACCTATATATGTGTATATATATATATATATATTTTTTTTTTTTCCTGAACAATCTGAAAGTAAATTGCATATACTAGGATACCTCACCTAAGTACTTTGGCATTTATCTCCAAAAATTAAGATAGTCTCCTAAATAATCATAATACCAGTACCCCATCTAGGAAAATTTAAACTGAGTTTCTAACACTCTTAAAATGAAATGGGGAGAGGTCTATATACATCTTGAAAATAAAAGTAACTCCAATATAGATATTTCTTCACCTTCTAAATCACTGCAGTTAAATATAAGGCAAGAAATAATGAGGTTGTAAGATAACCTGGCAGTATATACTGCCTTATGGAATGTAACTAACCTGATGAGTTTCTGTATTATATGTACATTGTAAAGATTTATACCGTCTAGGAACCATAAATTGGTTTAAAATGGTATTTGTGGGGACCTAGGTAGCTCAGTCAGGTAAGTGTCTGACTTCAGCTCAGGTCACCATCTCACAGCTTGTGAGTTTGAGCCCCTCATCAGGCTCTGAGTGCCTGGAGTCTATTTCCCTCTCTCTCTGTCCCTCACTCACTTGTGCTCTCTCTCTAGTAAATAAATAAACACTAAAAAAATTTTTTAACAGTATTTGCGGTCATTTCTATGGAAAATTAGATATTCAAGCCCTTGGTCAGAAATATAACCTATAGAAAAAAAGAATCACCTTAAATTTGACTTACTTGATTTTTTCCAGGAATATAGCCCTCATCATGGGGAAGTCTCATGCAAAATCAAAAGAAACTTAATGGAAGAGCTTTTTCAAGGAGGCATCCTGACTACCACTTGCTTTTTCTAGAACACATGGGTTATACCTATTTTACACGGACATGTAATTAGATGGTTAACACCAAAGACTAGGTTAAGGCCTTACCAATTATCATTTAAAAAAAGAAGACAACGACACTTACCAGACTGGTGCTGTGAACAGGCTCCATCACAGCCGTGGCTGAGGCTTCTTCCTGGCCCCCTGCATTCACCCCAGTGGGATTTTCCTGGGCCGGCCCGACCCCTTGCCCGCTGCTTGTACTCTTCAGCTTATCTGCAATTCGCTGGTTTTCTTTCTCCAGCTTGATTTTGGCTAACTGTGCTTCCAACATCCAATGCTCTTTTTCCTGTTCCAGTTTAGAAATCTTTTCCAGACTCTGCTGAACCTTGAAAAGCAATAGAGTTCTGCACCTTAGAGGATGATGCAGATAAAACTTAGTGGCTAAAGAAAGGCTTCACAGGACATCAACCCAAACTGCCTCCCAGAAGTAAAATCAAAAAAGCCTGAATGTTAAACAGGGAAAAGGAAATATTATTAAACAAGATTCACAAAGCACAACCAGAAACTGAGAAACTGGACAACAGTAAAATTAAAAATCTCTATTCATCAAAAGATATCATTAAGAGAATGAAAAGGAAAGTCACAAAATAGAAGACATCTGCAAAGCGTGTATCCAACAGAAGGCTAACATCTAGAATATACAAAGAACTTCTACAAATTAGTAAGAAAATGATAGTCAACCCATAAGAAAAACAGGGGGAAAAAAGACTTGAATAGGCATTGAACAAAACAAAAAACAAAAAAAAGAAGGTATTCAGTGTCACTATTTATCAAAGAAAAGCAATGTAAAACCACCCAAATGACAAAAATTAAGACAGAAATTACAGGGGTGCCTATTAAGCATCTGACTTCAGCTCAGGTCATGATCTCATGGTCCATGAGTTGAAGCCCCACATCAGGCTCTGTGCTGAAAGCTCAGAGCCTGGAGCCTGCTTCAGATTCTGTCTTTCTCTCTCTCTGCCCTTCCTCCGCCTGTACTCTGTCTCTCTCTCAAATATAAATAAAACATTTTTAAAAGTTAAAAAAAAAAGAAAATACAAATGTGGGCATGTTTGTGGAGCAAATGAAACTGCCAGATAGTGCTAGCAGGACTGGAATTTGGGACACTTTGAAAAACTGTTTGGCTGGATCTTTAAAGCTGAAGATATCATATCCTATAGGACCCAGCAATTCTACTTGTACATAAGTACGCAAAAGAAAAGCGTACATGTTTACCAGAAGACGTGTGTAAGGATGTTCACAATAGCACTATGAGAGCCAAACATCTGAAATTACCCAAATATTCATAGGCAATAAAAAAGAGTAATCCATGTTCACACAGAATACTAAACAACAATGAAAATGAACAGGTTACAATTACATATAACACAGATGAATATTACAATATAATGTTGAATGAAAGAAGGCAGACCTGAAAAAATATATATTATATAATCTCACTGAATGGAAAGCTCATTTACTGAACTTTTCACTAATCTGTGTGTTAGAACACAGGATGATTGATGGTTTTCTTTAGGGGCAAGGAGAGTAATAACTGGAAAGCAGCTAAGGAAGGCTACTGCTGTCCTAGCATGTTTTTTTTTTAAGGTATACCTTGCACAAAGAAGTGTTCTTTTGGGGCGCCTGGGTGGCTCAGTCAATTGCATGTCCGACTTGGGCTCAGGTTATGACCTCACGGTTCATGGGTTTGAGCCCTGCGTCAGGCTCTGTGCTGACAGCTAGCTCAGAGCCTGGAGCCTGGAGCCTGTTTCACATTCTGTATCTCCCTCTCTCTCTGCCGTCCTCTGCTCTCTCTCACTCAGAAATAAATAAAACATTTATTAAAAAAAAAAAAAAAGAAGTGTTCTTTTGAAAAACTGTTACCTAGGTGCTAGTTACATCAGTATGTTTGCTTATGAAAATTCACTGGGATATACAGTTGACCCTTGAACAGCAGTTTGAATTATGTGGATCAACTTATACATGGATTTTTTCAATAAATATGTACAATATTGTAAATGTATTTTCTCTTTCTTATGGTTTTAATAACATCTTTTCTCTAGCTTAATTGTAAGAATACAGTATATAATACATATAATATGGAAAATATGTGTTAATGGGCTGTTTATGTTATCAGTAAGGCTTCCAGTCAACAGTAGGTTATTAGTAGTTAAGTTTTGGGGGAGTCAAAAGTTACAAATGGATTTTCAACAGTGTGAGGGGGTCAATGCCACTAACCCCTTTGTTATTCAAAGGTCAACTATATGTTAATAATTTGTATAATTTTTTTAAGTATATTATACTCCATTCAGTAAGAAGTTTAAATACACTAATTCTCAGGGCAAATAAAAGCTTGAGAGGTACATGAAAATAAAAGCAATCTTACAGTGAATTCCAAATGCTTTACTGGCTATCATGGTTGAGCAATTACCATGCAGCAGACACTGTTCACGGTACTTCCCTGCCAGGATCCCACTGACACCTCACAGTCCTTCGATTCTCTCTTCCCAAAGAGGAGAACTAAGGCTCCCAGCAGCTGAACCACCTGCAAAGCTAGCGAATGGCAGAGCCGAGATTTGGATCCCCTGTGTCTGGCTCACAAGTCTGATTCTTTTCACTATATCACACTGCCTCTCATTGGCTCAATTAATCCTTACAAGGCCCTGGAAGGCAGATCTTAGACTTACTTCAGAGAGGCAGGAAGGGACACCCAGAGTGCTTATCAGAATAGCCTACAGCTGATCAATGGCAGAGTGGGGGAGGGGGGTGGAAAGCAATAGCTCTGAAGCCAGTTCTCCTACTTACTAGCCACTTTGAGCAAAAGCTGTTTAATTTCTTTAAGCCTTACTTTCCTTACATAAAGTAAGAAGAAAATTGAAAATCAATTTTTTTTTAAATTTTTTTAATGTTTTTATTTATTTCTAGGAGAGAGAGAGAGACAGAGTGAGCAGGGAGGGTCAGAGAGAGAGGGAGTCACAGACTCTGAAACANTTTTAAATATTTCCACATTTTTTTTTTTTTTTCAAAAATTTTTTTTTTTTTTTTTTTTAGGAATTGCTCTCTGGATTAAATATTTAGTTCCAACATCCTAGCACATGTAATGTCAAAAAGATAAGTGATATGTGCCAGCAGACAAAAAGAAGTCTCAAGTGAATCTATCTGCTCTCTCTTTAAAATAAGTATTTCCAGGGGTGCCTGGGTGGCTCAGTTGGTTAAGCATCCAACTTGAGCTCAGGTCATGATCTCATGGTTCGTGAGTTTGAGCCCCGCATGAGGCTCTGAGCTGACAGTTCAGGGCCTGGCCTGCTTCAGATTCTATGTCTCCCTCTCTCTCTGCCCCTCCCCACTCATGTTCTGTCTCTCTCTCTCTCTCTCAAAAGTAAATAAACATTTAAAAAATAGTAAAACATATATAAATAAAAAAAATAAAAATTTCCAAAACTTAAAGCGAGCCTGCTGTTGAAGTTAAGTCTCCGACAAAAGCTAAGCCAGTGTCAATGTGCACCAACTTCCCTCCCACCTCCATCTAGCCCCCAAAGTCAATTGACCAACTAACTGAATATTGGACATTTTTTGTTCCTGATCGTTTATGAAATAAAAATAACTCACAGTCTCTAGCTCCTCTCCCTTTTCTGCCTTTTTATTTCAGATTTTTAAATCTAGTGCCTAAAGAAGGAAAGACCCACCATGGCCAAAGTGTGTTGGTATTACCTGAGTGGCAATTGTAACACCAACTGAATCAAGATGACTTATTTAGAGTATCAACAAACGGTCTTCAATGAATTATGCTCATGGTGTGTTTTTGCACATGTTAAACAATTAATTTTAGACATTCACTTATATAGCCTTTTAAATTGTTCTGTTAAAAGCCTTCTCCAGGGGATTTAACATTTATGCTCCTTTAACAAGTAGCGTGATTTACAAGGTGTCATACCTGTTGTGCAAGGCCTTCTCGACTTTCAGTAGAGCTGAGAAGGACCCGGCGGTTTGCCAGAGCTTCTTCGTAAGGCACAGACTCCAAGAGGGGCTGTGGAAAAGGCAGCAGGAGAAATAAAAGATCATATCATTCCCATATCTTACATACACAAAAAGAATATGGGGTTCAACAAGAAATTCAGACATGTCAACATTCACTATGTCCTTTTAATAATGTGACAGAGACCATTTTTAAAGAAAAATAATGAAGAGGGACTTGTCATTCCAATTATAATCTATACTAACTAAAACCATATGGACTTGTACCAAATACCATATGATTTCACTTCTGTGTGATATCTAAAACACAAAACAAATTAAAGAAAAACAAAACAAAACAGAATCAGACTCAGATACAGAGAACAATGAGACAATCAGGAGTGGGGTGAGAGGATGGGCAAAATAGAGAAACGGGATCAAAAGATACAATCTTTCAGTTATAAAATAAATAAGACACAGGACAGGATCCACAGCATAGGAATATAAATAGTAACAACTTTGTATGGTGACAGATGGTAGCTACACTTATCTTGGTGATCACTCTGTAATGTATATAAGTGTGGAATCATTATGTTGTACACCTGCAACTAATATAATATGATATGACAATGACATTTCAATTTTTTTTTTTTAAAGCAGACTATTAGAGACGTGGCAGAGAGGCAGGAATAAAGATCACTAAGGGGCACTGTCTTGACTGATTTTAAGGGTGTAAACACATGTCAAAACCTATCAAGTTGTATGTTTCAAATATATGCAGTTTTTTATGTCAATTAAACCTCCAATAAAACTTTCCAAAACAAACAAAAAAAAATAGATAAAGGGAGAGGACAATCTAGAAAGAGACAAAAGCATACACAAAAACGTATTATGTAATAAATGGTGCTTTTTTCTTTTTTTTAAGTCAGTGGAGAAAGGACAGACTGGATAAATGCCACAGGGATAACCAGGCAATAATCTAGAAAAATAACTATTTAGATCCCTTTTTCACACCTCTATCAGAATGAATGAATCCAAGATGAATTAAAGAATTCAATCTAAAATTTTAGACTATGAAAATAATGGAAGAAAACGTAGGTGAACATTTCTGTAATCCTGAAAAGTACCCCTGGCCGAGAATCACCAAAATAAAGAAAAAGATTGGTTTAATGACATAAACATTCAAACTTCTATTTTGAAAAAAATACTACAGCAAATTGGAGGAAAAATACTTCCAACACAGGCACAGGATTACAATTCTTACCGTATAGGGAACTCTTTCAGCCCTAATCAGTAACAGTTATCTAAAAATAGGTCAACGATGAACAGAGAATTGACAGAATAAATACAAACAATAACTTTATGAAAAGACATGCCACTCCAATAAGCAAAGAAATGCAAATTAAAATAATAAGAAACTTCTTGTCTCTCTGACAAATTATTAAATTCATGGGTTAAATTTATACTTCTACTGCTGGTAAACTATAAATAGGTAACCTTCCTAAAGTGCAGTCTGGAAAAATGTGTCAATATTTAAAAGATTCACAGACTTTGAACCAGCAATTCCATTTTGGGAAATTAAAGACATAATTAAAATAATTAGACAAACATAGAGATTGGTAGCCTTATACAATGCTAGAAACATAAAACAGTACAGCTATTCTTAAGGGTAATTTGCAATAAATATTCCACTACTCAATATTCCACACATGTGCCCAAGGAGCCATTTACAAAGCTATCAGTTGCAGTATTATCATAACAATAAAAAACTGGAATGAACCTACATGCCCACAAATAAGGAATACCTAAATGAGCAACAAAACATCCATATTATAGAATTCTGTGCTGTATTTGAAAGAAACATAGTAGTCACCATATGTAATGGTACAGACAGATCTCTAAAATATTTTTTTTTAATTTTTTTCTTTTTTTTTTAAATTTTTTTAAAGTATAGTTGACACGGGTGCCTGAGTGGCTCAGTCTGTTAAGTGTCCAACTTTGGCTCAGGTCATGACCTCACGGGTCTGTGAGTGAGAGCCCTGCATCCAGCTCTGTGCTGACAGCTCAGAGCCTGGAGCCTGCTTCGGATTCTGTGTCTCCCTCTCTTTCCACCTCCTTCTCTCATGCTCTGTCTCTCTCTCTCTCAAAAACAAATAACATTTAAAAAAATTGTTAAACAGACAGTTGAAGAACAATGTTAGTTTCAGGTGTACAACATAGTGATTTGCCAATAAAACATTTTTTAACTTTTTAAAATAATCTCTACATACAACATGGGGCTCAAACTCATGACCCTGAGACCAAGAGCCTCACTCTCTTCCAAGTGAGCCAGCCAGGCACATCTAAGACACTTTAAATTAAAAAAATCAAGGTACCTGGGTGGTTCAGTTGGTTAAGTGTCCAATTCTTGATTTTGGCTCAAGTCACGATCTCATGGTTCAGTTTGTGAGATTGAGCCCCACAATGGGCTCTGCTCTGACAGTGCAGAGCCTGATTGGGATTTTCTCTCTGTCTCTCCCTCCCTCCCCCACTCATGCTCTTTCTCAAAATAAATATATAAGTCATTTAAAATAAATAAATAAACTTAAAAAGTTAAAAAAAGAAAAATCAAGTTGCACAATGAAACATGCATTTAGGTTGAAAAAAGAATGAAAATTCTATATATTGTATAGTTTTGTAAGTTTATGTAGATGCATATCCAAGATTCTGGAAGGTTATACACCAACTGATAACTATAGTGACCTCTGGAGAGAGAGTGGAATTAGGGGCTATACCTGTAATGTTCTAATGTAATATAAGAATATGTTTAGCCATTATTTGTAACTAAAAGTTAAAAAAAATAAGGAGGAGAAAGGTAAAAAATGCACACAGTTGCATGTGCAAGAATACCTACTGTATCTCTGCATGTAACAATGAAAAATAGGTAACAACCTAAATATCCACAAGCAATGGATTGGTTAATTAAATTATTACACACAGAATGAAAATACTATAGATTTAATACTATAGAAGCATTAAAATAACAATTTATATTTATAGACATGTATTATTTGATGTATTAAAATCACAATTTTTATATCCATAATTCACTAAGAGGAAAAACCATATTCTAAAACAGAGTATGTAGGGGCGCCTGGGTCACTGAGTCGGTTAAGCGTCCTACTTCAGCTCAGGTCATAATCTCATGTTTTGTGAGTTCGAGCCCCACGTCGGGCTTTTTGCTGACAGCTCAAAGCCCAGAGCCTGCTTTGGATTCTGTGTCTCCCTCTCTCCTGCCTCTCTGCTGCTCATGCTCTCTCTCAAAAATAAATATTAAAAAATTTAAAAATTAAAAGTAAATAAAAAAATAAAACAGTGTATGTATGTCAATGGACTCAGCCAACAAAAAGAATGAAATCTTGCCATTTGCAACATTGTGGATGGAGCAAGATTATGCTAAGCAAAACAAACCAGTGAAAGACAAATACCATATGATTTCACTCATATGTGAAATTTAAGAAACAAAACAGATGAACATAGGAGAAGGGGGAAAAAGAGAGAGGGAGGGAGGCAAACTATAAGAGACTCTTTAACTACAGGGAACAAACTAAGAAGTAATGAAGGGGAGGTGCGCAGGGGATGGGCTAAACGGGTGATGGAAATTAAGGAGAGCACTTGTGATGAGCACTGGTATTAAATATAAATGAAGAATCACTACATTCTATACCTGAAACCAATTTTACCATATATATAAAATTTAGAAATACAGAATAAAATAAAAGTGTATGTATCCAGATACACTTTGCTTTTTATAGCACATACATGTGTGTATCTTCCTGTGTGCACACATACACTAAAATTTTTTGGATATAGATATACTCCAACAAAATTAAGGGTAGCTACATTGGGAGGGGATGGGAATTGGTGCATAATTTTCTTCTTCTTCATGCACTGTTATATCTTCTGATTTCTTTTTACACTGACCTTGTATTCTTATATTCAGGAAAAAATTTTAAGTGTATTTTAATTTTTTTCTATTTCTACAAGTTTGAGATTTCTTTTTAATTTTTTTAATGTTTTATTTATTTCTGAGAGAGAAGGAGAGAGAGAGAGAGAGACAGCTGAGCAGGGAGGGGGTCAGAGAAAGAGGGAGACACAGAATTTGAAGCAGGCTCCAGGCTCTGAGCTAGCTGTCAGCACAGAGCCCGACACAGGGCTCAAACCCACGAACTGTGAGATTGTGACCTGAGCCAAAGTCGGACGCTTAACCAACTGAGCCACCCAGGTACCCCACAAGTTTGAGATTTCTAAAGTTTGGTATTTATTGGCTTCCTGGCTGCTTCATTCTAGACACTTAGGGACATGAGTCCAACATGGCCTATGCATTAATCATATATTAACTGAGGTCTGGGTCTCTGTCACCTTCTCCTCCCCAAAGATCTCTCCCAATACTCACCAACCACCTGTACCCCCAAATTGTATAAAATCTAAATAATACGAAATGTGGAAAAACTCTTGCCATTCTCTGGAATGATTCCTGATTTTTCCTCCGATGAAAATTTAACAACAGCTCACAAACCTTTCTCAGGGCCTTCATGTAGGCAGCAGCTTTTTTCTTGTACTGCAGCATGCACTCAGCTGAAAGAGGACTAATGAAGCCACTCGCTGCCTTAGGCCCATAGCTCAGAGAAGCAATGAAGTAGTCCACGTTGTTGCTGAAGAAAGATGCAATCTAAATCAAGTGTGACAAGAAGATAGATTTTGTTTTCCAATAATGTGTCTAAAATATATATCTAATAGTTTTCGAAGCAGTTAAAGGTGCTAGAATGGAAATGAAATGTCAACACCTGCCCAAAAGCCCACATTTATTTATTTGAGGAGAATTCCTAGGGCAATGATTTGTAAGAGAAAGACAATACCAGTACATAAAGATTGAGACCAGATTTCTGACGTGTCTTTACCTAGACAATTTCTATTCTTTTTGAAAACTAAGATTGATTAGGGTTTATTCTGGGGATGATGATCATGAACTATTTACCTCATTAATTTCTAACCACGAGTCTCGAAATATGTATGTTTGGATTTACATATTCTATGTGTGTTTTAACTTTGAATGTTTCACATTCCAACATGAGACATGACACAGCATCTTGAATATGGTAACTCTATTTAAATTTAGTTCTGTAAACCTCAATTTGTGATTTACAAATATATTAAAGACTAGAAATTTAGTAGACCCTGTCACAGATTTAACAAATGTTAAATCTGTGTAAGTAGCCACAAAGATCCATGGATGAGCCATGACTTTGAAAATTAAAGTGCTGGATATATTAAAGAATATCCTATTTTGATAAAAAAGAAGTGACTTATGGAACAAAGTATCCTACACCTTGGCAAAAATTGCTCAAAAAGTAAGCAAGCAATCATTAATGGTCTGAAAGTTTTCATTTTTCGTTTATATTTTACTATGTCAAATGAAATTCTATACTAGGTAGTATTCAAGAAAACAAAGGATTCTAAAAGTCTTGAGTTTTATATTCCTTGTAAACAACATGGATAATTATACACCCAGGGTTTGCATTTTAGGTCATGGCAGTATATGGTGAGGTTTATACTCTTTCCTCTTTCTAGTACTTCTACATTTTCTAAATGTTCTTCAATATGCATATGTTACATTTTCCTACTGGGCTTTTAAAAATTATATGCCATAAAATTTAGTTTAATCAAATCACATTAGCTAAATATTAAGCTGCCACCAACTAACATTAGTTCAGATACTTACTTCAGTTAAAAACCCTTTTAGGGGCACCTGGGTGGCTCAGTTGGCTAAGCATCTGACTCTTGATTTTGGCTCAGGTTATGTCCTCATGGTTTTTGAGTTCGAGCCCTGCATTGGGCTCTACACTGACAGTGCGGGACCTGCTTGGGATCCTCTCTCTCTCCCTGTGTATCTCTCTTTCCCTCTCTCTCCCAAAATAAATAAACTTTAAAAAAATTCATAAAATTTCACAATGAAGATTGGATATCTTTCCTTGAGACAACATTTTTAGGTTTCAGGTAAAGCATATCTAAAATGAGCTATAAAGGTATTTAATATTTCAGAATTTTCATAAAAGTTGGAAAATGCAGAGATGCCTCTAAAGTGCTAACAATCTCTTTTCCAGAATGTTCCTTAATTAAATCAAGGTTAGAATCATCTTCAGAAAGCTTCGGCATGCCCGTAGATGCAAGCGATCAAGCGCGGGCAGTGAGGATAGTCCCTGGGTGAGGAACCCTGTAGGCACGGATCTGTGTGCTGATAGAACCTAAAGATAACAACTCCTAATTATGGCCCCAAGCACTGCAAAGTGTCACTAAGACCAGTCTGAGTCGGGAAAGAAGAGAAAGATAACACTTAATGTAATATGATCAGAGATTACTTCTGGTTAACTTAATTACCTAAAAAAAAATGTGTTCCTGTTATGGGCATCCTGTCAAAAAATGATGATATATAAACACAGAAAGAGATGACCATTTCCTTGAGAAATTAGGTTGCATCCGCTGAAATAAATGGGCTAAGATAGTTCTGAATACAGTCCTTTTGTTACACACATATGGGTAGTTCCCAGAGAAATCTGAATCAGTAAGGTGCTGATGACCGTCACATGAACACATACTGACAATGTGACAGGTGCTGAAACCAGAATATCCAAGACAGAATTTTTAGTGAAAATGTATTTTGGCCAGTTTATCATAATAATTAAAGCTTAATGATCCAAATAATCATTATCTAATATTAATGGTTCAATGAAAAGACATATGTTGAAAGTCACCTTAAAAGTTCTATTTAAGAAACAAAACCACAAAGGTGGTAGCATTAGGACAAGTGGTATCAAAAAACAAAAAACCAGGAGGGAAAAAAACCAAATTATTAATGAAGATTTTATTGGTTCTTTCTTCTTTTAATGTATTTTCCTAATTTCTATAAAGCGGACATTCGGTATACACAATGATGTATACTGATCATCAAATATCTCACTAAAAAATAAACTGTGAGTGATCTACTTACTCATTACAAATGCTAAAGAGTCACTCTCCTATTGCTTTAAATATTGGGTAGGGAGAAGGAAAAGGGAGACAACTTTATTTTACGAAAAAGTCTGATATTCCAAACTCCTTTTACAGATTAATTTTCCTATATCTTTCATGGGGAAAAAAAAAGGAGCTTACTTAAGAATTAAATTTAATGTAATATAAAGCAGAGAAAACTCACCTTTCCTGCTCCATTTGTTAATGCTACTACTGATGCCAGGATACAGTCATTAGTTGTAATGAGCTTCTGTGTTGCTGTTGGAAGTTCATGCTCTATTGTAGCTTTCTGATTGTAATGTTTAGAAATATCTATAAAAGCAATGAAATGAAAACTATTACTATCCACATACAAGTTGCATACAGATAACCAGCTCTTACTCTCATATTTGCTTAGAGATTTACACAGTAAATTTGATCAGAAAATGGTCCCAAATATATCAGGATTGTCCTGAATATCAATTACGTCACAAATCCATGTGGAAAGAAGAGAGACAGGTGAGGGTCTCTCAACACCATCCTGGTGTCTCTAGTACAGCCACCAGCTTGTGGGTCTAATTCTCCCTCTTTTGAATGTTTACCCTTATTCTAGTGTTGAGTAAATGATCCTGACCAGTATTTACCAGTTAAAAACACAGTTTTAATGGTCTGGCAGGTACAAATGAAAATTTATCCTGTACTTATATAAGTGAACCATGAGGCTGGAAGAGAATGAGCAGCACAGGCACAATGTCCACAATCCTTACTGGACCTCAGTCAGTCTTCCCCTGCACACCCTCACCAACACTGACAAGGGTCTGCACAGCCCAACTGGGACTGAACCCTCCAGCATCTGGCTTCACATGCTACTGCCTCCAGTCCCAGAATATTACAACAAAGGCCTGGGGTTAGAAAACTGCGGGAGAGACTTGAATATAAAAAGCATTAAGAGAAACTGCAGTAGGTGAAACCAGCCAAACAACTTAAGGTTGGGGTTTTCTAGATCTCTGAGAAAGAGTGATTTTGTCTTGGAAATAAGAGATAATGGCAGAATCTTAAGACAACACTGATTTATAAGGAAAGGTAATTATATTTGTAAATAATAAAGTGTTTACAATTCATTCTCCTCTGAATTTTTCAGAATACTTCAAGTACAAGCGGGGCGCCTTGGTGGCTCAGTCGGTTAAGCGTCTGACTTCGGCTTAGGTCATGATCCCACAGTTCGTGGGTTCAAGCCCCGTGTCGGGCTCTGTGCTGACAACTAGCTCAGGGCCTGGAGCCTGTTTCAGATTCTGTACCTCCCTCTCTCTCTGACCCTCCCCTGCTCACGCTGTCTCTCTCTCTCAGAAATAAATAAAACACTAAAAAATTAAAAAAAAAAAAGAATACTTCAGATACAAGAGCACTAATTATCCCTACCAACAAAGCTAAAAATAAATCACAAAATATGAAAATTATTTTTATAACAGGTGTGTATGCAGAGAATTGCATTTATTCAGAATCAAGAAGTCTACTTGATTCTAGACTATAGATAATTTTTAAAAAATGACTAGGTAGAAAGAAATGGTTTTTGAGACTTAACCTGGTATGTTCATGGTATTTTAACACAAAATCACTGTTTTATGAATAGAATTATTTCTACTCAAGTTTTTAAGCTGGGGAATTATTTTATATATTTAATATACATATATACACATACATGTAAACTTTAAGATAGTTTTAGATTCATAGAAAAGTTACAGAGACTTTTCCATATACCCTTTAGCCAGTTTTCCCTGTTGTTAACACCTTATGTTACTATGGTACAGTTGTCACAGCAAAAGAACCAACTAATTAGTACACTATTATGTTTACATTGTCAAAAATAAATGATTGTCCTCTATATATTCATAAGACACCAAGTGAATAAAAATTTGATTGGGGGCACCTGGGTGGCTTAAGTCAATTGGGCATCCAACTTCAGTTCAGGTCATGATCTCACAGTTCATGAGTTCGAGCCACGTGTCAGGCTCTGTAATGACAGCTTGGGGCCTGAAGCCTGTTTCAGATTCTGTGTCCCCCTCTCTCTCTGCTCCTCTCCCCACTCACGCGCGCTCTCTCTCAAAAATAAATACGTAAACATTAAAAAAATTTTGGCTGGAACACTGAACACTTTTATATACTGAACTTGCTAGCCCCTAACACAGACATTTTCTTTCTATACACCACAGTAAGTTTTAGTCACAATTTTACTGGAAGCACACAAAGCTATAATACAACTTGGTTGGCAGTAATCTTGGGTGATCGGTTGGTGACTGAGATACTTATGAAAGTCATATAATACCATGAATACTTACATGGCTTCTACTGGACCTGTGTGCCACTGCAGTTCGACAACAGTAATTTTCCTAATCACATTGTGTACTCTTTATTAAATCCAAATATTTCAATTATGTAGGGTGTTCCTTAATATTAAATTTTAAATCCAAAAAGAATGAAGAAATCATGCGACCTAGGCCCCGAGATTTCTTTTTCTCTTATGTTTCCTATGAGTCTACCTGCTTGAGACCTGAGACTAAAAATCAACACTTCTCAGGGAGTGTACGTTGCTTAGTCAGTTAAGCATCCATGTCTTGATTTCAGCTCAGGTCATGATCTCAAAGTTCATGAGTTCAAGCCCCACATCAGGCTCTGAGCTAACAGTGCAGAGCCTGCTTGAGATACTCTCTCACCCCTCTCTCTCTCTGCCCATCTTGTGCTTGCACTCTGTCTCAAAAAATAAACAAACAAGCTTTAAAAAAAATCAATGATTCTCACTTAGAATCCCCTTGTTAAAAGAATTCACTCCTATTTTAAATCCACATAGGATAGACATTTTAATAAATCTCTAGCTCTGTTTTTACAATGACACCTGCCTGTCTGCCTTCAAGCAATTATTCAAGGCAAAGCAGGAAGGGAAGAGGTTTGAAATGAGAGTTCTCTGAAACATAAAGCTTCTTCTGTTAATGCCAGCTCTGATGTTCACTCTGAATTTCCATGAGAGATACCCACCAGTCTTGCAAGCTAAGTAAAAAGACAGATTTGAACTTTAAACCTAGCAACAGGACCCCATAATCTTGCCAAACCATCCTTATGTTTCCCAATATTCTCTCTTTACATTATATTTTCAAGGACAGAAATAAGTGGAGGCACTAAGGGGGTTCAGGGCAGAGGTGGGGGAGACCTCTGATCCTCCCAAAAGTTCTATTAGCTCATGTTCCAAATAACAACAGTAACATTCTTAGACCACTGGTGTCATCTTAATCTTATGTTAATGTTTGAATAAAAGCATCTGAACAGGGGTGACTGGCTGGCTCAGTTGATGGAGCATGTGACTCCTGATCTTGGGGTTGTAGGTTCGAGCCCCATGTTGGGTCTAGAGATTACTTTTAAACATCTTAAAAATAAGAAAGCATCTGTAAAAAACTCTGTATACTATAGATTAATTAAAATAGAAATATAAATAAAATCAAGATTTTTTTAATGTAAAGGAAGCTTTAAGACCCCTCTTATTGGAGGGGCGCCTGGGTGGCTTAGTCGGTTAACTGTCTGACTTTCACTTAGGTCATGATCTCACGGTTCGTGGGTTCGAGCCCCGCGTCGGGCTCTGTGCTGACTGCCAGCTCAGGGCCTGGAGCCTGTTTCAGAGTCTGTGTCTCCCTCTCTCTCTGACCCTTCCCTGCTCACACTGTCTCTCTCTCTCGCCTAGAAATAAAATAAAAAATTAAAAAAAAAAAGACCCCCCCTTATTGGATAGCTACCCTCCACTGCTCTCGCCTTCTTTATAGGAATGCTGGAGAAACCACTAGCAAGAACAGATCATAATATCAGCATCACAAAATTTAGAAACTAAAACCAAAAACTGTAGCAACAGTAACCTATGGTTTCAATGGCCTAGCTCTGGGTTAACTCAAGTCCTGGAAGAGAGGACTTCCATAACTAGGTTTGAACTCCCCAAACCAAAAGCTACACAGGAGGGGGAGAGAGAGAGAGGAGGGAATTAAAATGGGTAATTTAAACTTAAAAACGCACAGGATGGTGGAAAGTGAATACATTCTTTCTTGGAACTTTAAACCCCGGTTTCCTCAATTCCTTCATGCCTGGGCTCTAACAAGTGCAAAGTATTTTGCTAAATGCCTCCGAATAGCATGTCTGGCTAGATAAAACTCACACACCTGCCTTAAATCAGTGCATTGTATTTTTGGCCAAAGTACTGTGCACAAGGGTTTCTCTTCAGCACTGTGTTTACCTTCCAAAAGGAAGCAGATGGAAAAAACAGAAGGCAGTGTGCTGCACACTTCAACATAAGCCAAATGCTACTAAGCCTTTTCTGGGGTCTATTAGCCATGGCAGTATTGGTTCAAATCTCATTTGGGCAGATCTGAGAAAATGAGATGAATGTTTTCAGCTTATTTATATTCTTTCCAAGCCTCACCTTTCATGACATCATGAAATCCATGCAGAGCAGCACCAACATTTGTTAAGACAGAACTGTAGTTCGTCAGAAGGAGTCCATCCGGCTCTGTACCTAGGAAGTCAAAATCACAAGCCTAAGCATTTTCCCAGAAGACTGCCTAAAAACCTGACAGCCACCCTCTTCCTCTACTCTTGGGAAGAGAGAAAATAAAGATTGCTTGTGATATGTTGAAAATAATGGCTCTTGAAGTCTTTGCAAACACATTCAGATGTAAAAATGATAAATACACATCCAACTCATCTGCATTATCCACATCCACAAATATTTTTAATGGTTAACAATCAAATTACATTGTTAAGTAGGATTATATATTTTATGATTCTCCTTGAAATCAAAGTTTGTAAATTTTCACCTTGTTACTTCGGGAGACATTTCTCAATTTCTTCTTTCCCTATACATTATTATTGGTTTAACATCACTAAAAACACCACTATTCAAATATGAGAGCTCCATCTCAGGCATGACAGCATGGGTAGTTCCATAGTCCCTCTGAGCTCCCAGCGTGGAGCCTGCTTGGGGTTCTCCCTACCTCTTTCTCTGCCCCTCCCGTGTGCACAGATGCGGGTGCACACGCACGCTCTCTCTTCTCTCATACAAAATAAACTTAAGGAAAAAAAAAAAGCCCAAATTTAACTGGATCATCTGTGGAGCAATTTATGCCCCATTGTTGAAAACAAGACAGAGCAGTCAGTCAGCAACCAGTGGAGTTGATACTCTGTGTGATTAAGAAACAAAACAAGAGGGGCTCTTGGGTGGCTCAGTGGGTTAAGCATCAGACTCTTGATTTGGGCTCAGGTCATGATATCATGGTTCCTGCATTGGAGCCCCACTACAGGGAGGCCCGCTTAGGATTTTCTCCTCCTCTCTTGGCTCCTCCCCAACTTGTGCTCTCTCTTTCAAAATAAATTAAAAGAAAAAAAAACTTATAAAGAAACAAAATAGGAAAAGGGCCCTGACAAAACCACTGTTACTCCCAGGTGTCTGAGTGCCCTGAGAAACAACATTAGGGTGCTTACCCTAAACACCTACTAAGTAAAATTAAAGAGGGTCTATCTAGATGCAAAAATATAGCAAGTTCATGGACCAGAAAAGTTAACATCGTTAAGATGGCAATACTCCCTGTGTTAGTTTCCTAAGCCTGCCGTAACAAAGTGCTACAAAGGGGGTGGTTTAAAACAACAGAAAACACAGCTCTCTTACAATTCTGGAAGCCAGAAGTCTGAAATCAAAGCTGAGCTAACAGGGCCACACTTCCTCCGAAGGCTCCAGTGAATACTTCTTTACCTCTCCCATCTTCTGTCAGCCCCACATGTTCCTTAGCTTATGGCAGGATTAACTCCAATCCCTGCCTTGGTCTTCATATGGCCGCCCTGAGTCTCTCCTGTGTCTCTATCTGTCTCTAAATCTCTCTTATAAGGATGGCAGTCACTGGAGTGACAGGGCTCTCCCTAAACTAGTAGGAACTCATCTTATCTTGATTACATCTGTAGAGATCCTATTTCCAAATAAAGTCACATACACAGGTACCAGGGTAGAATTTCACGTATCTTTTGAGGAGACAATTCAACCCACAAAACTTCCCAAACCGATCTACAGATTCAGTGCAATCTCTATCAGAATCTCAGCTGACTTCTTTGTAGAAACTGACAAGCTGATTCTAAAATTCACATGGAATTGCAAGGGAACAAGAATAGTCAAACAGGGGCACCTAGGTGGCTCAGTTAAGCATCGACTTCAGCTTGGGTCATTATCTTGCAGTTTCTGAGTTTAAGCTCCATTTAGGGCTCTGTGCTGACAGTTCAGAGCCTGGAGCCTGCTTGGGATTCTGTGCCTTCCTCTCTGTCCCTCCCCAGCTCTCTCTCTCTCTCAACCTCTCTCAAAAATAAACATTTAAAAAGATTTTTTAAATTAAAAAAATAAAAATTAAATAATACTTACAACTCAATAATAAAAAGACAACCCAATTGAAAAATGGAGGAAGGGTCTGAACAAATCTATTTCCAAAGAAGATACACAAATAGCCAATAAGGACATGAAACAATGCTTGGCATCATTAGACATCAGGGAAGTACAAATCAAGAGTGCAATGAGACACCACTTCAGAAAGTCAGATAGTAACACTACGGTGGCTAAATCAAAAGCCACATAATAGCAAGTACTGATGAGGATGTGGAGAAATCAGAACCCTGCTGGTGGGAAGCCACCTTGCAAAACAGTCTGACAGCTCTTCCAGCAGTTAAACATAGTTACTATATGAACCAGCAATTACACTCCTAGGTATATACCCAACAGAAATGAAAGATATGCCCACTCAAACACTGTTCACAAATATCTACAGCATCATTATTCATAACAGCCAAAAGGAGGAAACAATACAAACTGTCCATCAACTGGTAGGTAATAAGTGTGGTATATCTCTACAATGGGATGTTAATCTGTAATAAAAAGGAATGGATTATTGATATATGCTTCCAGTAGGGTGACTCTTGAGAACATTATGCTAAGTGGGAAAAAAAAGTCACAAAAGACCATACGTTATATATGATCCCATTATACAAAATGTTCAGAATAGGCAAGTGTATAGGCAGAAAGTACATTAGTAGTTGCTTAAAAAGCTAGGGAGGGGTGGAAGCGGGGAAAAGGAAGGTGGAAGGCTAAAGTATACTGGGTTTCTTCTTGAAGTGATGAAAATATTTTAAAATTAACTTTGATATATGATGATGCATACATCTGTGAATATACTAAAAACCACTGAATGTTAAACTTTAAATGGGTAAACTGTATGGTATGTAAATTATATCACATTAAAGCTGTTACAAAAAGCAAATCACAGTACCAGAAAAATCATGGCATTCTTAAAACATCATTTAAACTGAGATCCATTCAATTATCTGAAAATACTCTCTTCAAGTTAGACAAAAGGGAAACAAATGATATTTTTACTTCTAAATCTCCCTCCCCTATTCCACTTGTTGGAAAGTTGCTACAAATACTTATGCTTTGCCCTTCTCCATTTAAAAAAGAGGATGGTGAGAAAGGAAATAAATATTGAATGCATGTCTCCAATGTGATTCTGCACATTCATAATTTTACTTAAAAATCATTTACCTCCATTTTATAAATGGGAAGACAGGTACAGAGAGGTAAAGTGAGTTGCCCAAGATCATAATGTATAAGGGGCTGGAAGACTTGAGTTCAAGTTTTTCTGACTCTAGATCCTACATTCTTCCTGCTCAAACAAACTAAACATCTCTTTTCCCAGCTTCTTATACACTGAGTTCTTCAGGTTGAAGCATGAGCAACAAACAAACAAACATACTTGGCAGGGCGAGAAGACTGATGTAAGTCTGCAGCTTCTCAAACACAGCTGTCAACTTTCTCATGTCCTGAGACAGCTCTAGATTCCTGGCCCTCAGCGCAGATGTGCAAAGAGAAGATTCACATTCTTCTTCTAAACTAGGAATGAACAGATTTTCAAATGTGAGCATCCTAATGATTTTCAGATAGCTAAAATAAATCCTCTGAATTCTCAAACAACCAGATCTAAAGAGAAAACTTTGCAAAAAAGAAATAAAAATTGATCTCATTTATAAGGTTCCATTTTTTAAACCATGATACACATACTTGTATCATACCTACAAATGTCAAAGGAGTAACAGAGGACTAAATGGAAAAAAAAAAAAAAAAAGGCAGGTGCCCATTGTCTTTCCACTCTGAGACCAGCACAAAATTATTTCTCTTAAAAATATTTTGAGGAAAAAAAATATTTTGAAGAGGGGGTGCCTGGCTGGCTCAGGTGGTAGAGCATGTGATTTTTTATCTTGGGGTCATGAGTTCAAGCTGCACACCAGGCACAGAGCTGAAAGGAAAAGGAAAAGGAAGGGAAAGGAAGGGAGAAGAGAAGAGTGAAAAGAAAAGAAAAGAAAAGAGGAAAGAAAAAAGAAAAGAAAAGAAAAGAAAAGAAAAATACAAAAATATTTTGAAGAGAAAAATATCTCAGACTTCCTAAAGAGAAGTGAACATGAACCAGCAGACAGAATCATTAAGAAACCTTTACAGTATATGTATTTGTAAGGTTTAAAGAAAAAAAACTGGACTCTTAACAGTGTTTATTAAAAATGTCCAGGTAATCAAGCAAAATGCTTTTTATATAAAGCTAGGAAAGTTATTAACACAAGAATGATAATCATTTCCCTCTCCTCGACCTTGCCACTTCTCTTTTTTGACTTTATAGCAGACAGCCTCATTCAATACTAAGCCCATCTTGTCAATTAAAGTGGTTTTGAAACCAATGATGAGAAATTGCCTAAAAACATGAATACATGATGGGGTAGGGAACAAAACATTCCAAGAATAGGAATCTAAGATCAAGAAAGGTCTTATCCAGTGTTTCTAAAAATGTACTAATGAAAAAATAAACTAAGGTAAAATAAAAATGTTTAAGTGTTTCATGTAGTAAATACCACTTTTGCAATGGTTCTCAGATTCCTCTTAAACATAAGCCAAGTCAATAAGGTATATTCAATTTAGTGTTATTTAAACTTCTAGAGTCAATTTTCAAAAAATCTTTATACTGAACCATAGATGTAAGAATCTGAACAAAACTGTAAATCATAATTATTAACGTCCTAATTCCCTGATTCCTAAAATTCTATCATACCCACAAATCATAAAATCTGGTTACAGAAATAACTTTTAATTAGTAAATAACATTTAATTAGGAAATAAAATGGCTTTTAATACATATTAAATGTTTCAAATAATGAAAGTGTACGTTTTAGAAAAGGTAAAACCTACTACTTTAGTTTTATAAGGATTCATGAACCATAATTACATGTACATTTTCAATATCTCTGAGTAACTCATCTACATATTTTCTAAACCTTATTGTGCAATATGTTATAACACATCTGTTTTTATTTCTCTTGTGTTCCAGTTGTATTATTCTTTTTTTTAAGGCTAAATCTTAGGATGGAAAGATTTAGATGCTGTAGGGAGTCTTGGAGTTTTAGACCAAAAGTATCAAAATGTACAAGCAGTATCAAATTTCCAGTTAGGAGATTATTTACGCTTTCCCTCCCAGAAATACTTAACAAAGAACACTTAAGGTTACAAAAGGACTTCTTCTACGAGGGATGGCTGGAGCACATACACAAAGTTTTTAGTTTACAACTTAAATAAATCACCAATAATAAAAACAAGAAAATCCCATGTCAAAGAAATCTAATGATTACAGATCCAATCATAGAGCTAACTACTATAACCTCCATCTAAATGTTTACAGCAAAAAGATAAAACTGAAATATTTCTTTCAATGATTATGTGATTCACAATCACTGAAAACACGGATTCATAGTGTTATATGGTTATAACAGTAACCACAGTACAGAACTACTCAAAAAACCCTAACTGATGCACTACAATTGAATTTTCTTAAATATAAGTTTATGCTGCTCAAGCCATATTTTCCTTTTCCACAAAAGTCCGAATTGGTCATGGTGCAGAAAGATCAGGCAGATCACAAGAGGCATGTGTCACTATTTTATTAACTCCAGCACAGGTCAGGTGACACCCCACAATTCCCCAAGCTCCTTGGCTTCAAGGGTTAAGTACCTCTTTAACTGATAAGGAAGAATCTTCCTAAGAAAACATACGTAAGAGGTTAAGTGCTCTGAAAAAGTTTTCAATTTCACAGTAGTCTCCTGGAAAAGAAAAATAATTTCATGGTTAATAGTGTTATTTGACAAAGAGAAGCCTCCAGTTCCAGAAGTAAAACACAGAAGAAAATTACCAGGACAGTCACAGTATCCTCAGTAATACTTTCAAATAAATGAAGCATTCCTTCCTCAAGAGGGCGGACGTAGGACGCGTTTTCATGAAGGTACTGTGAGAACTAAATACAGAAGGCAAAGAATTAGGAGTTACATCACTGGAAAATAACAAATACCAACAGACTGGTAATGGACTCAACTGAGTTACAAACCTAAACTCTTTAGGAAACTTTTTCTGGGAAATTTGGCTTTTACAAAACAGATATGCTTCCCTCTAATAGTCCCAAATACAATCCCCAAGTCCCCATCTCATTCCAAAAGGAGGAACTTGAAGGGGGAGTAGTGGGAGTGGGAACATAATTAGCAACCAGGCATGGGTGGAAATGGGGAGGGGACACTTCCCATACACCTGCCTCTAACTAGGGGTCTCTATTAAAAAAGAAAAGAAAAGAAAATCAAAACTGTATGAAAGATTTTTAGGTTATATACCTCATTTAAAAAAAGTTTTTTAATGTTTATTTATTTTTGAGAGAGAGAGAGAGAGCAGGGGAGGGGAAGAGACAGAGGGAGACACAGAATTTGAAGCAGACTCCAGGCTCTGAGCTGTCAGCACAGAGCCCAACATGGGGCTCAAACTCACAAGCAGTAAATTTATGACCTAAGCCAAAGTCAGATGTTTAGCCAACTGAGCCACTCAGGCGCCACTTGTTTTTAAAAAACAAGTCTACTGAGGACAGATTCTTATTTGTACTGTGGACAATGTTCAGGATTAACAAAGTCCAGGAATATAATTATCACCAATATGAGGGTATAAAAACTTTCACAACTGTCACTGATACTTAGTATTTATGAAGAATTAATTCAGTATGAAGAATTAATTCAGAAAAACATCCTACAGGCATTTAGACAACTTTAAAGCAAAAAGTTAATTTCACTTCCAAAATATCTCACATTAAAGTATTATATAATGTATAATTGTATAATGGCTCAAATGTTGACTTCTAAGTATAGAAATGTAAGATCTCACTATGCAGAAATGTGATTCAACAGCCATACCTCAAGCTATAGATACATGGCTCTGGGCTTCTCAATCTCTCTGGACTTCAATCTTTAGATCTGTGAAGTTGAACATTAGGCTTACACATCTAAATGTCTACTTTATGATTCTATGAACAAGTCTAAACACTCTGGTCATCTTTTAACAAGCGGTTTCTGAATTCTCTTCAATAATACAGACTTATTAGGGAAACCACATAGAACCTTTCACAGGCCAAAACACCAAAGGTAAGATATTGAGAAATACATGAATTCTTCAAAGTAATAAAGTGTTTTAGGAAGTTAAGATTAACATATGTGACTCTCCCTGTGTGGGCATAATATGACAACAGTCTAAAATAAAATTCCAATAACACACAAAGAACTAGTAATAAGTAAAATATATTTTTTTGATATTATAGGTAGTGTAAAAGAAAATACAACATTAAAATGCTGTAGTACTGTTTTCCCTACCCAAGCCATCTGAAAGCTTTTTCCCACAGTGAAACTGAAGAGCATTTCAAAGGCCCAAAGTTTAATTCTTTATGAACTTCAGTAGATGTATGGGGTCAGATAAAAAATGATGAAAACCAAGCATCTCTTGAAAGCTTCCTATGTGGAAGACACGATAATAAGAACTAACCTTTATTGAGTGCATACTATGTGCCAGGCACTATTCTTAGTACTCTGCACCTATTATCCGCTTAATCCTCAAACATATATACCTACGAGGTATGTACTCTATCCTCAACTTTAAAGATCAGGAAAATGAAGCACAGAGAGATTAAAGAAATTGCCCAAGGGGACATAGAAAGTGGCAGAACAGAGCTGAGGGACCCCAGTAGTCTGGCTCCTGAGATCAGGCTTTCGCTATACTAATAGATTATTTGTAGGATCCATGGACATAAACACTATTCAAACCCTGGAAACACTGCATTATACACAAAAACAAGCTAGGAAGAAGAATCAGCCAAACAGGAAGAGTGGCAGATTCATTTCATAATGCCACATTATGGGGCACTTAGAGCACACATCTACAGCAAAATTCCTCAATTTCCTCCCTGTGGAAGCCAGCCTTCAAGCTGGCCCCAATGATCTCGGCGTAGGCCATTCTTGACTTTGTGTCGTACCCTAGCACACTGTTTCAGGGTTGGTCTGTGTGACCACTACAATATGGTAGAAGTGATGATACTCCATACCCAGGCTACGTCACAATAGGCACTGTGGCTTCCACTTTGCTCTCTCTTGGATCCCTCAATCTAGGAGATGTTAACTATGTCCTGAGGACACTCAAGCAGCCCTATGGAGAGGTGTTCTCACCAAGAAAACGGCTTCCAGCCAACAGCCAGCACTAACTCACCGGCCATGTGAGTGAGCCACCTGGGAAGCAAATCCCCCACCCTAGGAAGTCTCTAGATGAATACAGCCTCAGCTGACTCCTGATTGAAACCTCATGAAAGCTCTTGAGTCAGAAGCCCGCCCAGCTAATTTTCTCCTGAAATCCTGACCCACAGAAAGTGTGTGAGATAATAAACATTTGTCATTTTAAACTAAATTTTGGTATAATTTATTACACAGCAATAACTAACTAATACACTTACTATTTTTCCTTTTCAGTTAAATGTGATCCTGCAAGCTACCTTAAATCCTTTTCTTAGAACTAGCTGGGTGGGAAACCGGGGAGGGGTAGGGCGGCTTGGGTGGCTCAGTTGGTTAAGCAGTTATGTGTCCCTCTTAATTTTGGCTCAGGCCATGATCTGATGGTTTGTGGGTTTGAGCCCTGAAGCAGGCTCTGTGCTGACTGTGTGGAGACTGTTTGGGATTCTCTCTCTCTCTCTCTCTCTCTCTCTCCAAACAAACACTAAAAAAAANCAAGCTATCTTAAATCCTTTTCTTAGAACTAGCTGGGTGGGAAACCGGGGAGGGGTAGGGCGGCTTGGGTGGCTCAGTTGGTTAAGCAGTTATGTGTCCCTCTTAATTTTGGCTCAGGCCATGATCTGATGGTTTGTGGGTTTGAGCCCTGAAGCAGGCTCTGTGCTGACTGTGTGGAGACTGTTTGGGATTCTCTCTCTCTCTCTCTCTCCAAACAAACACTAAAAAAAAAAGAAAAGAAAGAAAGAAAAGAAAAAAAAGAACTAGCTGGGGAGAAAAAAGGAAAGGAAAGAACAAAATTTGCCAGGCCCCAAAAAAGCACATGGACTGAAGGGAACAACACTTAGCTCTCTTCTGATTCCTTATTTAAACTTCACACACTCTGAAAATACCCCAAAGATCAAGCAGAGAAGCACTCTCACCCCGACTCCATTCCCCAGCAAGAAGGGTCAACTAGACCACACATCATTTTTTGCTTTTAAATATACCCAATGATGAAAGTTACACAGTGAGTATAAACAAGAAGAGAGAAAAATGCCAGTAAATTAACTTTTCCAAGAATAAAATGCCAACAAATTCCACTTTTCCTTCTGTCACATCCTGGTCAAAAAACTATAAAAGTCCTCCATCCTACATATGAAGCAAAAAGTCTAGGCCTTGGCCTGCCCAGGGGCCTTCTAGAGTCTGGAGCCACGTTTTTTCTTTGCAACCTGGCCTCTCATTCCTCCACTTGGAAGACTTGACACTCTTGCCAAAACAGTTTGCTCACTTCTCCCTCCCCTCGCCCCCACACACTTCCTTATGCTTTCTAACTCCGTGACTTTGCTCATTCTTACCCTCTTCTAGAGCAAAAAAGACCCATCCTATTTCTCTCTTCCTGTTCAATTCTTGCTCATTTTTCAAAGCCCATTCAAATCGCCAAAGAATCTTTCCCAGACACTACCACCAACACCAATCTTCCCTCCTTGATGACCTCACTTCACTTAATGGTCTTATCGCCCACTCTTCCCCTAGTATTTAATTTCTTAAGAATCTCCATGTTTGCCATATTTTATCTTGAGGGTAAAGACTGTGACTTATATTTTTCCTCCATGTGTTCCACGGTACTTGGCTGATGCACAGTAGGGGTCTGAAAAGAAATAACACGTCTTCCTACTTGTTCAGGGCAAAGAAGGGTATCCCGAGTTAACTTTACCTTCTGATTCAATGGAGATATAGTGTCAATGGCAGAATCAATAGGAAAAATCTGAATCCTCTGTTCTGTATAGGTGTGAAAGTTCAGTAGAGCCGTCACAAGATCTTGAACAAAAGCCAGGGCCTGCCCGGCAATGTCCCGCATCTTCAGCTTTTAAGTGGAAAGTATATAGAGTCAACTATCCAATTATTATTCTCAAGCAACTTTAGTAAGTCTCCTTTTACAGAAAACACTTAAATTCTAGTATAATTATTCCTTAAATTCATTTGCTCCCACTTGGATTTAATATTCCCATCTAAGTATATTAGAAAGCCACCAGTTTTGGCGGTCACTTAACCTAGACTGTATAAGCACAAGGTACACCAACCTCAAAGAAAGGTAAGACTCATAAAGTTAGTGCATCCCATAATTCAGTTCTAATGTTATCAGATGAGAGAGAGCAAAAATCTGTATTGCTTATAAATTCAATGAACAGCAGGTTATATAAGTTTTTAAAAATGTATGACAAAGTGAAGCAGAAGTTAAACACAATGGTTTAGTGCACTAAACAGAGGCCTAAACCAATAAATTCTTGCTTCTGAAAAGTCTGACATCAACATCGCTAAAATAAAAACATCATTACCTGATGTCTCCTATTGTGGAGTGGAACGTTCAGAGCGTTATACTGACTATATTCTACAAAACAAAAATGGATGCATATTAATTCATTTTACATTTACAGAAAAACAGCATAACTGAAAAATAATAAATACTCTGCAGCAAAATCAGCTTTACATAAGAATTGTAAATGATGAAAGCCACAATCAAAGTATAAGAGAATAATGTAATTTATATGGAATCAGCTGTTTCTCAGATAAAGTAATACTTTCACATTTTTTGAAGTAGGCTCCATGCCTAATGCGGGGTTTGAACTCACGACTCTGAGATCAAAAGACCTATGCTCTATCCAGCCAAGTGCCCCCCCTCAATTTTTTAACTTTAAGATCAACCCTGAGTTTCTGTTTCTAAGAAACCATTTCAGACAGACACTTGAGGCCTATCAAGATTACTTAGGCCCATGATGATCTTGCTATCTTCAGTCATGCTCCCTTCTAAAATAACCCTGCACACAGCTGCCACCCAATCATCCAAAAATACCACTATTTTCATGACAGTACAATATTTGACAGTCTACCACGGTCTGCTACTGCTGATCCCAACAACTCAATGCTAACTTTTCTGGGTTGGTCTCCTCACACAGTCTCACAGTCCTTCTCTCTACCCCAGACTCCATCATCAACCTCTGTCAGTTTCACCTGGCCTCACACTTCAATCCCCGCCTCCATCTCTGTGAATCTCTGCACACCACTTCAGCCACTCAAACCTTCCCTCCTCTGCCTGGTCCTCAGTCAGAAAGACCTGATGCCTATCCCGCTCAAATCCAGTTCTCTCTTATGGCCCCATAAGAGAGGCAAGCCAAGCGACTGGTAGAAATGGGGCCATAAGAGAGAACTGGATTTTCCTATCAGTTCTCTCAGGGCCTTGCCTGTTTTCCTTCCCAGCCTGGCCCATCGTTTCCAACACTGCTCTTACTAACACAAAAGGAGATCAGGGTCCATGAAAACCTAATTTACCAAACTTAAGGGGGCTTCAATGCTACTCCTTAATCCATGACCTCACTGCTATGTTGCTTCCCAAGGCATCTGCTCCAAACCTTTTCCATTTTAATTTTTTTTATGTCTTTATTTTATTTTGAGAGAGAGACAGAGACAGAGAGAGTGCAGGGGAAGGGCAGAGAGAGAGGGACACACAGAATCTGAAGCAGGCTCCAGGCTCCAAGCTGTCAGCACAGAGCCCAACGCGGGGCTTGAACCCATGGACTGAGATCATGACCTGAGCTGAAGTTGGACCCTCAACCGACTGAGCCACCCAAGCGCCCCACCTTTTCCATTTTAAGCCCCAAACACTAGTCCTCCTCTCATCCTCTGCTCCATTGATGGGGTGCCTCCCCCTACAATGCTATGGAAGACCAGGGCCAAAGCCCAAGGGGTTCTTATGTTCCCTATCCTCCACCTCAGAGTCCATGGCGTCACATAACCTGACCTCAGCCAACTTTCCCCCTGGGTCCCCAGCAATAGCTCCTTCTGACCCCTCATGGCCTAGTTTATCAACCACCCCCTCCTCCCTACATCTTCAAAATCACCTTCAAAAAAAGCATTTGTTGTAACTTTTTAAACCCTATCCTCATAGTGACTTCTTCCCCTTGACTTCTATCATACTGAGTCCTCTGCCCTCACCCACCCCTGCACACAACGCCTTTTCTCTTACTGAGCTCCCATCCTTTCCCATCCCCTTCATTCTCCCTGCTCAAAGGACAGCATGTCTCTGCCTGTTTCCTCACCCATTCACCTCTAACCCTCTGCCAGCCATCTGGTGTCCACCTCTACCCTGTGCAAAAACACTCTTCTCCAAGTCACCAAAGAAGCTGCCTTTACTGTCCATCCCCCTCTCTGAGCTCCCGGCAGCAATGCTAGAACTCAGAACTGCTGCCCAGCACCACCAGGCTACACACTCCCTTCCCCGGCTCCCACGGCACCCCATTTCCACAGCTCACCAGCATCTCCACCCCAGCCTCTCTTGTTCCTAATCACAACTCTTCAAGGGCACTGCACAGGCCTCTCTGCACTTTGTTCCCCTCATTCCCACCATTCTCTAGGCCCATCCAGCCCCACAGAGTCAACTTCAGTTTCTCTCCAAGGTCTGGGCTTTTACTAGAAATGCATATACCAATAGATAACTAGATGTACACCAATCCATCTGTCAGAATATTAAAGTTTTCCTCACCTCNATTTCCACAGCTCACCAGCATCTCCACCCCAGCCTCTCTTGTTCCTAATCACAACTCTTCAAGGGCACTGCACAGGCCTCTCTGCACTTTGTTCCCCTCATTCCCACCATTCTCTAGGCCCATCCAGCCCCACAGAGTCAACTTCAGTTTCTCTCCAAGGTCTGGGCTTTTACTAGAAATGCATATACCAATAGATAACTAGATGTACACCAATCCATCTGTCAGAATATTAAAGTTTACCTCACCACCTCCCCATGAACCTGCCTCTCGCCTGCCTCTTCGGTTTCTGTCAACAGTGCCACCTCTTTCCCCCACACTGCCTCCTCACACTCCCCTGCCTGCCTGTATCTATCTCCCTGACGACTCAGGCTCCAGCCTCCATAACAGGACACTAAGACTAGCATCACAGTAGTCTTGGCCCCTTGCCCATTCAAGAGCAGTCTACACGCCTGCCAGACCAATTCCGTGACAGCACAGATCTCATGGTGACGTTCCCTGGATCAAAAGCTTCAACAATCCCACCATGTTGTGAATTACATCCCAACTCCTTGGGTCCAGCTCCTCCCAGCCTTTCAGAACTCACTCGCACTGCCCCCACCTCCCACCCACACTTAACTGATTACTGCTCATCAGACCGTGACGGCACCTTTCGGCCATGTACCACATTCCACTCAATTCCCTGGCCGGCTCTCTTGCCTCTCTGCTCAATAAATGCTACTCAGGCCCAGCTCAAAGCACACTTCCTCCAAAAGACTTCCCCAAACAACCCCTCCAGCAGTAATCTGTCCTTTCTCAGAAACCCCAGAGTCTCTTTATTGAACAGGTTAGCTTGTATTTTAGACATTTCTATACATTATCTTTCCCCTTTCGGACTATACGTTCCTTTAGGGTACCCTGAGATTTCTGGCTTAGAAACTTTTGTATCCCTTGTGCTCCCTACCCATCTAGGCACTCAGTAAATCATCTCTAAATATTTCAGAACTCAAAGAAGTAACCCACACTGACATGGTAAGGATCTAAAGCAGGGTGCCAACTAGTATTGGAAAGAGAAAAATTTTTTAAAAGAATCCAGAAGGAACTTATTAGAACCTGATGACTAATTGATACAAAAATTAAAGGGGAAACGAAATGCCAAGATTTCAAGTCTAAGGGATCAAAGTATGCTGGCGCTATTAACATTAATGTAGAAACTAGAAACAGGTGTTGTTTTCAGAGGAACTTAGGTTTTTGATATAGTAATGACACAGGCGATTTTAGTGTTACATCAAACTGCTGTTTTTTCTTTGGTGTCTTTTCTTTCCTCTTTTCTTAGGTCTTCCAATAGAAAACTTTAGGGGAAGTAAAAAATTTCAATCATGTGATTATAAGAAGGGAAATCTGTACTTCTCTGAATATAGGCTTCAAAATTCCAAGCAATTAAATAAAATATATTATTTGTTTTCAATGTTTAATTATTATCTAAATGTTACAAAATTGATACCTATTATACATGTAAGTTGATATTTTTTTTTAAGTTAGTTTTCTTGCTCCTGGCTACATAAATTACCAGACCATTCTCAGGATGCAGATGAAGCAGGACTTACTCCACTCAGCTCTGTATCACTGGGTAGGAGATACCAGGCTTGGAAGATCCATTGCCCACCACCCTTCCCCGACTCTCCCCACCATGAGCAACTCTTCTTATACACATTTTCAAGTATTTTATGTGCAGGTTGGCTTTTATCTTGGGATATGCTAAATATGTGCAATTTTTAAAAAATGTGGATTTAAGCTTTTTCCAAGAAGGCTGACTTTGGAGTCAGTCTCCCTAAGAAATATGAGGGCCAAAGCTGATCAAAAAAACAAAATGGAAGCCATCTTGTGTTGAGGCAATGAAGTTTTTTGCCACATAGATTAAAAATTATTTTAATTAGTTCATTACCATAGAGAGGTTCAAAGTTGGAAACAATGGAAAACTGTACATAATACCTACTTGTATCGTTAAAAGGTACTTTTTCACTGATGATTGATAAGGACTCCTCTAATCTACCTGACAAATCTTCATGAAGGTTCTTTAACTGTAATTGACTGAAAGAAAAAAAATACAAAGCCACATTATGACCAGTCAGACAGTGGATCTTCACTTCCTTGTTACCACAACAGCCTGGTACCACAACAGGCTTTCAGAGAATGGAGCCTGACACCGGGAAACGCCTGGTGGTAGACACTTATTAAAAGATGAAGATAAGAAAAAAACTAAGCCTCAATTCTGAAGCTCCTGAGACTTCTGTTGAATGACATTGAAGACCGTCAGAATTTATCACAGTCCCACTATCTAATACAATCTCACAAGTTTATTTCCCCATGTGCAAAGTAATCTTAGAGCCATTTCAAAATCACAAGTTTTCTCTTCATGGCACATAAATGTCTGTTCAAGTATTACAGTAAAGCTTTTTTTTAAGTATTATGTCCGATTTGTCTTCTGCTTGGGCTCAAAATCTGATAATTTCTGTTTTTGATTCCATTATGAGTATAGGTATACATCTATACCGTGCATGTGACTCCACCCATGCAACTAAATTGAAGAAATTCACGTGACTGGTTCTGTTAAAACCTAAAATATTATGTCATTTATCAAATAAATACTGGAGTATGCTTTTACCACCCATCACTTCATCATATTTTAAGATTTAGGTATTTCCGAATTAGATCACATAACCTCTATTTTATTCAAAATGTACCATTAAAAGGCTGGCACAGTGGTGATGAGTCAGTTTTCCTGCCTGGGACTATCAGAAGGCTCCCTCCTCAGTGTAGTCTGAAACAGAAAGGACCCAGTCCTCAGTACAGGAGCCCCAGAGCGTGACCTGTCATGGCAGCAAACATCTGCAGGCTGAGGACCAACACACAAGCCACTCCACCGAGAGTGTGTGAGGCCCCGGAGAGAGCAGAACTGAGGAGCACCCTGGGGATGGCCTACTCCCGACTCACTTCAAATGTGAGAAAATTAAGAGAGAAGAGTTGCTAAACCAAAACTCAGATCTTCTGATTCTTACTTCAGGGCCCCTTGAAATTGACGTTTCCACATACCATTCTTCTGTTCGAAGCCGACATTCCTTGGCCTCCTTTTCTAGAGTCTGAGATTTTACCTGAATTTTAGAAGAAAAAGAAAAGCAGAAGGCTCAGCCTATAGATGAGGGCACACTTAGGCGACACCGCAGGCCAGCGCCTCCCCTTGAATGACTAACTCTGGGTTCCGTCAGGTGCACAGAAGATTTACAAGAGCCTTGACTATCTCCTAATGTGCTCTCACCGACACTGGGGCTTACTTCTAGTTTGGCCTTGTCGTTCTGCAGTTTCTCGATAGTTTCCATGTACTTCCGCGTCAGGCCGTCGACCACGGCTTGGTGCTGGGCCGCCTCCATCTCCAGGGTAGCCAGTCGACTCCTCAGCTCTGCCTCTACATGCTTGTGCTGTTCATCAGCTTCAAAAAACTGAAAAGAAAAGATCACTTTTCTCTTTTCAGTCTCCTAACACGTACAAATGAAGAGGAAAACAACAGCAGTGACAATTCATTGAGCAATTTCCACCCATTGTGTATGCTCACTACGCAAAACCTGCACAGGCATGATGTCACTGGATCCTCACAGCAGGTCAGGGGCAGTGCTACTGTTATTCCTCCTTTATACTTGGGGAAACCAAAGCTTCGAGGGTCTACACAGCTTGTCAAATGTAGAAATGAGCTGTGAACACAGGAGATCCACGCCAAAGCCTATACCTCCTTCCTCTCAGTATCGCGGATTTCTTTCAAACAACTTCTGGCACACAGAGGGAATTCAACTGACCAGGGTATAACTTTTCTGCTATGCTAACTGCCACAATTAAATAATC
This sequence comes from Crocuta crocuta, assembly GCF_008692635.1. Taxonomy (NCBI): domain Eukaryota; kingdom Metazoa; phylum Chordata; class Mammalia; order Carnivora; family Hyaenidae; genus Crocuta; species Crocuta crocuta. The sequence continues at coordinate 14,369,734 of NW_027551558.1, read as the reverse complement.
AAAATTCAAATAAATCCTATTCCTAAAACAGGGAAAACTCTTTTCCTTAATAATAATCCAGTGGTAATTAAGTATTATGAATGCTTACACAAAATGCACTGAGGTCAAAAGCTCATTCTGTTAACATTTGTAAAAAAACTGAAATTAATGTATATTTGTTTTCCACCATTTGAGTATGCGCTCCATTTCACAAAAAATTCGGCAGGCATAGCCAGATACATTACACTATGACTCTTAAAATATGCTGAATGTTTGGAAGCAAACACTGATTATTCAACATTCCATAAATATTTGAGCACCTGCCATGACACAGAGACCCTGTCCTGAGGAAAGGCATATAAACCAACATGGTGGGTACCCTAACAGACCTTATAGACTAACAGGTGAACAGATACAAGCCAACTAAACAGTAAGTAATAACTTAAAAAACAAACACTGCTTACTGATAAGCCCCATCTAAATGATCCACCTAATCATTTGCTAGCTAAAATGAACAGTGTCTAGTATATTTCTGTACTGTTATGTTATAAAGTTATTCTGCCATCCTCTAAACAAATGCATACTTCAAAGCACACATCCAGATTAAGATATGAAAGCGATTTATATATGGACACATATACCTAACAACCACAGGAGACATTAAAATACATACACAAAACACTCTGTCCCTGCATTGGTCTTTCCACATTCCAGATCATATGGCCCATCTTTAATTCATTGGAAAACAGAAAGATTTTCTTACTTGTATATGTAACCGTTCATTCTCTTCTATCTTCTTTTGCAGATCTTCATCAAAGACGCTCTTCTGCTCTTGGCTCAACTGAGAAGAAGATTCTCCACTTTTCTGATGGAAAGAATAAGTTATGTCCACATGACTTTCATCCTTTAGAGAAATATCCTAAGGTACACAGATTCTCTATCACCTTAGTAGCTTGTCTCTTCTACGTGTGCACCATTCTCAAACAATCCTGCAAAAAGTACACAATCCATCACTTAACTTTTCCTATTTGCCGCAAGTAGGAACTACAAATATTGGAAAGAGCAGAAGAGCTTTAAAAAGGAGAGAGAGGAAATGAAGAACAGATAAGGTTCACTGTTCTTTGCAGATCAATCTGGGAGCGGTTCTACTGGAAGACATAGGAGGCCCAGAAAGCTAGCAATAAAAATATGCTACAAAACCTCATTTCGAGTTGATCTTTTGGTTTAGGAAAATGACAGTTTTAGAAATTCCATGAGTCTGAATTATTAGACTCCTTTAAGAAACTAAAATAAATTGGGGCGCCTGGGTGGCTCAGTTGGTTAAGCATCTGACTTCAGTTCAGGTCATAATCTCACAGTTCATGGGTTTAAGCCCCAGGACGGGCTCTGTACTGATAGCTCAGAGCCTAGGGCCTGCATCGGATTCTGTGTCTCCCTCTCTCTCTCTCTCTACCCCTCCCCGACTCATGCTCTGTCAAAATTAAACAAAAAAAAAAATTGTAATAACAGCATTCACAAGAATCCATACAAAAGTTCACATAAATATCTAATTTTTTAAAAACTACACAACCACATAAAAGCTAGCTATTATACATAAACAGAAGGAAAAGCTCAAAATCATGAAAAACACCTTCCTTTTCCTTTTTTACCAACATTAATTTTTTCTACATAGAAGAATAGCACTATTTAAGAAAGCAAATAATGAACATTTGTTTTCATGGAATACAAGAGCTGAGACTATTCCAGGGACAGCCTAACAATGAAACTGTGTTCAGACGTCAGTCAGCACCCTCCTCTGCCTTTCCTGTGCCCTCACTCCTCACTTAAAATGAAGTTACTGGGGCGCCTGGGTGGCTTAGTCGGTTGAGCGTCCGACTTTCGCTTAGGTCATGATCTCGTGGTTCGTGGGTTCGAGCCCCGTGTCAGGCTCTGTGCTGACTGCGAGCTCGGAGCCTGGAGCCTGTTTCAGTCTGTGACTCCCTCTCTGACCCTCCCCTGCTCACGCTGTCTCTCTCTCTCTCTCTCCTAGAAATAAATAAAACATTGAAAAAAAAATGAAGTTACTTACTGATGCAACGTGAACCAATGATTGGAAAGCCCTTTGAGAATGGAGTAGCCATATTAAAAACAAAACATTAAATATCCATTATGTCTGGGACACGAGAGCTGCACAAAGGAAGACTGCCGAATGACATATTCTGGGTCACAGTGCTTCCAAAGTTGGAAAGCTTTAATTAACGTTAATTCAGAAGCATTACACCCAAACCTCTGCGAAAACAGCCCTCGGAGAGGATCTCGCCAACCTGGGGGGCCTGTCTGAAGTACATATGGTTATTCCTTCCCCACGGGTCTTTCAGAATCTCCAGAGCATGTGTACTTTGACAAAATTTCCCAAGTAATTCTAACATATACCTGTTTTCACCCTCTCTGCTCCCCACGTATTTGAAAATTACCACTCTAGAGAATTCTTTCATGTAGAGGAAATGTGGATGGAAAAGTACTAACATAATTCCGTTGATTGCCTAGAAACAGTTCTAGCCACGTTTACAGGATCCCATGTAATACTCACCAAACCTGAGTGTTCTCCCCATTTTGCTGATGTGGAAACTGGGGTTGCAAGACCAAAATGACAAAGAACTCAAGCCTGGGCTTAACTCCAAAGCCTGGGCTCTTCCCTCCATACCACACTGCTTCAGAGTTGCCATGTGCCTTCTTCTTCTCTCCCACCCTTCTACTCTTGCGGCCTCAGGCCACATATTTTCCAGGAGCTGCTCTACACACACACAAGACTTAAAGATTCAATCACCAGACCCTCCCCTTCAAAAAAATGCAACTTCTTAGTCACAAAATGCTCAAAAGTACCAGACCTCCCGTCTCATGGCAGTGAGAATCTTGTCTCACTATATAAACGGTAATGGAAAAAGTTTATTTTAACATGACCACACAAGAATCCTAAATTGGCCTCATAAAAATAAACACTAAGAGATATCTGCAGCAAATTTACAAGCATAAGGAATGAGTATTTTGACTGCTACTTTCACATGAGCTGTTACACTTTAACATGGTCTCTCTTTTTATGTGCCCTACCTTGAATTAATAGCAACTCAGTGTAACTGAAAAATATCAGTAATTTTGACCAGTATGAGATATTCCTTTCACTTTTCTCAGACACTAAATCCAATATGTGCATGTTTACTCCTAATAAGGTATTTAAAACCCACTTTCATATTAAAAAATGCCTCTAATATTAATATATATATTCATAGTAAATGTCTGTTTCCTTGACCTGACATCCAGCCACAATAACGAGAAATTAGGGAATCTGGAGGTGAGGTGTTCTGTTAAAACCAGATGGCCTGTAGATGTCTGTACCTAGCAGACAATTTGACCTACCTTGTTTTTCTTGCCTCGGGGTTCACTTAGAGACAATTCATCTTGAAGAAGTTCTACCCTCTTGGCAAGCTGCAGATTTCGAAATGTCAAACTGTCCATTTCCTGCTGCAGTTTTCTCAATGACTGATCCTTCATTTTCAGTTGTTCCTACATCAGAGTGAAAACAGACCATTCCTTACAATTTCACCTTAAGGTTTAGAGATAATGAAATTATTTTTGTTTCACTAAAATATCATTCAAACCTCTTGCTGTAGGGAATTCACATTGTATGTTTATCATGCCAGGTCTATGTTTCTAGCTGTTTTGTGACAAAACCATTTTTTTTGACAAACTGAGTAAATTTAAAAAGAAAAGAAAAACAGCATATATATTGAAGTAACAGACAGTCATCAACTTAAAAAAACCTACAACTATATGTTGTTGCATAGTGTTGTTGTGTATGTGTCTAGTGGTGAGGAAGCACAATGCCTGAGGCTACAATTTTATAAACTTGAAATGTGAGAGAGAACTTCATACTCACTGATGACGCCCTTCAGTAAGAATGGGAAGCAATTTATTTGCATTCATTTTTTCCCCCATAAATCCTCCCTGAATTTAACTCAGCCAAAGTGAAGTCTTCCCAAGACAAATTTTAAACTATTCTGATTTGTCAAAGTCAAAAATCAGTATTACCCTAACATGAGAGTATTTTTAGATGCTGTTTGTCCTACATCAATCACTTTAAAGTTTTAAGTGAAAATAGAAACAAAATCTAAAATCTAAACAACATACATTCTGCTGCCCACTCTGAACTGTTTGTACCACAATGGGGTAGGAAAATGGAAAGCTAGAGAAATACTTAGTCTCACTCTATTTTTAAAAAATATTATTCTCACTAATTTTACCTATGACATCCTGACAACTTTGTGTTCACTGGTTATCAAACACAGATGACCCAATACTACTATATATTTAAAGAAGTGTAGTTTTATTACTTCCACTGAAAAACCACTGCAATGCTAAGACGAGCTCAAGCTTAATGATAAGGTGATGTGAGTATATTGAAACAGCAACCTAGAAACCAAAGACTGGTATCTGCAATCTACTGACATTATTTGCATGGTGAGAGTAGCAGAGCCATAGAATAATGTTTCCATGAAGTAGAGAAACAATGTTTCTTTTCCATTGTTTTTAGTGAGCCCTTAATTTTTTTTTTAAGTTAACTATGTTCCAGGTGGGGCTCGAACTCATGACCATATGCTCTACTGACTGATCCAGCCAGGCTCCCCTTACTCAGTAAACCCTTAATTGTTGTAAACATAGACTTGCCCATATCCAGATTATCATACATTTCAAATTAAAGAAATCCAAATCAATGAATGCTTACACTAACAACTCACTGAAGAGGCAAACCCAATATACCAAAAGTCTGCTATAACAGAAGACATCCTAATATTCCCATTGAGCAAACCAGCAAATTGCCATTCTTACTATAACTCTAATGACCACTACAACGAATAGTAAAATGGAGTTATTTCTTTACATCTTTACAATTAATCACCAGCTGACTAATTCTTCAACTCCATTAATTTCAGATGACAGCTATTTCAACCTCTCTGTAAACCCTAGTTTCTGCAGTGGGAGATGATGATAACATTATCTGCCTTCACAGAACTGTGTGAAGATTAACTGACAGAGCAGATGCAATGTGCTTAGCACGATGCCTGATACACAGTGAGAGCCCAATAAACAGTCACCATCACCAATGTCGCCACCACTGCCANATTTTCCCCCGTTTTAAATATCTAAGAGAGAGGGAAGCTGGGTGGCTCAGTCGGTTAAACATCCTACTTCGGCTCAGGTCATGATCTCATGGTTCTTGAGTCTAAGCCCCGCAACAGGCACCTCACTGATGGTGCAGAACCTGCTTGGAATTCTCTCTCCCTCTCTCTTTACTGCTCTCTCTCTCTCAAAATAAATTTAAAAACTTAAAATAAGTAAATAAACAGACATCATTAAGAGAGATAATAATCACTTCTTCACCGATTTAGGCAAAATAAGAACTTGACTAACAAATCCTGCCTATAAAGCTCATGTTTGACTATAAAGCTTGGGCACAGAGAGCTTTGGAAGTATGGGTATGGTGTTCTGAGCTGCCTCAGCGCTGAGTCCGCACAACAGCACCTGGGGGGTGGGGGGCACTCTCAAGACAGAGTTCTCTAGGGTAGGGTCCAACACTGTAATTAAAAGGATATATATTTCTGGGTTACTTGAGAGGAACCACCCAGGATAGGTCACTAGTCGAGGGCTACTCCAGGAAGAGATAAGTAAAGGGAATCCTAATCTCTTTTGTCTAAAAATCGGGCAAGGGAGAGAGTGAAAAATGACAAAGAAAATATACTTAACTAAAACAGGCCAAGAAAAAAAATCTATATCCTAGAATTAATTTATCCAATTAGAAATATCACTAAGCAGGGGCACCTGGGTGGTTCAGGCGGTTAAGTGTCTGACTTCAGCTCAGGTCATGATCTCACAGTTTGTGGGTTCGGGCCCGATGTCAGGCTCTGTGCTGACAGCTTAGAGCCTGGAGCCTGCTTCAGATTCTGTGTCTCCCTCTCTATCTGCTCCTCCCCTGCTCTCACTCTGTCTCTCTATGTCTCTCAAAAATAAACAAACATTAAAAAAATAAAAAATATATATCACTAAGCAATTTTTATGACATGCCTACTAGAATGAGGTAGAAACAAATTCCTTCATCTCCTATCATATTTCTCCCCTCAGTGAACAAAGATGCTGATGATAAAATGTATCACTCAGAGTAACCTGATTTACACAGGTTATTACTATTAAATAGCTCAACTCAAAAGCAAGATTAATGGACTAAATGATTCACACTTTCAAATCCATTTATTAAGGGGACAACCATCTGCTGAATGCCAGGCATATAAATATGAATAGGACACAGACCCCCTCAGAGTGCTATCTAGTGATGAAGACATATAAGAAACCCCATTAATCCAGATAAATTTAGCTAAAGAGAGGCCGTGAAGTAGAGGACAAAGCATGAAAGTCAAATGATACTTTTTTTTAGCAAGGAAATCAAAGTGCATCACATTCATACCCAAGCACATAGGAAAGTTCAAAAAACTATATTTTTTATTTAAAATAAAACCATATTACCTTCTCCTATCCCTAGTGAATCAGTGTCATTGTTGGGACCTTAGCAGAAAACCAGCCAAATTCCTTGCTTTGAGTGTCACCTGACACTGACTTAACCCTCACAATACAAATATGAAACAGTTTTCATACCTTTAAAGCAGCAGAATTAGCTTGTTCATCCACAACACCTTTTTTCAGGACCTGATTCTGAGCCCGAAGCTGAAAACAGAAGAAGCAATAATTAATTTTTAATATAAAGCAATTACTTATAGCAAGGAAATCATTTACCATTACTTCACAGGATCATTACATTGAGTAACCATCTTCCCACATATATATGAAAATAGAAATATTTGCCTGGAAGAGGATAGTAGATATCATCATTCTGTCATTTTTTCAGATAAGGCACAGAGGATGAGCTGCCCAATGATGTTATACTAATCAGTGGAAAAACTGAGACTAAAATCCAGTTCTCTTGACTTCCATCCAGTACTGGTTCTTTCTATAAAACCAGTCACCTCTTTAAAAAGAAAAAAAAAAACATAATACAATAAACTAACATTAAAACCAATAAAAACTAATACAATAAATAATAGGGTACCGTGAATGCCATTTTCCTTGAAACTCTAGCACACATTCATTTGTAAAATACATTCAGACCACTTATGAAATAAGAACTCTACAGAAAATCAAAGTGTAGAGCATTAAACATGCCCAGCAGGATACTGTGCCTAATATTAATCAGGCAAATATCATCACCCACAAGAGCCTCGGGAATGGTACCCTTGCAATAAGGCATCAGCTAAGGCAGTATATGAAAGCAACTAAGAAGTAGACTCCATCCAGAAGTCTAACAGCAGAAAGCTCATTATATACCAGGCACTGTCCTAAGTGCTTTACACGTATCACCTCATTAATTCTCACAACACTGTGAAGTACTATAATTATGCCCATTTTACAGATGAGCAAACTGAAGTACAGAGAAGTAGCAATGCTGAGAGTCAGACCCCAGCAATTTTCTCTCCAGAGTCATAACACCATTAGACAATATTATTTACTATTTTCTAAAGCTACATATAAATGAGAAAAGAAGTAGTCTGGAGAGGTTGGGGAAGTCTCTAAAGAGGTAGGGCTTGGGCTTTTTTCTTTTTTAATTGAAGTATAACTGTATTTTTTAAATTTTGTTTGTTTATTTTTGAGAGAGACAGAGAGCAACCAGGGGAAATGACACAGAGGGAAACACAGAATCTGAAGCAGGCTCCAGGCTCTGAGCTGTCAGCACAGAGCCCGATGTGGGCTTGAACTCAGGGACTGTGAGATCATGACTTGAGCTGAAGTTGGACGCTCAAATGACTAAGCCACCCAGATGCCCCGCTAACTGTATTTTAAATAAAGCAAACCAATCAAGAATTATACAGCTAAATGAATTCTCCTTATGTGTACATCTATATAACCACCACTTGCAGGGTTTTAAAAGACAAAATCCCCTTCTATAGTAAAAGGAGAGTTCTCAGCAAGGATAACCCTGAACATGTAAGTATAAATATACAAGTCCAATGTTGCCAAACCAAAAGGTTTACAGACTAATATTCTAAGAGTGCAATAGGGAGACCATGACAGACTTTCTCTGAGAAAAAGAACGAATGGGATGATTTTATCTGTGAGCTTAAAAGAAATCTACTTCTACTTCTGCATAAGTAACTCAGATCTGTCTCCTGAGAACAGAAATGACCCTCTTCTGTGCCAAAATAATAGGAATATCTGAACACTAAACCTTAAACTGAGTATGTGAAACTCAGTAGAAAATTCAGCTAAGAAATCAAGAAGAAAAGCAGGAATACTACAGGATATTCAGCAGCTTGTGCAAAAGACAGATTTTAAAAATGAGCTTTTCTATTTTTAGAAATTTAAAGATACAGTGCACTACCACAATAGAAAGAAGACCCAAGTCTTCTCTGCCAATTAGTAGACACTGTAAACTTGAAAAATTCACTTAACCATTCTGAGCCTCAGTTAAATGGTATATAACATGGGTGAATACAGCTACCCAATCTTCTTTCTTCTGATGTTGTTGTGAGAACCAGAAAAAGAAACTTACGTCAAAACACTTTCTAAATCTTAAAAGGCCCCACGAATGGTAACAGAACTCTTTTTTTTCTTTAATGTTTACTTATTTTTGAAAGAGAGACAGAGCACAAGCAGGGAAGGGGCACCGACAGAATCTGAAGCAGGCTCCAGGCTCTGAGCTGTCAGCACAAAGCCCGACACGAAGCCCGAACCCAGGAACCATGAGATCATGACCTGAGCTACCCGGGAGCCCCAAAACAGAACTCTTATTACTAGAATGAATCAGAAGGATAACAGATAACATTTATGATAGCTTGTCTGGTAGAAGACATTGCACTAAACGATATGGGGGGAAGAAGTAATTTGCAAAGAGCTTACAACTTAAAAGGGAAAATGAACGATTAACTAGCAGGACTTACTAGAACTTCACTTCCTTACAAGAAAGATTGGCAAACTGAGGCCTGTGGGCCATACTGGCCTGCTACCTAATTTAAAGTTTTACTGGAACAGAAAGACAATCATTTCTGTATTTTCTATGGGTTACTGTTGAGCTACAATGTCAGGGACGAGTTGTTGCAACAGAAAATGTATGGCCGTAAGCCTTAAATATTTACTGTTAGTCTCTTTATAAAAAAAAGTTGGGGCATCCCTGTTCTAAGAGTTCAGAGAACAAGTATAACTTTAATATTGACTTCCATCATGTAATATTTTTCTTGTGCAACAGTATCAACACGCTCTTGGATATGTGCTACCTAGATAACAGAATTCAAAAAATACTTTCAAACCAAACATAGCCAAAAGACAGCAGTACTACTTCGGTCTCCAGGTTTCATTTCATAAACCTGTCCTAACTTTGACCTGTGATCTCTTACATGTCTTCTTTCTGGGGTATCCTAATGCCTGCCTCAAGAAATAGGGATCTGAAGCTTGAAATCTGCTAAACTGATCATTTTCTGTGGGACCAGAAGCATGGCAATTTAAAAGAAAAGGAAGAACCTAACTTTTACTTCTAAGGCACACCTAAAAGCTTCTTAAAGCAAAATGAATGGCCTACTTTGTTAAAAAGCAAAACAAAAATTTTTCTTAAAGATTTTATTTTTAGGTAATCTCTACACCCAATATGGTGGTCAAACTGGCAACCCCAAGATCATGAGTCACTTGCTTGACTGACCAAGCCAACAAGGCACCACACAAAACAAAACTTCTAAATTACTATGATATTGGGGTGCCTGGGTGGCTTAGTTGGTTAAACATCCGACTTCAGCTCAGGTCATGATCACACGATTCGTGGGTTCAAGCCCCGCATCAGGCTCTGTGCTGATGGCTAGTTCAGAGCCTGGAGCCTGCTTCCGATTCTGTATCTCCCCCTCTCTCTGACCCTCCCCTGCTTACACTGTCTTTCTTTCTCTCTCTTTCTCTCTCTCTGGGAAATAAATAAAAAACATTAAAAAAATTTTAATAAAAAATAAAAATAAATTGCTGTGATGTAGAATTCAACTTGATTACAACAAAAATAATTTAGATATTCCTTTGGAAAATATCGTTTGCTAGACTGATTAACAAATAAAACATGGCTTCAAAAAGACTGCTTGGCAGAAAATGCAACTCCTTTAGAAATATTTACCTAAATACCTTTCTATTATCTATTAGGTAGAAAAGGATGACAGTCATAAGCCCAGCCCATACCATTTCCATATTAATTACACTTAATGACATTTGGTGTTTTCCTGCATTTCAGCATCACTACAGCCACACTTAGGCATTACTGAAGCAGCAGCTTGTCAAATGCTGATGCTACTGTGATCAGTCTGTTCTTTTAACATCCATCTACCTCCTCACTAGCATTCACCACAGTGCAGAAGCACATGCACATTGTTTTACTGTTTTAGAAATAGGTACAAGATCATCAGATTGTCACTAATGCCTCTAAGGAGATATGTGTGGAGGCTCTAATGCACATGCATATAATTGAGAAACAACTGCTCTGAGGTCTCCATCAGACCAGAAAATGACAGAGCCTACTTCCAAGCAGCCATGAGCCAAGCTTTTCTGTTCCACCCAGTCAAGCAATAGTACCTCTGCATCCCAACTCTGGAACCCTCCATAGTTTTTTTTTAAGCCTCACTTTTCATGGTCTTCTAATCTTCTGATTATCTTTACCTTTACTTTGAAAGCACAGCCCTTCCTCATTTTGACCAACAAATCCCAGCTGTTCTTCTTGGACCCTACTTCCTACCTCTGGTCCTACTCCCTCCATAAAATTTTCCTAACCACTCCCTATGGCCCACAGTGGGCCTGCCCCTCTGTTCCTTTGGCACTGAACTAGTAAGAAGACTTTTCTTTTTTTAAGTAGGCTCCACCAGCCAACAAGGAGCCCAATGCGAGGCTTGAACTCATGACCCTGAGATCAAGACCTGAGCTGAGATCAAGAGTCAGATAGTTAACCAACTGAGTCACCCAGGTGCCCCAAGACATCACTTATTAAACTGCTCAGTTTTCATTTTACTTTTTAAAGTAGTTAATTTTACATTTACTAATTTATGTTTGACTTCTGTACTCATCTCCCAACTGCCAACAAAACTACTGTTTGTGGTAGAGACTACAGCACACTTCCCTGTATTTCCAGCCTACCATGAAAGTTCAATACCATGGATAGAGAAGGCACTCCATCAATTTTTAGTTAATTAATCAAATTAAATGCTGTATATAACAGGTGTTTGAATGTAATATACTATACATCTATAATGCTGCAATTATTTTAACAGTCCCTCTCTAACAATCCTCCAAATGATTTGAACCATGTGGACACCAAGAATCCTTAAAAGCCCTGAGCCCAAATCCCTAACCACCACTATGCAGTCTACTCTATGTAACTGGTTCTGGAACAGCCCAGCCTCAGTCAGGCTGATCACAAAGCGATTTCTCTAGAGACAGAGAAAGTGGTGGTAAGTCAACTATGATCTCTCTCCTGCCACTTTAACAATCTGGGATACAATACTTGGCCCAAGGTTAGGGATCTACTACCTTCAAACACAAATTGTTGAAAGAGTTTGTGGGGAAAGAGAGATGAATCACATATACACATTTTCTCATCTAATCCTCAACAATCTTCTGTATTAGAATCACTTACATAATTATTTCACACAATGAACATTTTGACATTTTTCATGTTTTACAACCTATAAAACAAACTATTAAACATATAGCTTTCCTTCATTACAAAGTAATGTTGCAACATACAACCCAAAGCCCATCCCTAAGCTTCACCAAAACCCAGATTCAAAGCTTCAAAATACTGAAGTCATCTGCAGACCCCAGCTTCAGAATCTTTGGTCTGGATGATCCCTAAAGTTCCTTCCAGTCCCAACATTTTTAAGTATTCCAAAGTGCTGGGAATATCATTTGGTCTTTCCCTCTATCTACTTACTTGTTCCTCCCCCTTGGAAGGGGATAAAATTCCTGTAGGCTATACAGTACCAGGTACTAGTGGCTGGAGTTATTCTGTCACCGAGGCAGGAAAAAAAAAAACCTTCTTCTCTCAGACCTGCCTCAAATAGAGCCCTTCTGCTCCTGCTCCTATGCAAGGAAACTCATTAGAACAAATCCCATCTCCAAACCCTGCAATCTAGCTGCCTCACCAGTGACTGGACAAGTAAATCAGTGGGATTAAAGAAGAAGAGTAAGACACCCCTGACTTTTCTAAGGCCTTACTATTCAAGACGTGATCTGCAGACAGCTACAACAGCATCACCAGGGAGCAGATTCTGAGGTCCTGCTCCAGACCTGAACCAGAATCTGCAGTTCAACAAGATCTTCAGGCGAGTCACAGAGACATTCTGTGTTTGTGAGGCACTGATCTAGGGGTTAAACTAGCACTTTCTAACAGGGTGGCCAAAAGCCACATGTGTCTAATTAGGTTTAAATAAAATCTAACAGGGGCACCTCAGTGGCTCAGTTGGTTAAGCATCTAACTCAAATTCGGTTCAGGTCATGATTCCAGGGTCTCAGGATCGAGTACCACGTTGGGCTCTGTACTGAGTGTAGAGTCTGCTTACGATTCTCTCTCAGGGTACCTGGGTGGCCCAGGTATCCAACTCTTGATATCAGCTCGGGTCACAATCTCATGGTTCATGACATCAAGCCCCGCATTGGGCTCTGAGCTGACAGCGTGGAGTCTGCTTGGGATTCTCTCTCCCTCTCTCTCTCTGCCCTTCCCCTGTGCTCTCTTTCTCTCTCTCTCAAAATAAATAAACTTTTAATAAATAAATAAATAAATAAAACTTAACATTCTGTGCCTCAGTTGCACCAGCCACATTGAAAATGCTTAACAGGGGTGCCTGGGAGGCTCAGTTGGTTGAGCATCTGACTTCAGCTCAGGTCAAGATCTCACAGTTCATGGGTTCAAGCCCCACATTGGGCTCTGTGCTGACAGCTAGCTCAAAGCCTGGAGCCTGTTTCAGATTCTGAGTCTCCCTCTCTCTCTGACCCTCCCCTGCTCACACTCTCTCTCTTTCTCTCTCTCTCAGAAATAAAACATTTTAAAAAATTTTTAAGTAAAAAAATAAAAAAGAAAATGCTTAATAGCCCCACATGGCTAGTGGTTACCCTACCAAACAGCATAAATATAGAACATTTGATTCTCATGGAAAGTTCCATAGATAACACTGAACACAATGCAATTTTCCAATCAAACTTCAGTAGTGAACCCTACACACTAGGGCAAAACACACACACACACACACACACACACACACACCTGATACTAGATTTTAATCCAAATAATACTCATTTTTAATCCAGCTCCTGAGTTGATTTCTCTTACAGCAAGAGGCAATTAATCAGGTTCCACCAAGCTCCACTATCTGGAAAGCAAATACACCAAATCAAAACTGACCTTTTACCAATATAAATAGCTCTTTCCTAAGAGTGTAAACCTAAAAATCCCCCAAAGGCAATCTGCCTCATAACTAAAAGCAGCATCAATTGCAAAGTAAACTGTTAAGAGAAATAATGGATGTCTGACTTTCCCACTGGTTTTTACTGCCTCAACAAGAGCTTTAAAGGGGCGCCTGGGTGGCTTAGTCGGTTAAGCGTCCGACTTTCGCTTAGGTCATGATCTTGCGGTTCGTGGGTTCGAGCCCCACGTCGGGCTCTGTGCTGACTACCGGCTCAGAGCCTGGAGCCTGTTTCAATCTGTGACTCCCTCTCTCTCTGACCCTCCCTTGCTCACGCTGTCTCTCTCTCTCTCACCTAGAAATAAATAAAAAACATTAAAAAAATTTTAAAAAAAAATAAAAAAGAGCTTTAAAAAGACTATGTGAGGAAGAGCCAATATACTGATACCATCCCTTGAGCAATGGTTCTCAAATTTTGGTATGCATCAAAATCACTGCACAGATTTTTACACACAGATTGCTGAGCTTGTCTTAGATTCAGTAAGTTCCGGGTAGACCTGAGAATTTATAATTCTAACTCATTCCCAGATGCTGATGATGCTGATCCAGGGGCCACACTTTGAGAAACACTGCCCCAGAGTAAAACAAACATTGAGAAAACAGAACCTGAAATGTGCTTATACACATAACATGATGCCAGGCAGGGGTGCAGGAGTTCCTACAAAGAAAGCAGGCTGAAACCATACAGAGCCACGACTCAGTGCTCTAAGCCTCTCTTCTCTATGAGATATACCTGAGCATCAGAAGCAGATCAGGCCAGGGCACCTGGGTGGCTCAGTCAGTTAAGCTTCCAACTCCTGATTTCAATTCAGGTCATGATCTCACAGCTCGTGAGTTCAAGTCTCAAGTTGGGCTCTGAGCTGACAGTGTGGAGCCTGCTTGGGATTCTCTCTCTCCCTCTCTCTCTCTGCCCCTCCCGTGCACATGCTCTAAACTTCTCTCTCAAAATAAATAAATAAACATTAAAGAAAAAGAAGCATGGGGCACCTGGGTGACTCAGTTAAGCATCCGACTCCAGTTCAGGTCATGATCTCATAATTGATGAGTTCGAGTCCCACATCAGGCTCTGTGCTGACAGCTCAGAGCCTGAAGCCTGTTTTGCATTCTGTGTCTCCCTCTCTCTCTGCCCGTCCCCCGCTTGCACTCTGTCTCTCAAAAATAAATAATAAAACATTAAAAAAAAAAAAACAGCAGCAGACCAGGCTGTGGGAGAGACACCATATAAGAAATGATCTTTGATTCTTAATCTACAATGTAGTAACTGAGNACAGAGCACAAGCAGGGGAGGGGCAAAGAGAGAGGGAGATACAGAATCTGAAGCAGACTCCAGGCTTTGAGCTGTCAGCACAGAGCCCAACGCGGGGCTCGAACCAACAAACCGTGAGCTCATGACTGGAGCCGAAGTCGATAGAAGTCAGATGCTTAACCGACTGAGCCATCCAGGCGCCCCAGCTTTCCCTCACATTTTAAAGGAGCTTGTATCTCTTACCAATTAACTTCATAAACCTCTAAAAATCAGCTGCACATACCCTTTCCCTCCTCTAAACTTTATTAAACCTGAAATTTCAAAAGCCTCCAATGACCTCCTAATTGCCCAAACTACTAGGGTCTTAATCTCTACATTCAATGCCTTTTCCATTAACACTCTATATTTTAGCAATCTGTCTGCTCAGAAATTCTCATCTGCTTTGGCCTCCATGGTTCATCCTTTATCTAACTAAACTTTCAGTCTCCTTAATGAGAGCTCCACAGACCATTTTTTTCCTTCTTGGGAGGAAAAAATATATGACCACAGTTCCCAGCAAGAAATGGGCCCCTTCCTGGAAAACAGGCTGAGATCTGCATTAAATCAGAACAAAGAGATTCTGCAAACGTCCTTGGTTTAGGGATCACGCTTGCTGCTCTCTTGCTATGTAGCCTCTTTCTACTGTTTATGAGGAAATCTTTTGTCTTCATATCCTAAATAAGGAAAAAGATATAACTGGATCTCAACATTAGCCCACAATTTCTGCACCAGATAAGGTAATGAAAAGGCAGACTGCCCCGTCCACAGGCTCAGGGCTGAAGGTAGCATAGATCTTATCTAGGAATTGCTTGGCACTAGAATTGACAGAGAATAAAAAGCACATGAAATCTTTTGACCAACCTCTGTTCTCTTACGTTCTGAAATTTCCATCACATTGCAATTAAAAGGATGAAAAATGGTCTAGCCTAATGGGGGAGATAAAATGCCTCAAGTCTGGCAGACCTCCGTAGAGCCTCCTTAACATCCCTTCCTTCTTTCACATGCTTCCCACCCATGTTCCTCAAAGAGTCTACCTAAAGTGTTCCACCCTGATTAACTCTTGCAGTTCAATGATTGTCTTCATAGGGATTATCCCAGAAGCTCTGGCCATTGTCCTGCTTTTAGCCAGTTCATTTCTACTAGAAATTTTCAGCAGTGACTCCAACAACACCTCAAGCTCCTATGTGAACAAGAGGACTTTAATGTGCCTGCCAACCTTCAAATTCTATAATTGCATCTAACCTTTAATACACCCCTTTGCTCCAAACTGCCTCATCTTCCTGCCAGTGGCATCTGTCAGGGGCAGACATATCCTCTCATCTCAGAACAGCAGGGTCAACTCTCAGTCTCCCCTAACTCACCACATCCCACAGAATGAATGAGACACCACGATGAGTGCCTCCTACACTCTCCATTTTAGGGCTATGTACCAAGGAAGCACTCAAAAAAGATGTGAAAAGGTACTTTAATCATAATTCCTAAATCTAGGCTCTCCTCTCCATCTCAATAGTCACTAATTTGATTTAAGCCTTTATTACACTCCCCAAAACTATTCCAACAGCCTACAGTCCAGTCTTCTTTTCACCAGTCTTTCCCTATTTCAATCCATCCTCTACATCATTGCCAGTTCCCCTCCTAAAAGTAATGTCCTTATCCTGATTAAAAATCTGTGGCATCTATTACTCAAAAGATAAAGTTCAAACATATTTGACATCCACAGCCCTTTATGATCAGGTCCAAATTAACTCTCCAACTATATTTCACCAGTCTTGCCATGTATCTTACTTAATGTGCTTTCATGTCTGCAAACATAGCCCTCTCCCTTTGCCTGGGACACTACCAACCCTCCCTCTTCCCTATTTCCCAGTCTGAGTTAACTTCTTCAACCCTTACCCTCCATCTTTTCTGTGCTCTCACTGAACCAACCCTTGTTGTACTGTATCCTAATTATGTACAAAGGGTGAACATTCTATTAAAGGGCTCTCCTTAAACTGGAACTCTGCCTCACTCAGTAGACCCTGGCAGACCGTTCACAGAAGGCACATAATAAATGCCTGTTGAACGCAACAGCATCTATATCCAAAAAAATAAAATCTCCCAAGTTTGTGAGACTTTGGGGAGGCTATACAATTATTTCAGCAATGCAATCACTGCTTAAAACATTTTTAGAACTCTCTTTTGCCATTTGGAATTGCCTTCTATGACTGTTTACTCCTGGAGAAGGAAATCAGTCCCCTTACTTTATATTCATAAAACATTTTCACCCACAAATAGTAGAGCCAAGTTTGAGTACTGCCATCCTGCACACACTTCTTCATCCTATGGATGTTTCAAACAACTTCTGACACTTTCAAACCAGAAAATATTCCCTCAAAGGTTGAAAACTTGCCATCACTGACATTGTGCTACAGGCTCTTACGACCAATTCAAATGGAAATACAATAAGTTTTGCCAGTGGTAGCACCAACGGAATAAGTACAGTATCTCAAAAGACTCCCATTTGATGGTGAAAAGAGGTTAAGTGTGTATGTTTAGGGACAGCTTTTATTTTTCAAACAATATTTCATTTCACCTTGCTGAGTATTTGCTAAATGAAATGCTAAGAAAAAAAATGTGTCCGTTTCTCCAAACTGTGGACTAAGTCTTCCCACTGCTCCCCTGATAAAACGTCACAGAAAACTAGGCTTAATGACTGTTGACACAATTTCTGAGGATGTGAGACTCTTTCACAGCTTCATTAAAAAATTCTCAAGGCAGCAGACACCTTAGAAACAGCACCGCCCTTTTCCAAGGAAAGGGTTCCATCATTTAAAGACGGGTGCCATAAATACGACAAAGGGGCAGGTCCCTAGTTTGCTTAATTCAGCACGTATTGAGCACCTCGGTGCTCTGCCTCACTCCAGGTGATCGAGGGAAAAGAAAGAAAAAAGGACACAGCCCTAGCACTCAAGCTTGGAAAATCATCTCCAGACAACATCTTGCCAACGCACTGAACACATTCGTAACCACCCATCCCCAGTGAAACAGTTTATACGAATGGCTCTCTTCACCCTCCCGAATTGACTGGGGACACATAAATCTCTTTATCTTCATCTCATCTCTGTGAGAAGGAAGAAAGCTTGATCCTTCCCATCACTGGGCTGGGAAGACTTGAGGAAGCAGCAGTGGAGGGGTTGGTCCTCACCCTTCCCTTCCCCTCCCGGCCAGCACCAGAGGCAGAAGCCAGGATTCTGACACCCCAGTCCCAAGCCCGCTAGTTTAGTGAGAAGCAAGAATCAAAACTCCTGCTCCTTTCCGCAGAAACGCACACGGACCCAGACGCGGCCCGGCCCCATCTCCTGGGCGCTGCAGGTGGAGGCATGGTAATGGTGGACAGAGAAGGCAGAGGAGAGGAGGGGCAAGCGAGCGTGTCCCCTGCGCCGTTCCCCCTCCGTCCCCAGGAGTAGCTGCTACGGCAAGCCGAGGCCGCAGGGCCGGGGACCCCCTACTCCCCGCCCACGATGGATACCTTCGAGTACTCCTGAGCCTG